>NC_056739.1:1552630212-1552957712 GCF_019279795.1 Protopterus annectens | reverse complement strand
CTCTACCAGTTTGCAAGAAGATGCTGAAGGAATTAAATTCAGGACTCTAAGATGAAGCTCATTACAACGTTGTGTCCTTAAGACACTGACAGGTAAAATATGTTTTACTTAGTTTAACATACTATGCTATTTTAGCAATTAAACAAAGGTAATAATTATCTGAATGGTGAAAAAGAAGAAAGGTGGACAGGATGCCTTTAGGCATATTCCTGAATTCTCAGTATCCTTTATTTACTAGAGAAGGACTTCTTTGCATTAGGAAGAAGATATGTACTTATGCAAAGGAAAGTAGTGAGTAGAATGGGAAAAAACAAAACAAAATACTAGTCCAGATCGTGGTAGAAAAAAATTAGGAAATTTAGTATTTGTTTACTATGAAAACCCAAAGAAATGGAACAAAAAGGTGAAATAATACCTTTCATTGAAAGACATAGGTCGTACAATTACTTGAGCTTTTAGACTAACAGGAACCCTTCATTGAGTCATTAAGTTATGGATGTTAGATGCAGTGTTTAAATATCTAGTTGTAAAACTCAGACCAGGCTCCACGATATGATGAGATTCACTTTATTCACAACACCATCAGACATAAATTAAAACCGATAATTCTGTAGTTACAACAAACCACAGGATATACTAAGTGCTTTCACCCTTCCAAGTTTAAGGGCATCATCAGAGTACAAGCCTTTAGGTTACACAGCAGAATAAATACTCCTCAGTAATGTAAAACAATGCCCACTGTTAATTGATAAATTAATCTGATGCTATATAAGTAAACCACTTAATTATTCGAGAACCCGATACATAAATGACAAGTTGTACAAAACATAGTTTTTCAGTTGATAATATGTGTATAAATATAAATATATAATTATATAAATATAAATGTTTAAAAATTTAAACATTTTTTGGCTTAATAAAAAGGACTTTACATAGTAATAAAGCTCTGTTTACAAGAAATAATGCAATAAAATAAAATAAATAAAATGATATATTATAGTGTTCACAAAAAATGTATATGTATATACGTATTAACTATGTCATAAATACCTTTATATCATAAAATAATAAATAGATATAGATGTAAATTGGTGATTAAAAACATAGTAAATAATTATATGTCTGAATATAAAATATACAATAAATATTTATAAATATATAAATTTGTGAATAAATAAATTTATAAAATAAATATGTATATGTATTTGTTTTTGTACAAGTGCAAAAAATAATAATAATATTAACTTGTGGTTAAATTGTATTGAACCTAATTCATTATTGTTTGGTTCTAAATCTGTAATTTATGATCATAATAGTCAGACTATACACAGTATGATCTCCATTTTAAAATACTGGAGATGGAGATGTTCCCATTTAGACCAGGTAATACACTTGCATTTAACCTTAGTTGCCACAAACATTCTTTAGTCAATAGTAGGTTGTCATAATCGCCTCCCTTATCGTACTGATTGGGAATACGATCAATGACAAAAAATACAAATCTCTTGAAATTAACACATTTAGTGCTGTGCATATATAGAGCATTTGTTATCTTTCTATTTTTAATGTCCCTGTTGTGTTCTAGAATACGGTCTTTCAACTTTCTGATTGTTTTGCCTACATAGTAGGCCATACAAGAAACACATGTAACAATGTATATAACTCTTTTGGTGTTACAGTTGACATAACCAGGACATTGCAAAGATCTACCGTATCCCTGTACCATCGTATATGGACCATCATTTATAAATTTACAACTCTTGCATAGACCACACTTACTCATTTTTGATGTACAAAATTTTGTCATGTTTTTTACTACCTTCCATGATTTCCTTCAAATTTCTTCCCTTACTATACGTAATTTTGGGATAATGCCCTAAAATCTCCTTATAATCAGTATTATTGGAAAAAACACAAGACCAAGTGTCATATAGTGTCTTGGCTATAGTACTAGATAGTTCATTGTGTGGAAGAATAAATGTGTCGTAGTGTTTGTTTGTTTTATCTATAATTCTGTTCTCATTTGATAGACCATACTTAATAATAGGTTTAAAAATATTATTTCTTTTATTTGTCACTTCATCCTTAATAGAATTAATGAGGTTCAAAGGGTATCCCCTATCCAGGAACATTCCAATTATGTTCTTAATTTCTTTTTCAAAATTAATGTCCTCACTAATAATACGTGACAACCTTACCATCTGGCCTTTCACCAGATTCTTTTTCTGAAATTGTGGGTGGCAACTACTGTAGTGCAAATATGAATTGGAGTATGTCTCTTTTCGATAAATACTGGATTCTACTATATTGTTTTTCAAATACATCCCTATGTCCAAATAATCACATCTCTCATCATGTATCTTTATCGTAAACCTTAAAAAAGTTGTAGATGTGTGCAAATAGTTCATAAATTCATTAATTTCTTCCTTTGTACCTCTCCAAAACATTAAAATATCGTCAAGGTACCTAACATAAAAGAATATCTTGGTCCAAAAATCAGATGGGAAAACCGTCTCTATTTCCCACTATGCTAAAACTAGGTTAGCATAAACAGGGGCACATCTGGCCCCCATTGCTACTCCAGTACACTGTTTGTAGTAATCACCTTCCATGTAAAAATAATTATTATTGAGAACCATTTCCATCATTTCTACCAGTACTTTTTTCTTTACCGTATGGTATCCACTATGGCAATTTATTAACTTTTCAAATTTTTCCAAACCTTCTCTGTGTGGTATTACTGAAAATAGATCAATTACGTCTATGGTAACCATAAGAAATTCACCTTTTTGCATAATAGTATTGTATTTTCTTAATCTAATTAACTCCTACCTGTAAGAAGAGAGGAGGTTATACCCATCATTTAGGAAGGAATGAAAAACAGTTAGCTTTTGGGGTTAAATATACCAATGATGTGGAACACATTATAAAGATTATTAAGAGTAATTGGAAAATGTTGCTTCTTGACCCTTTGTTGCTACAAATTGTTGGGAAGGAGCCTACTTTTAGGTTTAGTAACTGTCTAAACCTTAAGAGGTTATTATGCAAGGAAAGGATGGATATCCAACCCATTGACATTAGAGCTAAATTTAAAACGGGTACTTATCCTTGTAGAAGATGCTCTATATGTAAGTATATACCTACATCTCAAGGCTTTGAAATTCCAGGTATAAGGATGGCTTTCAAACCAACTTTCTATGCCACCTGTGATACCCGCAATGTCGTATACTTGGCCACATGTAATATGTGTGACGCATATTATGTAGGGATGACCTCACGTAGGTTCAGGGATCGTATATATATCCACACTTATGACATTAGGAAAAATAATCTTACCAATGTCTTGGCCAAGCATTGTTACAACTGTCCTCAACATGATTTTAGCTTTAGAGTAATCCAGGTAGTGAATTATAATAGAAGGGAAGGGGACCATCTAGGTACACTTGAACTATATGAGTTAAAATGGATTTTAAATTTAAGAGCCCATATAGAACCAGGACTCAACTCTACTCTCAGTATTCGACCGGCGCTTTTAGGGTCTATATAATTAAACATATTGAACAGGTAAACAGTCCTTAACATATCATATTCATCTAGATGGTAGGTTGATATATTCAGGCCTACATCTTAATTCAATTAGTAATAAGAAGTTTGCACATGCCTGAGTTAGGCTATAATTTTATATATATTTCCTGTATGGCGTATGTCTTGATTTCTAATATAACTTAATATGTCTGCACTATATTATACAAATAAA
Organism: Protopterus annectens; assembly: GCF_019279795.1. Classification (NCBI taxonomy): domain Eukaryota; kingdom Metazoa; phylum Chordata; order Ceratodontiformes; family Protopteridae; genus Protopterus; species Protopterus annectens. The sequence goes on along the minus strand of NC_056739.1, from coordinate 1,552,953,955 downwards.
TTTGTATACATACCTGGATGATATAATAAATATTTTTAGGATAGACATTATTTATGTAATTCAAGATAGCATGATATTTTTTGCTTAAAGCGATTTGGTTTAAACAAATGGAATTATTTTCATTGTCTCTCATTAGAGTCATTATCATGTCATCTTGGATATTTGATGTATATTTATTTACATGGCTTTTATGATTTTAAGTTTTCAATTTGACATTATGTGCTTGCATTGGGATAGCGATGCCATTACGTTATCTCAAGCGAATAGATTTTAAACAAAGCGGAAATATGTATATGGCTTTATTTTAACCAGCGATATCTAGATATTTGACGCTAAGCCTTTAGATAGGTTATGTACATGTATTTTTAATTTTAATATTGATATGGATAATTACCTATCTAATATCGAATATGACATATTGATTTGTCAATGTATTGTGATAGGTCTATGATTTTTTCCTATCTATAACATACATGTATTAAATGTGTATGTATAAGGCTTAAATGTTTGTTTGACAGGATGACATTTTTCCTTTTAAGGGAAGCTGCAATAATTTTAATTATGGATAATAATTGATTTATCTAATTGAATGAGTGATAGCAGTTTTTGTATTTAAGGGATGGTTTTCATTGCTTAATTGTAACCTGATGAAGCGCACCGGAGAGTGTGTGAAAGCACTTGTTTTTCATTAAACTGTGAGTTTTACTTCATGGTGGTTCCTTGCAGTTTATTTTTTCTTCAATTTTATGCTTTGGCATTTGTGGTGGAAGGAACCTTTGAATGGTCGGCTTTTGTTTGTTGCTAATATTACTGTTGTTTCTCTGCTTGGCTGACCGTTACGTGATGGATGTGCCTAATATTGAACTGGACTACAATCCAACAGGTACAAGCGGTACCGATAGCTGGAATTGTTTATTTCATCAACAGGAAAACCCGCTGCTTAACCTGGACATTAAATGTGATACTCCCAAAATGGTAACTAACAATGCTGAGAATTTACATGATTTTTACGGGTCTTTAAGGAGCTTAGAGAATGACTTATACCAGCTCCATAGACTCATATGGCAGAGAAGGCATTTGGAAGCCTGTCTCCACTTCAAGGTGATTCCACGCGGCATGCGGGTCTTGTGCATGCCCAGCTATGGGGACAGCCATCCCGAACTGTTGCGAAGATGGCAGCAATTGAACATCGATTTTGGTAATAAGTATATCCATCTTTTAATAGATTACTTTTCCCCCATAGAGACAGATTTAATAACTAAGGTTGAAGAGCAATATAAGTGCCTTACCATGAGTTACAAAAGTGATTTTTGTGTTTCTAAAATCAACAATATGTGTAGGCAACTTACTCTCTATAGTAATAGGCTCAAGCAGATCAAGCTCAAGAAACTGAAACGTGACTGTCAAGATTTTCAAATGGGCCGTATTTTTATTTGGCCGAAAGTTAACCATAAAAATGAATCGGAACATGTTGATTCCTCAATTATTTTACAGCCGACAGCCACGGATTCAATTGTGCCTACTGAACTTTCTACTGTTTGCTCCATGAATGATGAACAATTGGGTGATACACCAACCCGAGAAGTTACTCTCTCTAATGCTTCCATCCCTTGCAATCAACAGTGTTTTATTAACAGCGAAAATTTGGGAGCTAGACCTAAAGCTAACATTGCCATGAATTCTCATATGGCTCCTGTGTCTTTAAACTTCCCCCTCCCATACAAGAGCAGAGTGCTAGCACGCTCAACCAGTCGGGGAAGAGGGAAGAGGAAGATGTCGGGGGAAGCTCCGGAATCGAGGAGGAAAACAAGAAACTGAACTGTTTGTTTTTTAATCTAACGTCTGGAACTTTTTCCACTGATGAACAGTCTATCTTGAATAAAGGCTTATCGTTTATCCCCTCCAGGGGAAGCACGCTGTCTGACACTCTGATAGCTCTACGCCTTTTCACGAGAAAACTATCATTGAAGGTATTGTTTAATGATTCTACTACAAATAACATTAGTTTGGACTATGGTTCACAGGCGTGTAAGAGAAAAAGCTGTTTTATTCCACCATTGCCTAACACTGTTGAATGCTTTATGCGTTCTTGTGAGAATGATATTTATTCTTACTTTAAAGATAAGAAGCATAAAGGCATATATGTGAATTTGAGTAATGTGCAGAAATGCTGTCTAAATGGTTTACCTGACAATAAAGAAATTGTGTTTAAGCCAGCAGATAAAGGTGGAGGGATCGTTGCCATGGACACCTGTTTTTATTTAGAATTGATGCAGAAGATGCTTAATAATGATGTGGCTTATAAACTACTTGATAGATCAAAGGTTGAATCTATTGTAAATTATGTGCATGATACTATATATGACATGCTTATGACTAGATGCATTGACAAATCTTTATATGATTTTCTTATAATAGATTCTCCTTTGATCCCTGTAATTAAAGGGCTTCCAAAAATGCATAAAGGGGAGGACCCACCCCCTTTACGCCCTATTGTGTCTGGCAGACATTGGGCAACAGAAAATGCCTCACTATATATACAATCTAAACTAGGTACATTAGTTAACACTATTCCTACTATTTTAAAAAATACCTATGATCTTTTACGTGATTTGGAACATGATACAATAAGGAATAGTATATGTAGAGACACTTTAATGGTAACGCTGGACATTAAAAATTTATTCACCAGCATCCCTAATGAGTATGGCCTTGAGGCCATAAGATCTTGTCTTGTTGAATATGGGACCATGGATAGTAATGAACAAATGACAATTTGTTGTCTACTTGACCTAGTTTTAAATAATAACATCTTCATTTTTGAAAACCAAATTTATGCTCAAACATGGGGAGTGGCTATGGGCACTCCCTGTGCTAATGCATATGCTAATTTGGAAGTTTATCAGTGGGAGAAGGATTTCGTCTTCAATGATGCCAGGTTTAAGAACATCATTTTGTACAGGCGATTTGTAGACGACATTCTGTTGTTTTGGAATGGGGGCCTAGACTCATTACATGAATTTATACTCTACTTGGAATCTACCACCTCGTTCCTAAGTTTCACATATGAATTTTCAACCTCTAGTGTGAACTTTTTAGACATTACTATCATGAAGGAGATTGATGACAGCATAGCCACCACATTATATAAGAAACCATGTTGGAAAAACAGCATTCTGCACTTTGATAGTCTGCACCCACGTTACATCTTTCGTAACATCTTTAAAGGCCAAATGGTTAGAATACTTAGACTCTGTAGCAAGGAACATGATGCATTGAGATTGATAGAATGCCAGAGGGAATGTTTTATTGACAGGGGATATCCTCCAAATATGATCAATAAAATAGTTGAGACAGTACTTGAAACTCCTACCTGTAAGAAGAGAGGAGGTTATACCCATCATTTAGGAAGGAATGAAAAACAGTTAGCTTTTGGGTTTAAATATACCAATGATGTGGAACACATTATAAAGATTATTAAGAGTAATTGGAAAATTTTGCTTCTTGACCCTTTGTTGCTACAAATTGTTGGGAAGGAGCCTACTTTTAGGTTTAGTAACTGTCTAAACCTTAAGAGGTTATTATGCAAGGAAAGGATGGATATCCAACCCATTGACATTAGAGCTAAATTTAAAACGGGTACTTATCCTTGTAGAAGATGCTCTATATGTAAGTATATACCTACATCTCAAGGCTTTGAAATTCCAGGTATAAGGATGGCTTTCAAACCAACTTTCTATGCCACCTGTGATACCTGCAATGTCGTATACTTGGCCACATGTAATATGTGTGACGCATATTATGTAGGGATGACCTCACGTAGGTTCAGGGATCGTATATATAACCACACTTATGACATTAGGAAAAATAATCTTACCAATGTCTTGGCCAAGCATTGTTACAACTGTCCTCAACATGATTTTAGCTTTAGAGTAATCCAGGTAGTGAATTATAATAGAAGGGAAGGGGACCATCTAGGTACACTTGAACTATGTGAGTTAAAATGGATTTTAAATTTAAGAGCCCATTTAGAACCAGGACTCAACTCTACTCTCAGTATTCGACCGGCGCTTTTAGGGTCTATATAATTAAACATATTGAACAGGTAAACAGTCCTTAACATATCATATTCATCTAGATGGTAGGTTGATATATTCAGGCCTACATCTTAATTCAATTAGTAATAAGAAGTTTGCACATGCCTGAGTTAGGCTATATTTTTATATATATTTCCTGTATGGCGTATGTCTTGATTTCTAATATAACTTAATATGTCTGCACTATGTTATAGAAATAAATTTGTATACATACCTGGATGATATAATAAATATTTTTAGGATAGACATTATTTATGTAATTCAAGATAGCATGATATTTTTTGCTTAAAGCGATTTGGTTTAAACAAATGGAATTATTTTCATTGTCTCTCATTAGAGTCATTATCATGTCATCTTGGATATTTGATGTATATTTATTTACATGGCTTTTATGCTTTTAAGTTTTCAATTTGACATTATGTGCTTGCATTGGGATAGCGATGCCATTACGTTATCTCAAGCGAATAGATTTTAAACAAAGCGGAAATATATATATGGCTTTATTTTAACCAGCGATATCTAGATATTTGATGCTAAGCCTTTAGATAGGTTATGTACATGTATTTTTAATTTTAATATTTGATATGGATAATTACCTATCTAATATCGAATATGACATATTGATTTGTCAATGCATTGTGATAGGTCTATGATTTTTTCCTATCTATAACATACATCTATTAAATGTGTATGCATAAGGCTTAAATGTTTGTTTGACAGGATGACATTGTCCTTTTAAGGGAAGCTGCAATAATTTTAATTATGGATAATAATTGATTTATCTAATTGAATGAGTGATAGCAGTTTTTGTATTTAAGGGATGGTTTTCATTGCTTAATTGTAACCTGATGAAGCGCACCGGAGAGTGCGTGAAAGCGCTTGTTTTTCATTAAACTGTGAGTTTTACTTCATGGTGGTTCCTTGCAGTTTATTTTTTCTTCAATTTTCTTAATCTGTCCAAACAATCCCATGAGTCTTTGATAATGTGTGGGAACAAATGCAATATTGTTTTACAATGATGATCAATATACTTTGCAATAGCCTCCAACTTACAACATTTAGCAGAGACTATTGGTCTAAAAGGTGGTTTGGCAATACTCTTGTGGGTTTTAGGTATACCAAAGATAGATGGAACAACTGGGTGTTCCACTAATAGATATTCATATTCGGTTTTCTCTATTATACCTTCCATCCAATATTCGTATAACAACCAATCTATCTTGGTATATGCTTTGTTTACCTCAAATTTGTTTACTTTTTCATAAGTTTCTTCCTTGTCTAACATGTTAGTCATCTTAGTGATGTAATCTATTTTTGCCATAATCACCACCCCACCCCCTTTATTATTATGTACAACATACAACGTATTATGTATATACATATACATTTTTTGTGAACACTATAATATATAATTTTATTTATTTTATTTTATTGCATTATTTCTTGTAAACAGAGCTTTATTACTATGTAAAGTCCTTTTTATTAAGCCAAAAAATTTTTAATTTTTAAACATTTATATTCATATAATTATATATTTATATTTATACACATATTATCAACTGAAAAAGTATGTTTTGTACAACTTGTCATTTATGTATCAGGTGCTCGAATAATTAAGTGGTTTACTTATATAGCATCAGATTAATTTATCAATTAACAGTGGGCGTTGTTTTACATTACTGAGGAGTATTTATTCTGCTGTGTAACTTAAAGGCTTGTACTCTGATGATGCCCTCAAACTTGGAAGGGTGAAAGCGCTTAGTATATCCTGTGGTTTGTTGTAACTACAGAATTATCGGTTTTAATTTATGTCTGATGGTGTTGTGAATAAAGTGGATCTCATCATATCGTGGAGTCTGGTCTGAGTTTTACAAGTTTGTCCTGTTGGAATTAATGGTTGTTTTGAACTTTTCCGGGTTCTTCGATTAAGATTTGAACTGCTTTTTTACTTTTCCATCCGGCTTTATATTTTCTATCTGGACCATCCGTTTGCCGTTATTTGGTGTACATCCTACTTACTTTGCCACGGATTGTGTCAAAATTTAACGTTATAGAGCAACTAATCAAGCAACACATTGAGGTTATACAGCGTTTGATTAGTCTTATGAAAGAAAACCAACATTTGGTACGGCTTGACAACGTAACTATCACTGATTCCCAGGAGCAGTTATTTACACTGCATTCAACTCCAGGAAATAGTCCGAATTGCAAGTCCACTAGCAATGGTTCCGCAGGTTCAATAGGAGGGGACAAGAGAAGCACGGCAGGAAACTGCAGATTGTATGTTCCGCTACCGAACGCTGCTACGAACACTAGGGACTGTAATAGAAGTGATGTTTACACTCATAGATTTTCGGACATCAAAGACATTTTAAAAGCACCCAGCTTTTCATCAGTGTTAAAAGGGAACGCTAAGGACATGGGATCTTTAAACAAGCAAATATTGGATTTCGAAAAAACGCTGAAACATTACAAAACACTCCAAATGGACAACGCCTTCTTAGAAAGGTCAGTTGAGCTTGGACAAGTGCCGAAAGCGCTGTGAATATTCAAGCTGCCCTTCGGCTTTTATGAAAACAGTGACTTGTTCGAGGAATTAACTGACCTATTTGACAAAACAGGTTTAGAACTTGTAAAATTGATTATTAGGAACAACAATATTGAATTAGGTAAACTCAATGTTACACTTATTGAACTTGATAAGAGTATTCGAAATGACTTGTTGTTCGACATGAACAAGCATAGATTGGATAACATTTTAAAGGACATGGACAATTTTGTTATGAAGGGTTTGGATTTTAAAAACAAAAAATTATTGAGGGATAGTACTGATTATGCTAACAAAAAGGTGTACTGTCACTTCAAAGAATATAAATATTCCAAACAAAATACAAACACTGAAAACACTGGTACAATGAATATTATAGAAAGTGACAAGCGTAATGGACTTAGGAAACACTATGACAAGCAGTATCCAAACAAAGTGCAGGTAGGACACAATCTTAATTCAAGTGTGAATGATCATGACACTGTTTTTTTAGAGGAACCTGTCCTGAGGCGGTCAGAGAGGTTGAGAGACCGCAATCAGGACAGATACCACCAGAACAAATATACGAGACAGAACACTACATACAGGAACAGCACTCATTATTAAAAGATTTAGATGTGAACAATGTGAATGACACAAATGAATATTCAGAATGTTCTTCTTTGTTTAGAGTGGGAACACAAAATAGTTTGATAGAGATAGGAGATGGTGTGGATTTTTCCATCCCAGCATGTGTAGAACATACATTAAACAATTTGAGTGAAAAAGAGTCAGGCATATTAAAGGTGGAAGGAGGATTTGCAATATATAATTACACTGATACAGACTTTGAAAGTGGTTGTTTTTCTCTTCTCAAAAAAGGATTTACTTTTGTTCCAAATTTTAAACTTGATATTGCCAGGGTACTAGTCAACTTAAAGTTGTATACTAGACTATTGAATTTAAAAATCTTTTTTGCAAATCAAAAAAATGATGTAAATGTGGATGTTGGGAGAACAACATTAAAGAGAACTAGTACATTTATACCACCCCACAACCCCATTATACATTTATTTGAGAGCTTATGTGAAACTCAGTTCCGTAGACTAATAAAACTAACAAATTTTAAAGATGACAACCTCAGTAGTACTGAAAGATTCTATCTTAAGGAAATTACAGTAGGTGACAAATATAGAATTATGAAGCCAGATAAAGGGGGTGGGGTGGTGATTATGGCAAAAATAGATTACATCACTAAGATGACTAACATGTTAGACAAGGAAGAAACTTATGAAAAAGTAAACAAATTTGAGGTAAACAAAGCATATACCAAGATAGATTGGTTGTTATACGAATATTGGATGGAAGGTATAATAGAGAAAACCGAATATGAATATCTATTAGTGGAACACCCAGTTGTTCCATCTATCTTTGGTATACCTAAAACCCACAAGAGTATTGCCAACCCACCTTTTAGACCAATAGTCTCTCCTAAATGTTCTAAGTTGGAGGCTATTGCAAAGTATATTGATCATCATTGTAAAACAATATTGCATTTGTTCCCACACATTATCAAAGACTCATGGGATTGTTTGGACAGATTAAGAAAATACAATACTATTATGCAAAAAGGTGAATTTCTTATGGTTACCATAGACGTAATTGATCTATTTTCAGTAATACCACACAGAGAAGGTTTGGAAAAATTTGAAAAGTTAATAAATTGCCATAGTGGATACCACACGGTGAAGAAAAAAGTACTGGTAGAAATGATGGAAATGGTTCTCAATAATAATTATTTTTACATGGAAGGTGATTACTACAAACAGTGTACTGGAGTAGCAATGGGGGCCAGATGTGCCCCTGTTAATGCTAACCTAGTTTTAGCACAGTGGGAAATAGAGACGGTTTTCCCATCAGATTTGTGGACCAAGATATCCTTTTATGTTAGGTACCTTGACGATATTTTAATGTTTTGGAGAGGTACAAAGGAAGAAATTAATGAATTTATGAACTATTTGCACACATCTACAACTTTTTTAAGGTTTACGTTAAAGATACATGATGAGAGATGTGATTATTTGGACATAGGGATGTATTTGAAAAACAATATAGTAGAATCCAGTATTTATCGAAAAGAGACATACTCCAATTCATATTTGCACTACAGTACTTGCCACTCACAATTTCAGAAAAAGAATCTGGTGAAAGGCCAGATGGTAAGGTTGTCACATATTATTAGTGAGGACATTAATTTTGAAAAAGAAATTAAGAACATAATTGGAATGTTCCTGGATAGGGGATACCCTTTGAACCTCATTAATTCTATTAAGTATGAAGTGACAAATAAAAGAAATAATATTTTTAAACCTATTATTAAGTATGGTCTGTCAAATGAGAACAGAATTATAGATAAAACAGACAAACACTACGACACATTTATTCTTCCACACAATAAACTATCTAGTACTATAGCCAAGACACTATATGACACTTGGTCTTGTGTTTTTTCCAATAATACTGATTATAAGGAGATTTTAGGGCATTATCCCAAAATTACATATAGTAAGGGAAGACATTTGAAGGAAATCATGGAAGGTAGTAAAAACATGACAAAATTTTGTACATCAAAAATGAGTAAGTGTGGTCTATGCAAGAGTTGTAAATTTATAAATGATGGTCCATATACGATGGTACAGGGATACGGTAGATCTTTGCAATGTCCTGGTTATGTCAACTGTAACACCAAAAGAGTTATATACATTGCTACATGTGTTTCTTGTACGGCCTACTATGTAGGCAAAACAATCAGAAAGTTGAAAGGCCGTATTCTAGAACACAATAGGGACATTAAAAATAGAAAGATAACAAATGCTCTATATATGCACAGCACTAAATGTGTTAATTTCAAGAGATTTGTTTTTTTTGTCATTGATCGTATTCCCAATCAGTACGATAAGGGAGGCGATTGTGACAACCTACTATTGACTAAAGAATGTTTGTGGCAACTAAGGTTAAATGCAAGTGTATTACCTGGTCTAAATGGGAACATCTCCATCTCCAGTATTTTAAAATGGAGATCATACTGTGTATAGTCTGACTATTATGATCATAAATTACAGATTTAGAACCAAACAATAATGAATTTGGTTCAATACAATTTAACCACAAGTTAATATTATTTTTTGCACTTGTACAAAAACACATACATATACATATTTATTTTATAAATTTATTTATTCACAAATTTATATATTTATAAATATTTATTGTATATTTTATATTCAGACATAAAATTATTTACTATGTTTTTTAATCACCAATTTACATCTATATCTATTTATTATTTTATGATATAAAGGTATTTATGACAAAGTTATTATTATGTATATACATATACATTTTTTGTGAACACTATAATATATCATTTTATTTATTTTATTTTATTGCATTATTTCTTGTAAACAGAGCTTTATTACTATGTAAAGTCCTTTTTAGTAAGCCAAAATTTTTTTTAAATTTTCAAACATTTATATTTATATAATTATATATTTATATTTATACACATATTATCAATTGAAAAAGTATGTTTTGTACAACTTGTCATTTATGTATCGGGTGCTCGAACAATTAAGTGGTTTACTTATATAGCATCAGATTAATTTATCAGTTAACAGTGGGCCTTGTTTTACATTACTGAGGAGTATTTATTCTGCTGTGTAACCTAAAGGCTTGTACTCTGATGATGCCCTCAAACTTGGATGGGTGAAAGCGCTTAGTATATCCTGTGGTTTGTTGTAACTACAGAATTATCGGTTTTAATTTATGTCTGATGGTGTTGTGAATAAAGTGGATCTCATCATATCGTGGAGCCTGGTCTGAGTTTTACAAGTTTGTCCTGTTGGAAATATCTAGTTGTGTCTAGAAAGAGAAGTATGCAATTTCTTTCTTATTAGCAAAAAAAAGACACTTGAAAAATGTCAGTGTAGAAAGAACGTGCACAACACGAATGCTTATAATGACAAATACACCTCACAGACAGAATGCGTGTGTGTGTGTGTGTGTGTGTGTGTGTGTGTGTGTGTGTGTGTGTGTGTGTGTGTGTGTGTGTGTGTATGCATGTGTGTGTGTGTGTATACCTGAGGCCAGTCATCGCTCTGCATACACTCACACATGCAGCCATACACATGCATGCACAGATGTTTGCTAAACTCTCTGACACCGACTTCTAATGTGATCTAACTCACTGTTGGTGACTTACTTAACTGAGTGATTCTCTGCCTTACCCCAGGCATTTTTTTGGGGGGGGGGTAGCAGAGGCCTATCACTTGGAATACCTAATTAGAATTTGTGGTAGGCAGTAGACACAGCTCACCCCTGTGCTGCACTTTTTTGTGTTACAGCACTGTGATAGGGGTGTCTCTGAATCAGAGGCAGAAGTGATTACCTTGAAGTATACACCAGGCTTATACCTCATGGTAACATTTCTGAATTGGGCCCAGAGAGGCAGAGAGAGAGAGAGAGAGAGAGAATAAGAGAATGTGTAGGTATCTCCGCATACCTCTCAACTGTACAGATTTTTTGCAGAATGTCCAGATTTTTGGCTCATAGTTTAGTCTGTTCCTCATAAAATCTGTGTTTTTCTGGCAAATTATTGGGATACTCTGAGGACTGAAGTCATTAAATAATGACATACATCTGATTTCAGACTTCAAATTCTTCAGAAAATGTATGTTAAAATGAATCTTGTTACTCTAGCAACTTTTTAAACTTATAAGTGTAATATTTAAAATATGTCCCTATTTTTGGGCCTTTGTCCCCCCATTTTTTTCAGTCTTTGTCCAGACTTCTTGCACTGACAGGTTGAGAGATATGCATGTTCATTTAAGATTCTGCCAGATATCTCTGAAACACAGTGGTACAGAATAGTTTTTTTATACTGTTAAAACTGTTTGAATATTAAAACCTTACGTGATAATAACAACTCTCTTGTCATAAATGAAACAAAGGTGCAAAACACAAACCATAAATCTTATACTTAGTGTTAAATGTCTGGTGTACATACATATATATACATACAAATGTTTCAAGCATGGGCATTAAAGCCCTTCTAGCTTGCCAATATGCCAAAACACTTGTTCCCATAGTAAATGTCCAGGCTGTTCTTAAAAATATCTAAACTAGTACTTGCTTTATTGTAATTTGGTAGTCTGTTCCAAGCATCAGCTACTCTGTCAGAGAACCAATTAGTACACTTCTCATTCCTATAGAATCTTCTACATAGGTTATCTGATGATTCTCTAGTACTTTTTGATAACTCCAAACATTCCCAGAGGTAGATGTCCCTAAATGTCGTATATACCTGAATAAGATCTCCTCTTAAATATCTGTAAGAGACACTGTACAAGTTCAGATATGTTAGTCTTTCATAATAACTTAGATTTTCACATCCATGGATGCCCTTAGTATATTTCCACTGTACTCTTTCCAGTTTATTTATGCTTGTTTTCCTATAGGGTTTCCATATTGTTATTCCATACTCAAGTTTGGGTCTAATGTAACTAACAAACAATGACTTAATTGTGTTTGATTTCCTAGACTTTATAAATCTTTTTATACAACCTATAGTCCTATAACTATCATTAGCCAATTGGTTGATATGATTAGAAAAACTCATAGCTGAATCTACCCATATACCCAGGTCCTTAAACGAGTCTACAGTTTCAATCACTGTGTGCTGTATTAAATATTCACCTTTCAGTTTATGTCTCTCAAATCTCATATGCTTAGTTTTTGATGTATTTATCAACATATTATTCTCCTGTGCTCAAATGGTTAATTTAGTCAAATTATTTTGCAGACATGCCTTATCCGTAACACTTGTAATTAGTTTACCCAATTTCAGGTCGTCAGCATATAGACTGTAGAACACCTCAGATGAAAAAGTAAGGTCTGAAAGATACAATCTAAACAAGTAAGGGCCTAGTACAGAGCCTTGTGGGACAGCTTGACTGTAACCAAGGATTTCACCTGTCCAGTTGGTGTGTGATACTTGCCATGTCCTATTTGTAAGCCATGCAGCTATCCATCTTATCAACAGTGCATCAGTACCTAGTTGTACTAATTTATTGATCGGTGTTTTGTGCATGACCCTGACAAATGCTGAAGTTAAATCTATATAAATCACATCACAGCACAATTTTTAATTCATAGCTATTATTATATTGTTAAAGAACATCATGTTACAGGTGGTAATAGATCTATTTTCAACATATGCATGCTGATATATGGTTTCAAGTCCCAACCTATCCATTTCTGACAACAGCTTATCCAATATTTCCTTCTCCATTATTTTTCCACAACATGAAAGTAGACTTAAGGGTCTATGTGATTCTAGGTTTGTCCTACTCCCCTTTCCCTTAAAGACAGGTTTAATAAGTGCATGTCTCCAATCTTGAGGAATCTCCCCATATTTATATGACCTAGTGAATAATAGATGTAATGGCAGTGTAAGTTGTTGCTTAAGTGTTCTCAGATCATTGTTACTTATTCTGTCTCCTCCCTGTGCTTTGTTTTGATCCAGTTTGCACAGTTCTTTTTCAATATAATCTAATTTGATTCCAGTATCTGGGGTTACCTGGATGTCCCTAGGACAACTTACCACCCCTTTTGTGGAGCCAAACTGTTTTGCATAAGATTTTGTAACTATATCTACAATCTGTTGTGTCTGTGAATAAATTTTAGAATCTGCACGCAGTTTATCAATTTGTGTATCTTTACTCCTTCCACATCTTATGTATCTATAAAAGGGTTTCCTATTATGCTCAATATCTTTATATAAAATTTCTTCAAATTTTTCTTGATCTTGTCTAACACTATGCTTAATCTGTTTGTCCAGCTTGTTTATTTCAGTTTTCAAAGTTGTAGTTCGACCTGTCTTCCATTTCTTATATTTTTTGTCTCTCATCTTAATCAGGTATCTTGTTCTTATGGAAATATACCCCCCTGATGTTGCGTACCTAGATTCTGATGTTAAACCTTTTTTGACTTTTTGCACTCAAACAATTTCTCTTTCAAAACTTTCCACATTCCATCTGCAGTTTTTTCACTGAACACCTCACTCCATTTAGTTTTATATAGTAACTGTTTTGCTTCCCTATAATCTGTAATTAACCTTCTGTGCATTGGCTTAGATTTCAGTTTGGCAGAATTATCTAGCAACAAATTAACCTTGTAGTTAGGAGTTTGGATTCAGAGTAAATTCTTTATAAAATCATACAATTTAGGAGAAACATTTGTTGTCCTTTGATACACCATATTTGCATCTACAATTAGCTGTTCAGAGGGAAACTGTCTGAAGTGCCATAGTGTCTCATAAAACCATATCCAGATTCAGACTACTGACCACCACACTGAACTACTGAATTAGCTTAATTTTCATTCTTCTTCCCAAATTTGTAGGGAAACACCCTTGAAGAGCCATAGCTGATGTTTCATACACATTGATCAGACAGAGAGAAATGTTATTTTGCGTGCAATTATTTATCTGTGGGCATTCATCCTAATTCTGAATGTCTGCCCTATCTCTCTTATATAACCTGTTCTGGACATTTCCTGCATTTTATTAGAGAAACCACTTTTTTAGAAGTGTGTATAAAGGAATCATGTGCTTTGAAGCTGCTGTTCTGTGAAATTGTTATGTTGGTAGCAATATAAATCATCTGATATGTTTTTCACCTTGGATGAGTGCAAGGTTTTGTGTCATATTTTGACTGCAGTATGTTCTGGTCTAAGTGTGCTTCTCTCAAGAAGCTTCTTTAGATTTGGAGGATGTTGAAAGCCAAGCCTTCTCCATAACCCCACCTATATACATAAGGTATGTAAACACCCTTTCAGTAATAGTACCACTAAACAAGACTCACAAACACATGTGCACAAACAACCACACATGCATGTATAAAACTAAACCACTCCCTTTCCATAACTCCTACTCTAGCTATAACAAACAGACACTTGCACATGCAGATGTACATACACACACACACACACACACACACACACACACACACACACACACACACACACACACACACACACACACACACACACACATCAGTAAAGCTATCATTATCCATAGACCCTAACTCTTACTTACCTTAATCTAAGAGAACTTGTATACACATAGACTCAGCCCCAGTGCAGAAACTGTCAGTTTTAGTTTTAGCATCCCAACCCATTCCCACTTACCTTCATTTGATAAAAACAATTTTTGCAGGGTAAAAGACCTTAGTTTTTTTGCAGGGGCAAGCCCCCCCTGCAACCCCATCACCCTGAGCTAGTTGTGTTTGCTAACTGTGAAATAGCACAACAGCATGATAAAGGCAAATTCCCTTATCCCCACTGTAAAGCGATCTCATAGTGAAAAAGCTGGCACTTTTTGATTAGCTGTACTAGCTTTTTTACTTGTTGATGAAAAGACATGTTGATGAAAGGTAGTGCACACTCGCACATGTTGTGCATGTGTCTGTATATGTGCATGCACAAATATCAAGCTTCACAAAGAACACTAAGTCTTAAGCTTCACAGCCTAACCTATGAACCTAAGTGACAGCACCCCAGTCATATTATTATGTCCATAAGGTTATAAGACCTGCAGACAGACCTACTATTAAGTGATTACGTATTCAACTATCATCTAATATAATGATGTTAATTTATTTAAAAGTTTTAAAAGAGTAATGCAAAGGCATGGTTATCTGTTAATGTTTTAATGAGTTTATTTTTTTATAGATAAGACAGATATGAGGATTTTGAAATAAATCCATTTCTATTTATGACAGCACATGTATATGTATCCCTGCATATAAAAATGATATTTCAAATTAAATGTGATGGGAGCATTGCCAACAACAGTTTTGCTGTGAATTTATCATGATTATGTAATATCCTTAAGTTTAGCTTTACTGAAAATGCAGTGGTTGATAAGAAGTATACTGTAGCTGTTTTAATTTGAAAAGGAATGACTTTCAGTGTGTCATTGGTGTGAACAGAACCTGAGTCTAGAATAAAAAGTGTTGTTGCAATGTAATAAAGAATTGATCCATGTAACTTGATGCTGGGGCCTGGCCTTTTACTTTCTATAAATAGTCAGGATTCACTCATATTTAAAGAAATAGCTTAGTATGTCATTCAGAAACTTGACCATGAACAGGATGCTCCTATAAAGAGATTCAATGGCTAAGCATTCATTTACATTTGTTAATTCATGGAAAACTTGTCATGTTTTAGAAAGTGTATTCTCCACATAGAAATGCTACTACCATTCATGAATGATTCAAAGAGTGAGTACGCAATAGAGATCAATTAAGTGTGCATCAAGAAATAAAATTCAGAAAGTAAAGATTCCTTCAGAAAGCATGATCTAAATTATGTGCGTTTCATGCACTGGCTCATTAGTGGTCTGCGTAGGATCATAGGAGGTTACTAGGCTAATGGCCCTGGGGCCCTTACAAGCCTAACCAAGAGTTTATCCCCAAAAAAGAAACCTCAGTTAGCACCTGTCACTTCTGTCAATGAGGGAAACAGGTTGAACCCCTGGGACAAATGTGTGGTTTCCCATCCACTCATCAACACTGAGCTTGAAGAGGGTCAGTGACGTACTCTGTTTGACATATATGGGGAGTCTATTCCAGAGATGGGGCAGCCTGTGGAAGACAAACCTGTCTCTCCAGCAGATTTTGTTAATGTTGCATATTAGATTTAGGCCTTTCGATCAGGTAGTGCATGAGGAGTTAGACTTACGGATATGAAGAATCTCTAGTAGGGCCAGGTTTGAGATTGCCTTGTAGGCAAGATACAGATAAGCTCTGAGCAATCTGTAAGATACCAAGTAGAGTGATAGTGATTTGAGCCTGTCCACAAAGGACAGGTGTTGGAGGGCATGGATTCTCTTTGTGAGGTATTTCTATGGCCCTTCCAGCTGGTGCAGGTGTTTAAAGAGGTACATACCAAATGGGGCGTTGTACTCTATTATTGGCCTAATGAGGGAGGAGTACAGAGAAGTAATAACCTTCTTTTTCTGGATGCAATCCCTTTACTTATGAGATTAACCATGTAAAAGGCTTTTCTGACCACTGCTGCTACATGAAGGTCAAATGTGAGATTGTTGTCAATCTGTGTAACAAGGTCTTTCACTACAGGTTATGTGTTTAGGGGGTTGTCATTGATGTGATAATAGGTAGGGGCCGAGTTTTTGTTGAATGGTATGATAAAACATTTTTTTGCATTTAACTTAAGGCCGTGACTTTGACACCAGTAATTTGTTGCTGTGAGACCTTCTTGTAGTATGTTAACATCATTTGGGGAATCAATGACTGCGCTCAGCTTACAATCATCCACAAACCTGGTCAGCCACAGGCCTTTTGTCTTTGCCTGACCTCTGAGAAGTAGATACTAAACTGTAGGGGTCCCAGGACAGATCCCTGGGGAACACCACTAGTGAAATGTCTGCTGTCAGAGTGGAGTCACCTATTTTGACTATCGGTGAGCCAGTTGGCCACCCACCTAATGAGACAGGGATTTACACCAAGTTGTGTTAGTTTTTTGATAATGCTGGAGTGAGGGATTGTGTCAAAGGCTTTGACCAAGTCAGGGTAAGCTGTATGTACTGACTTTCTCTCATCCAGGGCCTTTGTGACAGTTTCAAAAAAGTCAACTTCAACAGGCAAGATCTGCCCTTGACAAATCCGAACTTGATGGGGTCAAGTGCTTGGAGATTGCCTATGTCCTTGTTTATGAGGTCCATAATAATATGCTCCATGGCTTTAGAGATCAGACTTGTCAAGCTAATGGAGGGATAGTTTCCAGTGTCAGTAGTGGCACCATCTTTGTGTAAGAGGATGACAGTGGCAGTTGTCCAGTCTGCTGGAATGAAATCTGTACTTAGGCTGTGGTTGAATAGGGTGCTCAATAGAGTGGCTAGTTCCTGCTGGTGATGGTGCAGAATACAGCCTGGAATATTATCAGGTCCCATGGAAGCTGTATTCTTTGCCTTGGATAGGGCCTTTAACACTTGATCTACAGAGATGTGAGGTGCGGAACAAGTATTGGGGATGTTGAATGGGCCTTTGGGGGAAGACAAGGGGGTGAAGTTTGCACAGAACCTATCTTCTAGCAGGTTGGCTAAGTCAACAGGATCAGTGTAAGTAGTACTGTTAAGAACTAATTTGGAACAAACCTGGGCTTTGCCATGGAGGTTCCTGACATAAATGAAGAAGGCTTTGTGGTTATCCTTTGTTTTGGAGGCTAGTTTCAATTCATAATTGGCTTTGGAGATTTTCACTAATGATTTAATTTGCTTGTTGAGGCTCAGGAGGGATTGTTTCCAATTGAGAATTTGTTGTTCTTTGTGTGAACCTGACCTGATGTTCAAATGCAAAAATTCTAAAAAGCTAAGCATTACAGTTTATTTAAGCAGTACTTTTTTGTGTGCTAGGCAATAGGTTATCAAAATAAATATACTTTCTTTGTTGAATTAAGGATGCCATGTGTGGAAAGAGCAAATATCAGACAAATCTTTAGTGTTCATCTGTAACATACAGGGATAGTTCCCTGACTATGTCCCAGGTAATGTAAATTCAGGTAGTGGCTTAGGGACTTGCTTATACATGCAGGGGATGATGGGCATAACTATTCTGGGGAAGGAGAAAGTGTGCATATTCAGGAGCACACACACAATTATCTGGATTTCCTTGCTGGGCAGAAACCACCACATGGTGCCTTTTTGGGGTTGGGGGTACATTCTTCTGATGTCACCCCTCCCCCTTTGAAAAGTGATGGATGTGCAGTGCTGACACCCATTGTACTCCCTCCATAAAGACGGTCACTGGATGTGCTCATGGCGATTAGGGCTTAAAGGCACAAAAAATAAATAAATAAATAAAACTGATGCTGCCCTAATAATTCTGTCTAATCAAACTTCTCACCAACAGAGAACAAATGGGGTGACTGACAGTTAGGGACCTGATGATCAAAGGCAGTGAGAGTGAAAAACATGCAAGAAAATGACAAAAGCCACACCAGTAGAGCTATAGCCGTTGTTTTGACTATCCCACACTTTGCTCTGCCTTTCTTGACTCCTTTTTTGCCTTTTGTATTTATCATCACATCAATTGTGTGATGCAGATATGCACATAGTTTCATAGTTTCATAGTATAGTACTAGGCTATCTGCCCTGGGGCATTTGTAAGCCTAGCCATAGTGATGTGGCTTTTGCCACCCCATGAAATGGTACAAAAAATGTACAGAATAAATTTAGAATACTGTGCCTCTGTCTAGTAGTGACAATGAAGGTCCCCTTATATAATAGAATTAGTTTACTGTGCCCCTGTCTAGCAGTGACACAGATGTGACCCCTGGTGTAAACTTACGATCTCCCATCCACTCATCAAGATTTCTCTTGAAGAGAGTCAGTGAGGGGCTCTGCCTAATACAAACTTGTTCCAAAGCATGGGAAGCCTCTGGGTTATGAATCTATCCCTCCATCATGTCCTATTCATACTTGTGCCGAGGTTTAAGTCTTTAGCTCTCGTGGTCCTGACGGATTTGGATTTTTTGAGGTGGAGCATGTCCATCAGATCCTGATTGGACATGGCCTTGTACGTCAGGCAGAGATCACCTCTGAGCAGGCGGTATGCTACTGAATAGAGCTGACGTTTCTTTAGTCTGGCAGAATAAGACATATGTTGGAGACCCTTGATCCTCTTGGTGAGGTACTTTTGTGGTCTCTCCAGCTGTTGCAAATGCCGGGTGAGGTACATACCAAATGGGGCATTGTACTCAATCATGGGTCTGATGAGGGAGGAGTATAGGGGTACAATGACATCCTTGGATCTGGATGTGAATCCCTTCATGATGAGGTGTGCAAGGTAGAATGTTTTTCTAACCACTTTGGCAATGTGGGTGTCAAATGAGAGGTCGCTGTCGACTTGGGTCCCTAGGTCTCTGATTACTTTTTCCGTACTCAGTGGGTTGCTGTCTATGTGATAATTTGTGGGTACTTTGTTTTCCCAAAGGGGATGACTATACATTTTTTGGCATTTAGTTTAAGGCCATGACTCCGGCACCAGTTGTCCATTTCTGTGAGGCCTTTTTGTAGGATGTATGTGTCCGCTGGTGTATCGACTATGGCACCTAGTTTGCAGTCATCTGCGAACTTTGTCAGCCACAACCCTCCCATGTTTGCTTTGACATCTGAGAAATAAATGCCGAACAAGAGGGGTCCCAGGACAGATCCCTGTGGGACACCACTTGTGACTGGCTTTGAGTCTGACATTGCTCCAGCGATTTTAACTTTATGGGTTCTGTCCTTTAGCCAGTTTGCAACCCATCTAGTGACATAAGGGTTTACATTTAAGCTGTTGAGCTTATCTATGATGCCTGAGTGGGGTATTGTGTCAAAGGCCATAGCCAAGTCCAGGTAGGCTGTATGGACTGCTTTGCCCTCATCAATGGCTCTAGTGACTGTTTCGAAAAAGTCAACCAGGTTCAAAAGGCAGGATCTGCCCTTTACAAAGCCGAACTGGGTGGGGTCAAGTGTCTGTAGGTCCCCTATGTCTCTGTTTATGAGTTCCATAATGATTCTTTCCATAGCTTTGCAGACCAGGCTGGTTAAGCTTATGGGGCGGTAGTTCCCAGGGTCTGTAGAGGTACCCCCTTTGTGGAGTGGGACCACATCTGCTCATTGTTGTGGTATCTGGCATGTATTTTTTTCCTGACCACCCCAGGATGAGTCCATATTGCACAGAAATGATGATTACAGAAAAAATGCCGTCTAGAAGCAGTGACTTTATAAATGGTGACATTCTGTTAGTTGTGGTAAACAGAACACTACAGTTTGTAAATTCATGTCTAGATTACTGAGTCAGTCTTTAGCTGTCCAGGCAGTCCCAAAAAGGAAGGAGGTTATAGGTGGGACCCTACATTGAATTTGGCCACTATACACACCACAGTCGAATGATTATGATTTTAATTACTCATACTAGCCATTAAAACCTGATGCACAACACATGGCCATTCCTCCAAATCCTACCTGCAATAGAAGCCCTAATCTTCACATCCAAAAATCATGCACACACATTATTGTAGTATGACTAAAATCTCTCTTATATAGTAAGAAACATTTAACACTTAGAAGATAAACTAGTCCTAACTCTGCAATGCTGCACACATACACGTTCTTGATGAATATTATATTATCATGTCAGCATATATGTGTGTGTGAGAGGGGGTATGCATGTCAGCATATTATATTTATCTATAAATATAGATATATAAAATAAAGATAAGCAATATGAAGAAGCCCACTGAAGTACTCTTACTGTAGAAAGACATAGATAAAGTAGGACACCAATGCAGTCAAGACGGCCAAGGTACATATATTAAAGAAACCATTATGATGAAGTCCAAGTTGTTGTTGCTTGTCTTTCGGCTTTTTCCTGGTAAGGGGCTGCCACAGCGGAACTCCGGTCCACCAATGATTGGCAGTAGATTTTTATGAAATGCCGAGGTGCCAGCTCGACGCCCAACCTTCAACGAAGGAATGCCCATTTACGCACGCATGTCTTTCGAACACTACCCAACCACGGGGAGGACATGCAGACTCCACACAGTAGGCACTCCCAAGCCAAGCCGAGAATCAAATGGGAGAACCTCTTGCTGTGAGGTAACAATGCTACCGCCATACCACCGGGAAACTATTGTATGTTTTAATAAAATGACATGTAAAAACAGTAGATAAGTGCTTTTGGATTCTTAAACTGATCCTTCATCAGATCTTTTAAATCATTGGTATTTGCAGCATTTTATCTGATTAAACAGCCAATCAGAATTGTTATTTCAGGCAAGAATTCCCTCAAAGTCTAATGCCTCACAGTTCCAATACTTGTTCAATCAGATGTGTCATTTTAACGTATGCCCCTTCAGGGCTTATTTTAATGGATAATTCATATTAAGTCCAGAGTTTTATATGCCTGCAAATTACCTGTTCAGGACATTTCTGCCAATTCAGTGACATTGTTAATATCACCTTCCCTTGCATTTACTTTCACAGTTTGCAGTACCCTGAAATTTATGGCCTGCATTTTCTTTAATGTTTCATCAATGGATTCTTAAGACTGGCCAATTTTATGTTGCTCATATCCTTTGAAATTCTTTCTTTTAGCTGCTTCACAGTTTTTCCAACATAGAATGCTAATACATCTCTTATCTCCTTTGACTTCTATGACATCCTTTCATTATGACAGAATGACATACTTAGGAAGTTTCAATAACCATGACACAAAAGTCTCTTTGAAGCAACTTAAGTAAACCATTGAAAAAATAGCACAGGCACAGACTAGGAAACAAAAAACACTTGAAAAGCAAACACCAGGAACCTGCTTTACCATCACATAAACAAACTCAAATGAAAATGATTCTCACTGTAGTAAGATAAAACCACCAATGACCACTTGATAAAACCAACTCATATTTAATAAATGATCTAAAACTAATCACTTTCATCCAAAAACATATAAGGGACTTCTTCAGAGTTAAAAATGTAACCATGCAGCAAGTTTAAATAAGGTTAGCATGAGTCCACCCTCTCTTGATGTATTAGTCAATACAAGATTAATTGATTAATTAACAACTTAAACATTATTAATTATGCAAAAATTATTAATAAATTAATTAAATACATTAGTGTTGTAGCATAGTATTTAAACCTCTTTCCTTCACACACACACACACACACACACACACACACACACACACACACACACACACACACACACACACACACACACACACACACACACACCAAACAACAATAATAACAGACTATGGACAAAATGAAGATAGAGGTCTGGTGCAGACTAGGGCGACTCCCCACACAGCTCGAACAACAACTGGAAAACGAAGAAGTATGTAGCAAGAACTACACAGTTACATCCCCAGATTTTATTACGTGAAAAAACACCAAATACATCCACAGGTTAAGCGCTTTCAACTGCATACATCACAGTCTTCATCAGAACCAGATAGCTACATAATTACCCTGTTTAAATACAATTGTCTTGAAAAAAGGCGCCAAATTAATTAAAGTTATAGCACTTCATTAAACATTTAAAAATGCATTTTGAATGTATATCTATTCAACCAAGTTACTAATTAAAAAGATACTAATTAAAAAGATAGAATATGCAATAGTGTCATAAAAATATATATATATAATGGTATCATAAGCATAATATAGAAACTTAATACTATTAAAATATTAATATATATAACCATTAAAATGTAAAATTAAAAATATAAGAATGTTACTTTAAATGTATGTGCATATGTAAATATAAGTAAATATAAGTAAATATTAAATATAAATACTGCTTAGCCTAATATTAAAAACGGCTTTAAACTAATACTATCATTAATACCAGGTGATCTAGTGGCATCAGTATGTATTTGCCACTTGCTTTCTTTCAATGCTAAGGACGTTTTCCAGTCTCCTCCATACGGTAGACTAATAACCTGGTCAATGATTGCAAATTTGAATAAATGCTCCCCACCTTTCTCATGCATGTGTCTATATAACGCGTTGTTCTTGTCTTGAACCTGTATTTTATAATAATGTTCATAAATACGTTTTTTCAATTGCCTCTCTGTTTTACCTATGTAAAATGCAGGGCAGGCCAAACAGGTAGCAAGATATGCTACCTGTTTGGTGTTGCAATTGCCTGCCCTACATCTCACAAATGTGTTGTTAATGTCCGTCAGTCTGATATATTCAACTTCATTAATACGGCTACATTGGTTACATGTTCCACATTTTTTGGTAACAGTTACTTTAGTATTATTTCCTTTTCCATAATTATCAGCTCTTTCTAATAGTCTTTTCAAATTAGGGGCTGTTTTATACACAAAAGATGGTAAACTCCCTAATTTAGTACCAATGTGGTTAGAAGTCGCTATCAGATCCCAATGTCTGCATATTATATCCTTTATGTAATTTACATAAGGTGTGTACATTAACACACACACTCTGTTGAAGACAGCATCTTTAGTATCATCTTTCAATTTGACCAAGTTTTGATTAAATTTACCCATCAATGGCTTATATTTTATACCCCACTGTTTGGAGACATAGTTCGTAGTGTCCTGTAACATTCTCACTGGATATCCCCTATCTTTAAACATCCTAAAAATCATCTGCAATTCAACATCCATAGCTGCCCTAGTAGATGACATACGTGCTGCCCTAATACATTGCCCTTTAACAACATTTTTAAAAATATATGATGGATGATTACTGTTATACTGAATGTAATCATTTGAGAAGGTTGTTTTCCTATATATCCTTGATGTAAAACCTTCATCCGTGTGGCTTATAAATGTGTCTAAATACACAATACCTTCCCTACTAGAATTGTATGTAAACTTTAAGAATTGTGTGGTACTATTTATATACTCCATAAATTCACCTATGGTCTCCTTATTACCCTTCCATAATATAAATAAATCATCAAGATATCTAGCATAAAATGCTATATCTCTATAAAATCTACTTTTAAATAAAAATTCTGATTCCCATTCCAACATTACAAGGTTGGCAAAAATGGGGGCACAAGATGCCCCCATGGCAACACCCTTGCTCTGCCTGAAATATTCGCCTTGGAATGTAATGTAATTATGGTCAAGTACTAAGGCCATCATGTCCGTTATTAAACAGATCTTATCCCAACTTAATTCAGAAAATTTTCTCAGACTGTTACAAAAGTATTCTAATCTGATATCCTTAGGTATACTGGAAAATAGGTCTATAACATCTATTGTCAGATAAGTCAGATCTATATTCCACAACTCGGGTGTTAGTTTGCCTAAAAAGTTCCAAGAATCAATCATTAAATGTGGGATATTCCTATACACGTGTTTTGTCCATCTATCAATAACCACCCCTATGTTAAATGTTTTTGATTTAGAACCCGAAATAATAGGTCTAAAAGGGGGGTTATCTATAGATTTGTGGACCTTAGGTATACCAATAATTTTGGCCAAAATAGGATATTCAATTTTCATATACATGTATATTTCATTTGTGATTCTATCATCCAATAAGTATTCTTCTAAGGCCAAGTCTATTCTTTTATATCCAATATTTATTTGATTGATATAAACTTCCTCATAGTTACCGGACTCATGCAAAATGTTGCATATTTGCATATTATAGTCTAACGTATGGTAAACTACGATACCTCCCCCCTTATCAGGCTTCATAATCCTTATATCATTATTATGTATCAACTGATTCAGACAATTCCGTTCATTTACAGTTAAATTATCCTGATATGTATTGTTAAATGTATTATCTTTTTTATTTCTAGTTATTTTATTAAGCCAATATATATCTTTACACACCATTTTTTCAAATTGTGCTATATACAAATTTGATACTGGGACATATGAACTCTTTTTCCTAAGTTCATTATTCCTAATAATATCTCTATTAGTATCACTTTGTCCAAATTGTAACGCTAAATTCAACCTTCTACAGTAAAATTTAATCTCCTTGATAGTGTCCACTAAATTAATACCTGTAGTGGGAACAAATTTCATACCTTTACTTAACAGTTGAACCAGTTCCTTACTAATATCCAAATCTGTGTAGTTAAATACATTGACACCATTATGTGTACTTAATATACGAGTACCATCCTCATTACAAGTAATGGCATCAACTTCAACATCCATAACATTTCTCTGTTTAATACCATCGTCAAGCTGGATCTCAATTAACTGTTGTGTATTATTACTATTAAGGGGGTAAGATAACAATTCAGGCTCCTTACTCACGATATCATTTATCTTGCTACTCTGTTCCACTGACTGCACTGCCTCTTTGGTGCCGGAAAAAATCTTCCCCCTTGAAAATTCTCTTCTCTTTCCATACTTGTTAATCTGTTTCTATTACTCATATATCTCTCTTTATGTGTATTGCCTCTATCCTGTGGCCATACATAAGCTCTATTATTTTGATATGCTTCTATATCTCGTTGTATCTTATGTTTATGATACCATTATATATATATATATTTTATGACACTATTGCATATTCTATCTTTTTAATTAGTATCTTTTTAATTAGTAACTTGGTTGAAAAGATATACATTCAAAATGCATTTTTAAATGTTTAATGAAGTGCTATAACTTTAATTAATTTGGCGCCTTTTTTCAAGACAATTGTATTTAAACAGGGTAATTATGTAGCTATCTGGTTCTGATGAAGACTGTGATGTATGCAGTTGAAAGCGCTTAACCTGTGGATGTATTTGGTGTTTTTTTTCACATAATAAAATCTGGGGATGTAACTGTGTAGTTCTTGCTACATACTTTTCTTCATTTTCCAGTTGTTGTTCGAGCTGTGTGGGGAGTCGCCCTAGTCTGCACCAGACCTCTATCTTCATTTTGTTGCAGTTGTGGGTTACATTGTTGCTTGCTAGACTATGGACAAGATTTAAAATGCAGTAGATAAATTAACTAAAGACATAAGTAAATACAAAATATCACAGAGAATATATGTGTATATATATATATATATATATATATATATATATATATATATATATATATGTGTGTGTGTGTATATATATATATATATATATATATATATATATATATATATATATATATATATATATGGATCACTATCACTTTGCCGACAGTTCAAATCTCAGAAAACGTAATGGCCGAGACCATATCGCCGAAGATTTGAATTGCCGAAAAAGTGAGAAAAACACAGAACAACTTACCTATATATTTTTGCAACCCCCAAACCACCTACAAATTAATTATACCAACTCCTCAATTGCACTACAGTGAGGAAAATGACAAATCCCTGGTTCTGCACTGTACGGTGATTCCAAATACACAATTGTCGGCAATTCAAATTTTTGGCGATATGGTCTCGGCCATATCATCTTTGGAGATTTGAACTTTTGACAATGTGATAGGGATATATATATATATATATATAGGTATTCCTAGCAAGTAAGTGCTTTTAATTTCAAAAGACTACTAATAGAAATGTGCCTATGTTTTTGTACTCAGTGACATATGGAATAAACTTGCTTTAGTCATCACAGATATTAAAAGTTGGAAGATTTGAAAGTTTATGAGAAACAAAATGCATTTTTTTGTGATTAATCAGGGTGGTAGGACCTTTGTTTAAAGTAAAAGTATATCATCTGCATAAGGAGTGAGGGTAACACCAGATAAGCTTTTTGGCAATGCCATTTATAAATAAGGAACGATTTGGGGACCTAATACAGAGCCTTGTGGGACTCCAATATTAAGGATACCAATAGCTGACAGTTGTTGAAGTGAACTTGAAATGACTTGTTCCAAAGGTAGTTATAAAAAAATAGTCTATAATTTTTTCCTGAGTATTATATGTGTGTAATTTAGCCAGTTTGTGTCTGACAGTTTTCAAAGGCATATGTCATATCCAGGAAAAATACCTGTAGTTATGAGACCATCATTCATGTTACTGTGATAGTGTATATAGATGAAAGTAAAGCTGTAAACATTATGCTAAAGGTGCTAAAACCATTTTTGAAGCCATGTTGTAAATGAAAGAGGGGCCCATAGCTATTACTGTACTTTAGGAGTTTTTTGTTTATAGAAAAGTTTTTTGAATATTTTAGCAATAGGACAAAAGGCAGAGACTGGGCAAAAGTCTGTAATTGTCATGGGTTGGGGGTTCTTAAGTAGTGGGATAATGATGGCATGCTTCCAGGAAGGTGATACTTTCATATTAGGAGAGTGAGAGGTTATAAATGAGTATTAGGGATTTGGCTATTTTCTCTATTGCTTTTCTAAGGAAAGTTGGATGAAGAGAAGGGAATTTTGCAGATGAGGTTTTTAGAATCAGCAGCAGCTGTTTAGTTTCTACTTCAGAGATTGCAGTGAAGTGAAATCTCACAGCATGTTCGGCAAGTGGATAGAATTGTGATTTGCTGTTAATTTGCATTGGTTAGCAGTTGAAGCTACAGACAGGAAATGTATTTGCAATGTTTTCTAAAGCTGAAATGATAAAGTTTCTGTATTACTCTACAGGGTTGTTGTGAGAATTAGAGCAATTAACATGCTGTGTGGTGTTGGAAGGTTGTCCTATAAGGAGCTTGATTTAATTCCAGAAGTTTGGGAATTTCTGGTTTGTTTTGCTCTTAGGCACAGGGATTTGGTTGCTTTAGAATTAATTCTGCATTTTTTTCTGGATCCAAAGGAAATGACATAACAAAGGATTAGTAGGTTAAATGCTGTCAATGTACCTGGCATAAATTAATACTGCCTCTTTAAACCTGCTCTGAAACAAAGGGGTTTACAGCATTGATTTATTAATTTAATTTAATTCCTTACTTTAGCTTAATTGTATTATTGTCAGTATATAAGGTGTGTGTATGGAGTTTTTTAATTTAATTGAGTAAGTATGTATACATAAAAGCTTGTCTTATACTTATTATACTTATTACATTTTAATTCTTTTATTGGACGCTATTTTTGTTCTCTGTTTTTTGTTCTATTTTTGTTGGACAGATAGTGTTCCAGCAGTGTTTTATTATTTTTCTATTACTTTTTGAATTTTAAGCCTTGGGTTTGGCACCAGTCACTTGCCTGTGTTAATCCTTCTTGCAGGATGTTAGTTTACTGGGGGGATTCAATGACTGCTCCTAGTTTATAAACATTCTTAAAACTTGGTTAGCCAGAGGCCTTTGACATTGCCTTGGCTTCTGAGTAGTATATGCCACAAAGGAGTGGAGTCAGCACAGATTCCTGAAGGGCTCCACGAGTGACCGGCCTGGTTGTGGAGGTTGTCTCCACTATCCTAACTTCCTGGGTCCTATCTGAGAGCCATCTGGGTATCCAGTGTGTAACATATGGGTTTGTGTCTATATCCATGAGTTTGTTTACAATGCTTAAGTGGGGTATTGTATCAAATGTATTAGCCAGGTCAAGGTAGGCAGTATACACCAATTTGCCCTCATCCATTGCCTTGGTGACCTTCTTAAAGAAATCTACCAGGTTGAGTATGCATAATCTACCCTTGAACTAATAAAACTGGGTTGGATCCAGTGTATGAAGTTTTTTTATGTCCTTATTAACGGTTTCACTGATAATTCTTTCCATGGGTTTGCATATGAGGCTAGTCAGACACATGGGTCTGTAGTTACCAGGGTCCATTGATAGCCTACCCTTGTGCAGAGGGATGACCATTGCAGTTCTCCATTCACATGGCACAAAGCAAGTCTGGAGGCTATGGTTAAACTGTGACTCCAGTGGTCTAGACAGGTCATGTTCCAGGATATTTAGGAGGAATCTTGGGATGTTATCAGGGCCCGCTGATGCAGTGAGTTTGGCCTTAGAAAGTACACCTAGGACCTGCTCCCTAGTGAGAGCTGGGGAGGGGGTGGATTTGGTGATATTTCCTGTGAGAGACTGGGGAAAGGAGGTGGTAAAATTGGAGATTAATTGATGGAACCTTTATATAAACAAATGGTAAATTATATTGATTCTGCTTACTGCTTGGTGTGATGGATCTGAAGTGTTCTTAAGACACTCAGTCTTGCTGGCTGGATTCTGCTAAAATTCAAAGTCTGGTTATATTTGCATTCACAGTCTGTTGCATACAGAAACTTGCAGAATATACACTGATGAGAGAATATACTTTGCAGCATCAACTTTAGAGAGCAGTAACAAATAACTTTTTATAATAAACCAAACGGAACAATGTTGCAGTTTAAAGTACTGTTCCAACTTTACTTCTCATATAGTACAGATGATGTGAGAGATATAACATTTACCTTAGGACAAATGAGTCCCTACCATACCTCTAACATAACTGGATTTATACAGCTCTTTATATACACTTTTTAGTCATGCATAAACATATACATTTCCTCTTGATATTCTATTTGGGAGAATTGCTCATCCTGTAGAAACAATACTAAGCTTCCTTGTTTAAGAATGTCTTGTAAGAGACCATCTTTTCTGACAGTGTGAACATCCTGTAACAGTGTCCTGTTGTCCATGCAGAAAAACATGTTTTTGAGGAAACACATTGTCCTGTATTCTATTTGGATCTTTGTATAAGAACATCTGTTCTTGTGCCAATGCTGATAAGCATATCCTGTTTTCCATGCAGAAAAAACATATTTTTGAGGAAACACATTGTAAGAGATCAGCTTTTCTGACAGTGTGAACATCCTGTATTTTATTTGGATCTTTGTATTAAAACATCTGTTCTTGTGCCATGTCCTGTTTTTCATGCAGAAAAACATATTTTTGAGGAAACACATTGTCACAGTGTTATTGTCTAATCTTTAAAAGCAGATGTTACATTTTTGCTCTTGCATACATCCTGTTTTTAAGTCTGTAAGGGAAAAATGTCCATTCAGCAGGTTTCTTATTTTCCAAGCCATGGTCATTTAGTATGACTGCTGATCACATATTACTAAACTCTGTTTCTGCATTTAAGCAAGCTTTTTCTTTCAGCATATTTACAACATAATTAATTTCAGCCTTATATTCATAATATCTAACAATTCCCTCTGTTTTTAAACATACTCAAAACATTTTATATAGAAAACACATTAAGAAGCAAACCTATAGTCTTCTTTTCTTTAAAACAAGTTTATTGTTTTTATCATACAAAATAAATATCATAACAATTTTATACAAGCAATTAAAATAGAAATAGTTATAACATTCAATAAAATAACCAAAGTATTTACAAAGACATCCACTACAAATCAAATTAATTGATTAAACTATAATCTCATGCTATTGAGACTAAGATTTTTTTAACAGGTTTTGTAAAGTATCCCATATAATATAATAAGATGTTTTTCTAGTAGTTCTTGATTTTATTGTCATCAATTCCATATGACACACTTCAGTCATAACATTTTTAAATTCATTAAATGAAGGAGGGGTATCTGAAATCCAATTTCTGGTTATTATTTTTCTAGCCACTGCTAGAATAGACCATAATAAGGGAAGTTTAACTTTTTTAACACTTTTAGGAACAGGTGTGTTAAATAATATAAGTGATTTAGAAACAATGAAATTATCTGTGAAAAGGGCCTGCAAAAAATCATTGATTAACTTCCAATATTCCTTCAATTTTATACAGTCATAAAACATATGTGCCCAATCAGCATTTATTTCTACATTACATCTTTTACATAAGTTGTCTTTATTATTTATTTTATTCATCATTAAAGGTGTATAGAAGGATCTATGTAAAAATTTCCAAGTAAAAAGTCTCCAATCAATGGAAGAAGTAGCTTTATAAGCAGATTCCAATATATATTGTTTATCTTGTTGTTTTGGTGATTCACCATTAATGGAAATGAAATAATTCCAATAGGTATCTGAACTGTAATGAGTTTCTTCTCTGATAATTTTATGAATGTATGAGAGCTTACCTTTATCAGAAACTCTATGTTGTAAATTTAATATCAAGTAATCAATCAGTATTGGAACAGATTCTTTAATTGTTAAAGACATTAAATCAATTTTATTAATAAGATGTTGTCTAAAAGTCTGAATCTCTAACCAACATGTTTCTCTCAAATCAAATTCTTGCTTTAAGAAGTCTAAATTTTTTACTTTATTATCAGACAGCAACTGATACCAATACTTTAGATCATTCTCTGTGACTAAAAGAGTTCTTTCAGAGGTGGTTGACAAAAGCATACCTTGTGTATACATTATAGGAATAGAATAAAATTCCATTCCTTATACTTAGGATGCATGAATATAAAATTACGATAACTGATAATAATGTTTAATGGGTAACTAACTACATATTTTGGTGTAATGGATGAAGTACAAAATTCTTTTAGTAACCATAACATGGGGTTATTTACAATAATATTTTTATGTATTAAAGAGATTTTCATGAAGTGAATGCTAATTAGTTCCCAGTAATCTTTCCATCTTGCAACATATGACTGATCTATTAACAAAGTAATAACTTTTATAATAGAAGAGATAGTATATAGATTAAAGTCTGGAAATGAAATGCCCCCTTGAGACCAGCTATTAGTATATTTCTTTAATGCAATCCTAGGTCTATTAGGTGCCCATAAGAAATTTAACATTAGTGAATTCAATTTCTTAATAATTATTTTTGTAGGTGGGAGTATTATTGATTGTATTAAGTATAATATCTTAGGGAATACTATCATTTTAATAATTGTGAGTCTCTCTTCCATGGTAAAAAACATATTGTTCCAGCTATTGAAAATATTTTGTATATTAAGAAGACAGGTACTATAATTATTATGTATAATAGATTTGATATCTTTAGTTAATATTATACCTAAGTAAGTTATCTGACCTGAGTTGGGTATATATGTGTTAAAATCATTAATGAGGACATTTTTTCGTGTGTATATTGGTAATATTTTAGTTTTTTCTTCATTGAATATTAAACCAGAGATATTTTTAAAATCCATCATTTTATCAAATAAGGACTGCATAGAAGAGTTAGATCCAGCTGATGTAATTAGAACATCATCTGCAAAAAGTTGAATTTTAGATATTGTATTTTCATCTATATCAAATCCTTCTATATCAGTACAGTTTCTGATCAAATTAGCCCAGGGTTCCATTATTAAAGTAAATAATAGTGGAGAGAGTGGACACCCTTGTTTTGTACCTTTTAAAATGGGTATTTTTTGT
The DNA here is from genome assembly GCF_019279795.1 of Protopterus annectens. Taxonomy (NCBI): domain Eukaryota; kingdom Metazoa; phylum Chordata; order Ceratodontiformes; family Protopteridae; genus Protopterus; species Protopterus annectens. The sequence goes on along the minus strand of NC_056739.1, from coordinate 1,552,921,549 downwards.
GAGACATATGTTCCTATCTTAATGTAAGCCAATGCTCCTTTATATAGATGTTCAATTAGATTTACAAATGCATCTGAGAAGTTTGTGCACTTCAGTAAGATAAACAAGTAGTCCCAACTTACTGAATCAAATGCTGAACTTATATCGAGACTAATAAGTGTTAAATCTTTCTTTTTCCTATTTGCAAAATCAATTAACATTAAAGTTCTCCTTATATTATCAAAAGTATTTCTGTTTACAATAAAGCCTGTCTGGTCTATATCTATAATGCCTGGGATGATTGTCTTTAATCTATCAGCAAAAATACTCATAAACATTTTATAGTCAACATTAAGTAATGAAATAGGTTTATATGAAGTGCATCTGGTTGGGTCTTTATTGGGTTTTAAAATTGTTGAAATAAATGTGTATTGCCAAGATGGGGGAGTTGTTAACTCATTTTGGGCCAAAATAAAAACCTTATGTATTAATGAGTAAGTACTTTTGGGAATAATTTTATAGATCTCTGGTATAATACCATCATTACCTGGTGCTTTGTTTGATTTAAGCTTGTTTATTTGTGTAATAACCTCTGTATATGAAATATTTTTATCCATTAGTTTAGTCTGTTGTTTATTAAGTTTTTTGTTCATGTTTGTAGTTATAAATTTCTTTATTTTATCTTTAGGCTCCATGTTAATGTTATTATGATTAATTTTGTGAAAGTGATTTCTAAATTCATCTAATATTTCTGGTAAACTAGAAACATTCTTCTTTTTCCTTGGAGAGAAAATTTCTTTGATATGATTTTGTTTATTCAACCTTTTTGTTTTATTTTTAAGTCTATGTAAGTATTTGGGACTTATTGAGTAAGACAAAAACTAATGTTATTTTAACTTTATGAGTTAAAATTTCTTTGTATTTCTCGTTTAATTTATTTATTTCTTCAATGACTTTTTTGTCCATAATATTTTCTTTATTAATATGTTTGTATGAGTCTAATTTGCTTTGAATATCTAATAAATACTTGTCCTAAGATTTCCTTTTATTATTATACCATCTGATACTTTGTCCATATAAATACAATTTTAAAGCATCCCAAACATAAACAATGGAGACTTCAGGTGTATTGTTTAAGTATAAAAAATGTTGCACTTCTGAAAGTATATAATCTTTATAGTCTTTTAGTTGAGTTAAGTATGCTGGTATTCTTTTGATCTGAACATTGTAAGTACTTTTTATCACAAACTCAAAGACAATTGAATTATGATCTGATATAGGACACGAAATGATTTTAGAATTAATTAAGTCTGTAACCATCTGGTTAGAAATAAAGATTCTATCTATTTTTGAATAAGTTTTATATCTGTTAGAAAAAAAGTGTATGGTAATGATTTTGAATCTATCTGATTATTAATATCATTCAAATGATATAAATTAACAAAATCCTTTAAATGTTTTGCATTAGATGTAATTTTCCTTTTTCCTATAGTAGTAGTATCTTTTTCATGTAGGATACCATTAAAGTCACCTGCTAAAATAATATCTCCTATAGAAAATGATATGATCTTATTGAGATGGTGTTTCACTGTGTTAATGCCAATTCCTGGCACCCAATATACATTGATTAATGTATATGTCTTTCCATTAATCTGTATTGTAACCATACAAAACATTCTTTTATCATCTTAATAATAAATAGTTTTAGGTATGGGCATACTTTTATTCCATAAAATAGCCAATCCTCTTTTTTTCTGAGTGTGTTCTGAACTAACCAAGACTGTATATTTATTAGTGGCTAATTTATCAATATCCTTTTTCAGGAGATGTGTTTCTTGAAGGAATACTAAGTTGGCCCTATGCAAATTAATGTATCTCATTAAACTTGCCCTTTTACATGGGTTATTCAGTCCATTAATGTTTAAAGAAATTCCTTTTAGAGAAATCATTTAGCTTTTATAAACATATAAAACATATAATCAGAATAACAATTAACAAAATAAATGATATTATACCTCCTCCTTTAGGTGTACCATTAATTATAGCTGTATTTATTGAAAATCTTATGGGATTTTGTATAAGCTTCACTTTTATTTGTAGTGACAATAAGTTTATAAAATGTATTGTGGATGTCAGAACTATATACAAACAACAATAAACAGGTGAAAATAATATTAGGATTAAACATTGCACCCAGCCTGGAGTTAAGAACTCCAACTTTGAGTAGCACATACCACTCAAGTTATACCTCTATCCTAAGCAGCAGTACCTCAGCTGCCACCATATCAATTCAATACTAACTATTATTAACTAAAGTTAACCTCATTTAATTAGATTATCTAGTAAGACAAAGCTAAACAATTTATAAATCAGCTTCATATAAACAAATAAGAACATTTAGAAACAGCTCATATTACTATGTACATCTATTTTGTAAAATACACTCATAATCAAAATAGCATTCTAATAAACTTGATAATGGGAACCGAGAAGAGAGAGAGAGAGAGAGAGAAAAAGGGGCATATCTATATATTAGTTTATTAAAAGTTTGTAAAAATAAGTTCTTATGTTCATTTGGATTCAATAACTTAGGCTATAATGGTTCAGACATTACATATATTAGGGTATTCCTACTTTCTGCCATAGAAATGCAGTTAACAGTTTTAAAAACTTTACATTACTTGCACCAAAGCTTTCTTCTCATACTTATTATTGCCAGTAAATAAAATATTTATACTCATACATATGTTTACAAGTCATACTGCACAGCAATGTAAATTCCTAGTTATACATAAATCATTGTGAAGAAAGCCATCTGTATTTTATATATCTGAACTGCTGCTTTAAAATATGTCACATGACAGTTTCTTCTAAGATATAATCATAATGATACTTGTGCTTGTCAATTAGATAAGTCAAATGATTTATAACATTATATATGTTTAAATCATAAGTATTTATATACAATAATATGTTGCAGTTATGTAAGTTTTCAAAAACATGTGTATATATGTTTTACCTTCTATGCCTTCTAAAATATCTCACTTGCTTATTATGGCATACTGAATCATTTAAAATCATTATAACTTTCATATTTTATAAATTACATATTAATTACAAATAAGTAAGTTGTTATAAAGAATAACTCACATTTAGATGTCATAAGGTTTGTTTTTCATCACAAAGTTGCATTTACAGCAGTTCTACTTCCTGGAACAGTGTTCTTCTTGAATCTGTGATGTGTCAGTGTGAAATCAGGGGTCAAAGTTCAAAATGACTGCATTCAGCTTCTCTGCATGTATTCTGAGTGTTGAAGCTTTTAAAACAACTCGAGGACACTATTCACGAGGTAACCCACATCCCAAATTGTCTCCCTTAACATTCTGATGGGAATTTTAGTAAATACAAGTGACTGACCTTCATTTAGTAATACAAATGAAACTAAACAGTGCAAAACCTTCGCTAAGTATTTTACAAGTCATTACAGTCTCTATGACAGTGAAACCAAGCCTACAGTTATTTAACATATTATACAACTTATTTTTATATGCCCCATTTCATTTTCTCATACAAATCTTATTATATACATATATCAGTTTTATCAGAAGCATATAACTGTACTTATAAGAGAGAAAGAGAGAGAGAGAAAAAAAGAAAAGGAAGAGAGTAGAGAAAAAAAAGAAAGACAGAGAGAGAGAAGAAAGAAAAAAAGGAAGAAAGAAAAGAAGCTACAAAGAGTATCTACAAAGAAATATTACTTGCTGTTTGTATTAATAAAGTTAAACATGAAACATATTACTTACAACTATTTTGGTTCTAATTATTTGCAATTATATCATGACATATTATTTGTAATCATGTATAAGCAATAAAATCATGATATAATATTTAGCAACAGTGTTTAAACAGCATATATAGTTTTAAAGAACTAATAAGTTATAATTTCACTTTTTCCATACTTTACATCATACTTCTCTCCTTGCCCTCCCCCACCCCTCACTAAATGCATAGTTTATAAAGAATGCCATTATTTAAAACAAGAAGAGAAAGAAAATGTATCAAATTACTAACCTTAGGTCTCTTTATCACAAAGAGAAACAAGTTGATTGATAGCATGTTATTTGTTCCTCAGAGAGTTTGACTATTTATGAAACAAAAACATTTCTTTGCACACAGAAAAATAACTTTGAATAAATCTTTAAAATATTTGTGGTTTTCTGGAGATGCAGTAACTGTATTTGAAGAGATTAAGAGAGAAGAAAAAAAAAATATATAGAACATGTCATTTGTTTTTTAGTCTTTTTTGCTTCTCTGAAGTCTTCCAAGAAGTTCCTGTTGCCATCCTCTTTAATGAAGGACTTGCCCATTCCATATCTTCTATTTTATCTAATATCTTATTTTTTTAATATACAGCAAAGCAGAGTCCAAGTCTTCAAAAATTCTAGGGCCATCAGGTAAAAAGATTTTTAGTTTGGCAGGAAATAAAAGGTAAGTTTTGAACTGTGCTTTCTTAAGCTCTCTTATTAATGGCAAAAAAACTTTTCTTTTAGTTATTACCAAGGAAGAATAGTCATTGTCAAAATGCACAGTTGCCTCATTAATTTTAATAGGTGCTTTAGCCCATGCAGATTTTAATACCATCTCCTTGTCATATGATGATAAAAATCTTACTATAATTGATCTAGGATACTTTTTGTTAGAGTTAAAATTAGATAAGGACCTATGGGCTCTTTCAATACCAAAAGAAAATGCTTCTGACAAGTCTAAAGTTTTGGGAAGCCAAGTATTTAAAAAGGAAGTAATGTTGTTACCTTCAATATTTTCTGGCAGTCCAAAAATCCTAATATTATTGCGTCTAGATCTGTTTTCCAGGTCATCATGTTTGGATTGTAGGTGTGTGTTCTGCTTCAGCAAAAACTCAATGTTAATTTCTTCTTCCTGGATTCTGTTCTCCATATCATTAACAGTCTCTTCTATGCCTGTAATCTGAGCCTTCTGTTGTTGCAAGTCTTGATGTAACAAATCCATTTGTTTTGTAGTTTTTTCTATGAAGTTATCAATTTTAGTATCCAGTTTGTCCATTTTGGTTGTTAGTTGCTGAATAGTAGATATTAGAGACTGAAGTTCTTTCTTGATGCTGGAATCCTGACTGTTTGCCTTACTGGAACTCATTTTCAACAGAGGTGATAAAGGAGAAATTTCCAAGATGATTTCTGACAGGAAAATTATTGAAATTTTCTTTCTTTTTTAGATATTATTCAAGAAACTGATATTCCAAACGTATTTAGAAAGAAAATTATTTCATTAGTTGATTTTTAAAGTAATTATTTCCTGTCAGTGCAGTTAAGTTGGTGGAGCTGAAGAAATCTGCTGCTATCCTGTGTTCATCCTTGGCCATGCCCCCCTATAGTCTTCTTTTGATACAAGTCAAAATGCAATTTTACATAGTTAATACAATGATATTAAGTATTACTACAAAAACTGAATGTATTTCAAACTTTTTCTTTTGCAGACCATTCTGTGAAAATATTTTATCAATTATGAGCTGTGTCTCCTTTAATGTTATTTTTTTTTTAACATGATCAATTTATTCTTTTGCAATCACAGAATTTAATTTATGACTTAGAACTGTTCCATTAACTCTTTGCAACTGTTGAATTAACTATAAGACAAGAATCATGTGCTACTGCAAGCATTTATACACTGCTGAAAATATACAGTTTTAATGTCATTTTAACCATAACATTGTGGTCATGTCTTTAAACTGCCCATTAACATCTTGGTAAAGTACTGAACTGGGCTTAGATAATAAATATTTGAAAGCAGTTATTTTACTGGGGTAAAACCAATGATATTACAACTTGACAAATTACTTTCAAACTTATTACAATGTATTCTGTACAGTATGTATTTACATAGACTGTTTGCTGTTCATGCATTTCAATCTAGTAGGCACCCTGGACCCATTTTTTATTTAAATATGGTTTTTCACATATTTATTACTAGACATTAATCTCATTTGTACTGAATTCTTCTGCATTTGTACATACAAAGACTATAAAGTACATTTAGTCTAATCTTACAAATTTAATAACATTAATATTAAGCAAAATCTTGGAAAATGTTTATGTCTCTTTAGAAATATCTAGTGGAATTGATACCAAATTCATATGTCCTGTTATTTAAACTGCATACTTAACAATTATTAAAAATATTCATGCTTTTTATACCAACATTGTTTTGCCAAAAAACATATTAAAATAGTGACCAATCTTGTTCAGTTTTTTACATGTCTTTACTCTCTCTTGTATAGCTGTAATCAATTTTAAGCCATCTCTTGTTTTTTAAACCATCTCTTGTATAGCTTTACAGTTTAACAGGTTGTAAATACAATTTCATACTAAACAATACAATAATAACCATTATGATAGCTATTAACAACTTGTAAAATATCTTACCCTGTCAGGTTTAATCCAGTTTACCAGTATTTCTAATACACTAATACCTGTTTTCCCCCCATAAAAGAGTATTGTCAAGAAGGAATGAGATATTTTTTCCTCTAGCTTTATTTTAGACCCTTGTTGTTTATTTTTTCTGTAGCTTTATTTCAGACCCTTGTTGTTTATTTTTTCTGTAGCTTTATTTCAGACCCTTGTTGTTTATTTTTTCTGTAGCTTTATTTCAGACCCTTGTTGTTTATTTTTTCTGTAGCTTTATTTCAGACCCTTGTTGTTTATTTTTTCTGTAGCTTTATTTCAGACCCTTGTTGTTTATTTTTTCTGTAGCTTTATTTCAGACCCTTGTTGTTTATTTTTTCTGTAGCTTTATTTCAGACCCTTGTTCAGTACTGCTTATACAGTCAGTGTAAAACTGAGAAAGTGCCCCTCCCCCTTATACAGTCAGTGTAAAACTGAGAAAGTACCCCTCCCCCTGTACTTCAGCACTGTTTACCTGCCCATGCTGTGAGAATAGAATGTATGTCAGCCCAACACTTTGGTTATACATTTATTTTATTAGGTTACTAAATAAAGCTTTCACTGTATATTACCTCTAGTAGGTATTTACACCCTCCTGCACAATTGATTTGAACCGTATGTATACTATAGCCCATTTGCTGGCTGTACTTGATGCAACTGAGGTTTTTTTTGTCCTTTTAACATTTACTTGCATACAGATTATAAGTGGCATCTATGCACAATTGTGACATTTTATTACAATTACTAAATAGTGTTGCCTGTAAACATTTTAACAATTATGTTTTAATATCAATGATGCTTTAGAAAAACTCAAGCTACTTGTCTGGCAATCAGTCTTGTTGTTTATCTTATTTTTCCAGCATTTCCTGTAACTTTTCATTCATTCTAGGAAGGTCTGAGCTCACATTTTATATTCTGTAAACTATAGTTAATTCTTTTGGCATTTTTCCTTTAATGTGATTGTGATTTGCATAACTATGCATTTATACTACATTACAATTAGCTTACATGGATTTCAGTATTTTTTTATTATTTATTTCACTATTTAACTGTCCTGCCATTAATTTTACAAAAACTATTTGACAAATACCATCTGTGATTTTCATTTTAAAATTTAGAACTTTAACTGTTTGGTGTTACTATACAATTATAAAAAATTGTAAAAAAAACAAAATAGATATTAGCTTAATTAACATATGTTTATACTTACATTATTTGTATTTGCTGTTGTCTGCCTTTTGCTTTGTGCATTTTAAACAAATGTACTTTAGATGAAAAGAACATACATGCATGTCTGTCTTGTATATGTATATCTTTATACAAGCATGTCATGTCTTGTGACTTTAAATTTTTACTCATCTATTTGTATTTAATTTTATACACTAGAACAGTTTTGTTTACCTTTTGACTATGCTAATGAATGGCATTCATATGCTTTACTTTACTGTAGTACTGCTAGATGTCTTGCTTTAACTGAATGAAAGTAAAACATTTAAGAATGATTTGTCCAGACATCAGATCCTACCATCCTACCATGTATGTTTAACCATTTTCAAAACATAAACATATTATAAAATATATTTCTTTTGCACAGATTAACTGTGTATGCAGGAAGTTCCCAGTCTTTGTCAGTTCAGCTAATTTATTTCCTTTATCCTGCAACTGCTGTTGAATTTCCTGTAATGTTGCATGGTCTTTCTGACATTCTTTAGTAAGCTGTTCTGCTGAATTTGAAACTCCTATGCACTTTTGAAAAGATGTATGTATAACTTGTCTAAGCTTCCTGAACTCATTGTGTCTGTCTTTTAGAAGTTTACTACATTCCTTTGTAACAAAATGTACTAGAGTTTCTATAAGTAACTGATTTGACTCACATGTGGTGACAGGACATAACTGTTCAATATCAGAATGTAATGGAAACACTTTACCCTTAGTTAATTCTTTATCATGAACAGATCTGTCTTTACAGTCTATTTTTTAGCAATATGATGCAATATTATTTTATGGCATAATACACAAAATGCAGTTTTTGTTGAAGCACACACTAAACATTTGTCATTTTTCACATGGTTTTCTTTGAGATACCAGTCAAATATTGTAATACATTTGCATAATGCCTTACTATCAACCTGCCCTAATAAGGTTTTACATTTACTAATGTGCTGTGTATACCAACATTGCAATTTACTAAAGTTTGGTTTACTCCTGCATGAATTATAAATAATATCCATACTATCTAATATACAAACTGTCTAAGAATATACAAACTATGTATGAATATACAAACTGTCTTAAGAATATACAAACTCTCTTAAGAATATACAAACTGTTTAACATCATCCACACTAAATATGTGACACAGAAAAAAGTCTTACCAGTTAGCAAGAAAACAGGTGATCAAGCTGTTATTGCAGATGGCTAGAAATTTTTCAGAGTCACTTGAGAAGCTGGTGAAGCACAACAGGCAGCGGACTATTGTGCTAGTGAACATTCACCTTTTCTTGAAGAATTTATGGCACTGCGAATTTCTTGAACTAGTCTCACTCTGGATTGTAGACATCTAAAAAACTTTACTACTGCAAGCTGCATAAACTGGAATACTTCTGTTTAGGATTTACACATACGTACAAATGTTAGTTACTGCAATTTGACTGAAGTGACCCTCTGCAGGGCTTACCATCACTCCTCCTGTGTTTGAATTACATATTGTAGGTTCAAATGCAGGCTAGCTTGCCATTGAAAAAATTACATAGCTCTGCTTTGCTTACTGCTTACTTGCTGGAGATTACTTGCTGTGGGATGGATTTGAAGTGTTCTTAAGACACTCAGTCTTGCTGGCTGGATTCTGCTAAAATTCAAAGTCTGGTTATATTTGCATTCACAGTCTGTTGCCTACAGAAACTTGCAGAATATACACTGATGAGAGAATATACTTTGCAGCATCAACATTAGAGAGCAGTAACAAATAATGTTTTATAATAAACCAAACAGAACAATGTTGCAGTTTAAAGTACTGTCCCAACTTTACTTCTCATATAGTACAGATGATGTGAGAGATATAACATTTACCTTAGGACAAATGAGTCCCTACCATACTGCTAACATAACTGGATTTATACAGCTCTTTATATACACTTTTTAGTCATGCATAAACATATACATTTCCTCTTGATATTCTATTTTGGAGAATTGCTCATCCTGTAGAAACAATACTAAGCTTCCTTGTTTAAGAATGTCTTGTAAGAGACCATATTTTCTGACAGTGTGAACATCCTGTAACAGTGTCCTGTTGCCCATGCAGAAAAACATGTTTTTGAAGAAACACATTGTCCTGTATTCTATTTGGATCTTTATATAAGAACATCTGTTCTTGTGCCAATGCTGATAAGCATATCCTGTTTTCATGCAGAAAAACATATTTTTGAGGAAACACATTGTAAGAGATCAGCTTTTCTGACAGTGTGAACATCCTGTATTTTTTTTGGATCTTTGTATAAAAACATCTGTTCTTGTGCCATGTCCTGTTTTTTATGCAGAAAAACATATTTTTGAGGAAACACATTGTCACAGTGTTATTGTCCATTCTTTAAAAGCAGATTTTACATTTTTGCTCTTGCATACATCCTGTTTTTAAGTCTGTAAGGGAAAAATGTCCATTCAGCAGGTTCCTTATTTTCCAAGCCATGGTCATTTAGTATGACTGCTGATCACATATTACTAAACTCTGTTTCTGCATTTAAGCAAGCTTTTTCTTTTAGCATATTTACAACATAATTAATTTCAGCCTTATATTCATAATATCTAACAAGGACAACAAGACTGCTTGCCATATGCAGTAAGTTCTCCCCTATAAAATGTCTCTAAAATTAGTTAACAAAAAATCTCATGTCAGCATTAGAAAGTGTAAGGATAGCTTCAAATTCTAGGTTGCTACTTCTGCCAAAGAAAACCTTATATATTTTTTTAACTATAGTAGGAAACTCAGACTTAACATATAACAGTGGTATGAGCTATTATGAAATGGTAAATCTTATTCAGTTCCTGAGACCATCATCAACATTCTAGGTGACAGATTCAGCTCCAATTTCAAACAAACACTTACACTGCTGCCTCTCAAATGGTCCTTCCAGTCAACATCTTTCCCCAGTATCATACTTGATCAATTCCTGTTAGTGCCAAAACCAAGAAGACATTGTCCATGGGTTCTAACAACATACCTGGCTGAATCATTTTAAGTGTCAAACATTGTTTCAATTAACTCCTCCTGAACCTGTTCATCCTTAGTCTTTCCACTGGTTGTGTACCAGAACTTTGGTGAACTGCTATAGTGGTATCACTATATATGGGTACCCCCACCACAGATCCATGTAACTATAGACTCATATGTCTCACTAGTTTCATCAGTAAAGCCATGTAGCAGATCACAGCTGAACTTCTAACCCCATGACATAAGGTAATTGTCTTGCCCTTGGACCAGGTTAATATGGCTTTATGAAAGGCAGATCTTGTCTAACCAATCCAGTCACTTTCTTTGAATGGGTTACAGAATCTGTGGACAAGTCTCCCTTAATCCGCACTGCTTATGTGGATATGATAAAGTATTTGTTATAATCCCTCATGCAGGCATTATTGACAAGTCCACCCATCTTCACATTATCACTTGCTTTGTCCATTGGATAGCCAGTTAGGTCACTGACCGAACCCTCACACCAAAAGGAGGTATTGTCTATTCTACACAAACAAAAAAAAATAATTACTACTGTGTTCTTCAAGGCTGAGACTTAGGGTATGTCTTCTTCAGCATCTACTTTTCTGGTGTCAGGACAAAAGTCAAAATCCTATAGTTAACCAAGTTTGCTGATGACTGAAAACTGGGAGCTATTAAAAACTCCCCTAATTATACAGAGATAATCAAGAAAAGGATTGGCTATGCTAACAAATGATCTATTAACCATGGGCTCAAGCCTGATGCCAAAAATGTGGAGTGACTTTACTTGGGAAGCAAGACTTCTCTAGTTCATACTGTATTAAGGACATCTTTTCCTTAAAACTGACAGTCATCAGACATCTGGGTACCTTTGTTGACAGTGAACTGCCCTTTGACCACCATGTTTCAGTCATAATTAGGAAATCTTTCCACCTGGTTCAGTTAATTTCCATAGACATGAACTCTAGAAATGCATAGTTCTTCTCTATCTATCCCTTATGAGGGCTATCAAAAAATATAATACCACTTTTGGTATGTGCCTCCCTAAAACCTTTATAAACACCCCCAAAATTTTTAAGAACATCATTGGTCGAAGTTTCCTTGGCTACCATGAAAGATTAAAAGCCCTCTCATCTCTTTCAGACTAATAGATGATGACCTTGACTTAGGCTTCCATGTCATGAGAACTGGGCCCTAGTCAGTCTCCTTCATCCTTGCAAGAACAGGGACAGCACAAATGACAGAAATCTCAATATTCATTAGCATATAAATTAGAACTCTTGTTATGACAGATACCTAACCCAGTGGGTCATCAGTGGGTTCCCATATTACTGAACAGACTCCATCTGCATATCATATATAGCAATATCTTAGCCATCTTGATTGAGTATTTGTCACTCAGTCCTGGGATATGCAGTATGGCTTTCTTTGAGTGGGGTGGCTAATCCATTTAGACGTACGTTGAGCTTGCTTACTCTAATTAAACTTTTCAATGATCATCAGACCATATGCCTACTAAATACCTATGGACCTAGGTATGTTGCGAAACAAAATTATATATTTTTTTATGAGAAGAGAAATATGTTACTGCTGTAATGTTATTCAGTAATGAAAATCTCAATTTCTTCCAAAATTGCCATTCAGACTGCAAGTGTGCAGTAAATTAACTACTGTTAAAACAGAATCAGCGATATTGCACTATTAGAATAATTATGCATAAATGGAAGCAGGACAGTTTGACCCCAGTGCAACTGGATACAATTTCATATTAAAATTCACATTCATTGTCTTTGAGAATATTTATCGGACAGTTTGACCTCGGACTATGTGACCCCAATTAAATTTAATAAAAGCATTTTAATACTTAATATTTTAATTAGGAATTTTAAATATGAATTTAATATATTTAATATGTTAATATGTAAATGTTAATTTAACGTATTTGATATCTAAATATAATTAATTTAATTAACAGTAGTTTTTAACATGTTAACAATGAAATCAATCATGGATTTTACATAGGAAGTTAACATATTTAATGAGCATATTTGAAGATTTACTCAGCATATCTTAAGTTTCATTCAATTTTATACATTTAATTGTCATTAAAGCTGGTTTTATTCTTCAGACAGTGTTCTGTTTTTTTACTTTGCTAAAGTGAGTTCTCTATGATTGTACCAGGTTACAGATCAGTAATCCAAATGATATTTAGTTCTGTTTAATGACGGGTTTTTTTGTGCATAATTTTGATTGTCATATGTTTTCGCTATTCTTGCTGAGTGTTATAAACTATTACAAAGCCTTGTTAATTATGGTGTAACAGTAGTATCAATCTGTATTCACAGTGTTACAGATCTAGATACTGAATGTGTTAATGCAGGGGTCAAAACGTCCAGGGTCAACACGTCCCCTACTCTACATAAATATATAACCACATCATTTTGATTGCAGTTGCTTTTTTGCTCCATATCTATTTCAGTGAGACAGATGACTACAGTTATACTTCTCTTGATATACAACCAGAAATATAGCCAAAGAGTTACAAGACTGTAAAATGCACAGGCTTGATAAAATTGTTTCTCATTATGGAAATGTAGTTGTTCAAGTCCAAAAATGTTTTGACAGGGTGCACAAGTCTAGAAAGTCTTTTAATCTAGTTTGAGACATGTGTGTGTGTGTGTGTGGTGTGTATAGATAGTCAGGTAGATAGAGATATAGATGCAGATACAGATATAGCTATAGATATAGATATATATATATATATATATATATACAGATATAGATATATTTATTTATTTTTTTATTTTTTATTTATTTAACATTTGTTAACCGGGAAAGTCCGACTAGGTTCCACAGATCCTGTTTTCAGCGGAGGCCCGGGGAGAAATGCTCCAGAAGATATATATAGATAGATACATCTATATAGATAAAGGCAACTGTACTTAGTAGAAATAAAATCAGGCAACATAATCTGATATACTTTTTAATATGGAGTGGACTACCAATGTTTACTATCCAGCAGCATTTGTCTTTCAGCTTAATCATTCATTAATTTCAGCACAGGGCTTAATCATTAAAAAAATGTGAAAGCCATAATTATTCAAATTCACAAACATATCAGTCTTTTCCAATAAGTCAAAGGCTTTATTCAGATCTCTTGCCAGTGGTGATTTTTTACCCATTAAAGGAAAATGTGCAAATATTGTCAGTACCCATCTCTGGTGATAGCTGCACCTCTGCAACTGCTCATGAGTGCAACACTTCAGACCCAAAACATCCCTCTGCAGCTTTTAAGTTGCAGAGCCAATATTTTGTTTCTCTTTTCTGTGACCACCTGCCCTTGTTGCAAATATACTGCTCTTGAATTAGTATTTTTTTTCTGTATTAGCTTTCCAGGAAACCATACACATAGCCCATGATTCCTGATGATGCAGACTGCTCTTACTGCTTATTGTAATTGCAGCATGCACAACTTCCTTACAGTTTCCTTGGTCTTTGTAGTTAAAGAACGCTGTTCTGGTGGAGTTTGTATTCAGGGTTTATTTGTGCTTAGCTTGCTGATGTCCTACAAGCAAGAGTGGGCTGCATCATAATGGTACCCACCAATGGAATGTTTACTAGCTTTAGAAGTATATGTCCACCATGTCTTTTGTAAATAACACCTACATTGATGTGTATGGCCATGCCCATCTTTTTACAGTATTTTATTCCTACATTGGGCAGTGTTTACCTGTCTAAACTCTGGCAGCTCTATAGCTTTGGGCTCACAAAACTGGTAGTGCTGCTTTTGTGCAACTACCCCATGATTACTTCTATATGTTTCCACCCCTTACAAATGTCTTGTGGTTACTTTGATATGTCTGAGCTCTTTACTGGTTTACCATAATGGCACATCACTGCCTTCAGTCAGCTCATTTGTGCAAGTATTTCTTCTAAATTGTATTGTATATTTGGTATTCAGGGGATTGCCCTTCATATCCCTTTCACAATCACATCTATTCCACAAGAGCTGAGGAGCATTACCTGTTTGGAACTGGAGCATAACCTCCAATTACCATTTTCAAAATGGAGACCAATACCACAATTTGATAATCCAGATGCACTACTCCATCTTACATGCAACATTAAAAAAGTATGCTAACCACAATGTCCCAACAATATTCAGTGCCTTCATCATTTCCAAATGGATCTTATATAGTCCTTCTACTTGGCAGACTTAGAACTGTTTAATTGTTGCAGTCACCTCATTTACAGAAATGGACTAAATCATATCAGCTGCTTTGGGTATTATCTGTTCAAAATTTGATATGACCAATGGGTTCAGAAGTGCTTCAAAGAGCATCTTCTACCTTATAATAATGTCTTCAGTCAAGGTAAACATTTCTCCACCCTTGTTGAAAACAGCATGGGCAGTACCATTTGGCACCACCCACAATGTTGGTGTATGATTTACTAGCACCTCTTTGACACCATCCAAATGCTATTCTCCTTGGCTTGACCAAACTCACTCCCACACATTTGTTTTGATGATTGCTGCAGCAGCTGTCTTCCTGGTCTTTTGTAATATAGACTTGCATGCTAGCACTACATAGAAAGACATCCATCTACAGGTTCATTCTAAATGATCGAACGACTAAAACATTGAACATCAGTTCATCCAGATGAAAGCATCAGATATTTTAACCATCAAAAGCCAACTTTGTTGAATCTCAATGCATATAATCACAATAGTTGGCCAACAGCTGCATATAAGTTAGAATGAATATAAATATTTACTGTCATCACATTAAACATACCAAAAGTAAAATGTAAGATGGTAATGTCGTAGCTGTTAGCCAACTATTGCATTTCGATGGGTTGAGATTTGTTGATCAGCTTTCAATGATTCAAATGTTCGATCCTTTCATCTCGGTGAACTGATGTTCAATGTTTTAGTCATTCCATCATTTAACATAGATGCCCATCCACACCCCTCTTTTTATCACTTTTACACATGGTGTCAGGCTGTCACTTCAACAGTTCAATCATCTACAGTTAAACATTACAAAGAACTATTCTTCTGTTAACTTCATGAATTCCCTCACTAATAATGCCCACCAGCCAATGCAGGATTACCTGCATGACAGGTACAGCCATCATTTAGCCACAACTTCTTGTCAATTTACTCATCTCCTGAAGTTATTAACAGGGTCCATCCTTTCTGGAGTACAGGATAACCCCTTCTGGAGGCAGCTGTTGAGCTGACTCACATAGAAGCATCTGATAGGCATTTCTAGAATGTCTTCTCTAAACACATGGGTATACCAAATCTGTCCAACTACTGCAACAGACATTTCATTCAACTCACCTCCAGATGCAATTATAGTTGATAGCTCAGAACTTATCCTCACCAACATTTGTTGAGAACATACAACTTCAGGTTCAACAATAGGACTACAAAGTAACTGAACTTTTCTTTAAGATGGTTTGGCATCAAATACACTAACTTTTACCCTTGTGGTCCAAGTTGTGGTTGGAAATGGTCTGTGAAAGACCATTTCAGTTTTCTAGTTTACAAGTAAATTTAATACATGATAATGAGGGAAGGTAAATGTTGAGGGTGTAGAGGCTAACCATATGTTTTGTATTTGTTACAGACTACTGATATCACTAAAAATGTTCAGTAATTCAACTTCTAAATATCTGTTGTCATGGAAAAAATACAGCTGTATCCTTCAAATTTTCTAAATACCTACTATTTAGATGACATGATCATGTAATTTAAGCTAATGTATATAGAAACATCATTCTAATGCATATATATATATATATATATATATATATATATATATATATATATATATATATATATATATCTTAGTGTTAGTGTTAAGATTGTTAAATAGTAAGGTGTTTTACTTATATCATCTATTATAATATTGTACTGTACCAACATTTTATAATTGTGCGTTTTTTGAGCTTATCTCCCCAGGCCTCTACTGAAAATGGATATTTATCCAGTTAGATTAGCCCGGTCAACAAATGTGAAATAAAAAAATAAATAAAATAAAATAAAATACTACTATCTATCTTTTTGGACAAGTTTGGTTGCTCCAGGAATCATGTGCTTGCTTACTTACTTGCCGTGGTATATATTTCATGTTGGTTCTGAAGCATTCCTCAAGCATTTCTAATGGCCGTCATGGTTGCCGGTGGTGGGGGGCAAAGTAGAGGTCAATGAGATGGGGTAGTGAGAAGCAGGAAATGTAATTGGAGATGGTAGAATAGGCAAAGAACGAATTTTCACACACTGTGAGCCTAACCATTGCTTACCATTATGTCACTTAAGCTATTAACCTGTATCTGAGTGGAAGAGGCAATGAATGCTACTGTTTCTCTCTCAAAACGTATGAGTTTCATCACCATTTGAATCCAATATCAGATTTACTAGGCAACTCCTTACAGAAGTACCTCCAAAGGTCTCTCTGTTCCACATATCACCATCATCAGCCCAGTACTTTCTCAACAGTTAATTACCTTCAAAGGTCTCTCTGTTCCATGTATTACCATTAACAGCTGAGGGCTTTATCAAAAGTTCATTATCCCAAACACAAATCCATACTCCAATACCTCCATTTTATTCATAACATCAAAAAATATAAAAAAAAAAAAAAAGGAGCAGAAGTACAATTCTACAGTCATAGCACAGAATATAAAGCAAAACTGTCATACTGCAGACAGTTTCCTTTGACTAAAACTGGATTTGTGATGCCTTAGATATATGCAGCACTATCAGTACATGGGTCTGCTTACAAGTCACACAAGGCACCAAATACCTATTTAAAAAAAGTGACTCCTGCAAAGACAGGTTGCTAACATCATTGACTTCTGAAACTAAAATCATCTTAGTGGGTAAACAGTACATCTTAATAAGTACATGACTTTGGCGAATGGAAACAAATATTTTTATTATCACCATGAAACACAACCAAAATCTGTCAGTACTTCAAAAATCTGCTTTTTTCCATAATGAAGGCAGACTGTATTCTGCCATTTATTAATATTTTTCATGAACAAGAATAATTAGTTTCTTTTTTCGGAAAGGTATTTCATATCACCACTTGGTATGAATAAAAGAAAAAAAGAAGTATTAGCATCCATTTGGGATTACAGAGGCTTGTGTGAAACAAAATATAAAACTGAATCCATTGTCCTTTAAAAGGAATAGCACAAGACACACAATGGAACTATGAACCTGCAACCTGTTTTAAATTCCCAGCAAGCATGATGTTTTCCATTTGAACAGTATAAGAGGCATACTCTTATCCTGGCAAACTAAAAAAGAAGTCTTTATTGTTAGGAAAGGCCAAACTTTACATTAACTGTGTAGTCAAATTAACATGTTACACAAGTTATATTTCACATATATTGAACAGTATAACATATTGTGGCATATTTCCTAATCTAAAATTATCTAATTACTCTGCAATGCCAGAAAGCTAAACCTTTAATGGCGTCTCTTTTTGTTGCTCAGTAATAAAGGAAAGCAGAAAAATAGGTACTGTCCCCTTGGCAACAGGCAAGCAATTTCTTTTCACAACCTTCTGAGTCTTCCATCAACAATAAATAAGCTAATGAAAACAAACCCAGTCATACTTAACACAGCCGCACTAACACAGTATCAGTGCCAACTTCACTGAACCACCTTCTGTTTCCTCTATCAACGATTTGTACAGCTAAAGAAGGTTTTATTTGTCAAGACACCAAGGTATAATCTCTCAAGCTACACTCGTATTTAATCTTTGTGCATAGTAAGCCTCATTTCTGATGACAGATAGAACATTTTGGTCACTGGGAAAGAAAGTGGAACAAAGGAACATTTGGCAAATTAAAACAGTGATATAGAAAGCTACCAGACTTTTAACTGCACACATTAACAGACAGTATTACAACAGTGACTTTGCTTAAGTCTAGTATACCGGCAAAACTTCTTGCAAAAACAGTGTGTTGCAATACTAAAGAGTTATACTCAATGAACTAGTTAGAATTATTTCTGCAGGGGAGTTAATTATGTAGCAATATAGGAGAATAAATTATGAGATGCAAAATCTAGATTGCTGCAGATGCCTGACACCTTTATATCTTCTCTGAAAGTCTCAGCTGGTTCATTCCCTATTACCATGCCGTGCTCACACTAAAGTCACATGACTACAGCTCAGTGACATACTGGGATTATAACCTGACTAAATGCAGGGGATCCAAGTTTGACCAGCTGTTGGTGTGTCCAGAAGAGGTGGCAGAGCAGAATGGGAGTGAGCATCCACTGCTAAAGTACCATCCTGGGGTGAGGGGATGTAGGTCTGGCTGACAACTTGGGTGGCACTCAGTAGGAGTACTAGATGTTGCAGATGTGGAACACAAGCCTGTGAGCACCCACTGTTAATGTGCATATCCACAAAGCCCAGAGACAGGCATGTTTTAGTGGCTAGCAACAGCTGCAGAGCTGCGGGCAGAGTGGGGTCTTGCTGCTAGGGGAGGATACCTACCTACCAGACATTAAAATTTGCCTACTCCCTGTCAGTTGACTCATCATACATGAAACAAATGGACTGATAAGGTACCCAGGGAAGGAACAAACAGGCCATTAAGACGCTTGCCTAACTTGAAGATGCCTACCCGTCACTTCTGGCTGAGCCAATGGGCCAGTTTGGTAAAGGTAGTGGAACTATCAGGCAGGTCAGATTGGGGATATAAAAATGTCACAAAACTATAGAGCTAAATCAGGTGATGTGATGAACATGTGGAACATGCTTTTAAACAACTAGATTATATTAAACCCAAATAACCAGTTATCCAGTAAGAATATGACAATTCATTTTCTGCAATGAAAGTACCTTAGGCTGGTTGACCATTAACCTGAAAAACAAGGAGATTTACATGACTATTGTGCAGCACGACTGAGGGGGGTATAATCTTGTTACATGACAGCTCAGTCTCCAGAAACAAATCACCTTAGACAACCTCATTACCATCAGAGAGCTCTAGAAGAAGAACGATATTTAAAAGATGTGTTGTAAATATTTAAAAGATTTTTCTAGAAAAGGAGTAACGAGGTGGTGTCATCATGCCACACCCTTAATTATATAGTGTGCTGAAGTAAAGCAGATATAATTATAGTCTATATATTGTATCACCTGATGATCATGATGATGATGATGATGATGACGTGATGCAGTGTGTTTAACAATAATATATTAAGGACAGCATCACAGTTATGCAAGTTGTGAGGCAGTATGCCTGCTATAGAAAAATAAGGGACACGTATCAGGGTTTACAGTAGTTATTGAAGTAAAAGATATGCTTTGCAAAAGAAAAGTCAGACTTTCTGAATACATGTGTATATTTATGTACAAATATTATAGTATTAACTATAACAGTGTTACTACAAAGAACCTTGAGTTATATTGTGGATATGTACAGTGTTGTACAGTAACTGCAGACAAGTTAGGAGATGCACATTTGATGTGCATGGACTTATATAAAGTAGGTCTCTTGCTTCTTCTCTTTTGGTTCAGATTGAGGAACATGCTACTGACTACACATAATGTCAAGCTGCCTAAGATAACATTCTTAGATGTCTTGAGTAATATTCTCACTTTTGAATAAACAAAGAATGCCACAGGAGCAGCACCAATGTGAAACCAAACAGTATTTAATTTGTCAACAGCAAACATGACAATGCAGCACAACCACTGCTATCCACAGTAAATGAATAAAACAATAACACTGGTGCAGTATTAAGCACTTTTCGTCTGCACAAGTAAACAGACTTCTTCAGATACTAACGCACCATAAACGCGGTACTTTAAATATGGTTTTGAAATCACATGGTTAAAATTCCACTTAAAATTAACCCTTTAATGGTTTAAAAACTGTTTCTTTATCTTAGTATTATAAGAATTATATGAATCATTCAACAACATTGTACCACGTTATAAAACTTTATGAACATTAAAAGTTTGTAAAAAAGTGTTAAAACACTTTACTGAATTGTGTGAACATTTGTGACGTCTTGTTTATGTAGCCCCATAATTATAGTTTTCGATAGTGATAACAGCTCGCATATTCATATATTCGTTAACTTGCATATTAATGTTAAGAAACTGGTTACGTTAATGGTAGAAGTAAGTATAAAGTAGTTACATACAATAACAACAAAGTATAATTCCCCCTTTCTGCACATTTATTTTACATTTGGTGTATATGATGGTGACAGTATGCGTACAGTACTGTCACCTTCAACACCATATATCATATACTAAAAACCATCAACCAAGATTATTGATATTTAACTTAATATACATACACATAAGATTTTATCCAATTGTTTATGTATGAAGCATATAGAATAAGTGTTAGGTTGGGCAGTGGGGTGAGACACTGACACCTTGGGATAATATTATGCACAAATATACAAAGTGCGAGCTGTTATTACTATCGAAAACTATAATTACGGGGCTACATAAACAAGACGTCACAAGTGTTCACATAATTCAGTAAAGTGTTTTAACACTTTTTTATGAACTTTTAATGTTCATAAAGTTTTATAACGTGGTACAATGTTGTTGAATGATTCATATAACTCTTATAAAACTAAGATAAAGAAACGTTTTTTAAACCATTAAAGGGTTAATTTTAAGTGGAATTAGTACAGCGTTTATGGTGTGTTAATATCTGAAGAAGTCTGTTTACTTGTGCAGATGAAAAGCGCTTAATACTATACCAGTTTTATTGTTTTATTCATTTACTGTGGATAGCAGCGGTTGTGCTGCATTGTCGTGTTTGCTGTTGACAAATTAAATACTGTTTGGTTTCACGTTGGTGCTGCTCCTGTGGCGTTCTTTGTTTATTCAACAGTTTATTTTTTGTTTCAAGTGGTTTTTAATATTCTCACTTCCTGGTCTCCAGAAGATATGTTATGTATTTAAATTAATCATGCCCAAGTAATCTGTTTAAATTGAAGAGCAGAAAACTTTAACTTTATTTTTTTTTCTATTTTTATTGTAGGAAAGTTAGTTATATATTCATGTCATGCTGACATGACAAAATGAACTGACATCTGTCTAGCACAAGTTATAAAGTTTTGTGCCACATTAATGCAGTTAACAAAAATAGGATACTGGAATACAGAACTGAAAAGAGAGAGGTCAGACTGACACTCCATGATTACTAGTTACAGTGAAACCACAACAGGTAAACACATTCAAGGGATAACCTGCTATTGCCACAGAGCTGCAGGCCTCCTAAATTACATTTACATGCACTGCATTTTCTTGATCAGTTCCATATTTCAGGCATGGGACTGGAAAGATTTATTGCACTGTTTACATACCGTACTAGAAGCCCATTCACAAAGTCACACAGACCAGGGGCCAGAGTCCATAAAATAGAGCAGTAAGAGTGGACAGCTTCAGGCACCTTACTCTTTCTACTCCTAATTGTGAAATACACACTGCCCACTTACACTACACTGAACCTCATGTGTGTGTTGATCCCAACATTCATCCAACTCCTGAAGCCTGAGGTACGGGTCTACCTATAGGTGGAAACTGGTACTGCATGCAGTCTTTCCCACCACATACCATCAGCAGTAACTAATCCCACATACAGGTAGAGCTTCTGCAACACTGAAAAGTCAACTAAGTTCAATGGGCTACTCCAGGTATTTGGCTGTGTAAACTGGTGTGCCTTATCAGTGCACGGTGCCAAATTATTTTAGCATGGTGAGCCCCATTCTTTTTTTTTTGGATTTGGGTGTTGGACTTTGCAGTTAGCATACACTGCATATGGAATGGATGAGCAACATCTTTTGGACTCTAATAGAGTAACTAATTGGTATGGCATGTTAATCCACACTCAAGTCCTTTTGGAATCTGGTCAAAACTCACCATATATCATCAGGAAAATTGCTAGCTCTATGCTAATCAACAAAGCTCATTTGTTCAGAATTCTTTTAATTACTAACTGCTATTTGGAATCAAAGTACGTTGGCGCTGTAAAGTGAGATATACACACAGGCTTTTAAACATCTTTTGCTATTTACTTAACTTGTAGCAAATCAAACCTTGTGCTCAACAAATTGAAGATGGTATTCAAAAACTACCTAAAAGAATTTTAAACAGCAACATGTCCTGACATCTCAACACAGCCTTCCAAGGGGTAATAAAAGAATACAAACATTCAACAACTTTTAACGACAAGCAATTAACAATAAACTAATAGTCACAAACATTTAATTAAACAAGTGTTCCCAATTACATTCATTATTTAACTTCTTAGGGATCAGTATCAATATTCTTCCCTTACCTAGCAGTACTTCTTTAATACTTTTACCATCTCTAGCATTAAATCTAGTCTGCTCAAGAACAGCAGCTCTCAGGACAGCTGCAATACTTTCAGAATTGTTTAAAGTGTCGGACATTCTTCAGCAGCCAAATTCTAAATTTTCTTTTAGTGTCATATCACTATATATAATACATTGTGGAGGCATATGCTCAGTTAACTCTTAAAAAAAATTCATCCACAGTAATGCTTTCATAAAATGTGTAGGATGAAAAGTTATACCATGCAGAAAAACTCCATAGTTACATCTGGCTTTCTATACATCTTTGTGCAGAATGTTTTCCCTTTACTGGCAGTCATTGCATCTAAATTTTTAGCATCACTTTTTTGTCCTGGTAGATTTATTCTAACCCAGTTCTGTTATTCTTACCTGCCTCCTCCCCCCAAAAAAAATTACCAGCTCTTTGGTTCCCCTTTGAAAAATTCTGTCATTCTAACATTCAAAATAGTATAATACATATTGTTCAAAAAATTCATTGTTCTCTTTTCAGCAACCATAAATAAACTTGCAGTACGTATACTACAGAAAAAGGGTACAAATGGCTGTTCCTCATATCTGTTAGTACCAACAGTTTTATAATAAAAAGACAAAGAAAAGTAAGTTTAATAATGTATGATTTATGTATGTCCTCTTCTAAATCTATCAGTAGAGAGACAATACTATTTACAGTCTGACGCTGATCATAAAGGCTAGCGATATCAGTTAAAAGCCATTACATTATCATTTTCCATGTCAATATTTGTGTAAAAGAATATCTAGATTTCCTCACAAGCCCAAACAGAGAATAGATATATATTAATAGGTATTAATAACTCTTCTTATATCTATAAGTTAATTACCACAACCAGAAATGATTGCTCTCATTGAGAGTTCTTAAAATTCTTAAGGATTTTAGAAAGGCAATAAAAAGTAGTCCGCTAGGATACTCTAATTGCTTTTTATGTATGCCGACAATCAACCCTTTATCCAGTAATATGACCAGTTCCTTTTTGAGATTTTCCATATTCTGCATTATAGCAGACAAATAAATTCATCATCCAAGCAGTCTAAACACATTTTCGGATAATAAATAATAAATTAAAAAAACACCAGATAGGAACTTTTATAAAAAACAAAAACTACACTTTAAATTTTTTTAGTCAAAGTAATAGGGGTGCATTTTTTGTTTTAATAAAGAAATATTTTGGTCTTTTTTGTCATTTATTGCTTATATATAAATATATTCATACATACACGCACACACACACACACACACACACACACACACACACACACACACACACACACACACACACACACACACACACACACACACACACACACACACACACACACACACAAACACACACACACACACACACACACACACACACACACACACACACACACACACACACACTTTAGTAGATGCTGTTAATTGTGAGTATGACAATATTCTTGCTCTTATGTAAAGCAATAATTATATTTTTTCCTCAAATGCTGTAATGTTTGTCTAACTTAAAAATAATTACCCTTTAATAATTTTCTTAGAAAGACATTCCATTTCAAAATGTGGTATGTTTAAAAAACACTTCACAATGCCATTGGTGCAACAAGGATAAACTTGTTTTTTTTTTTTTTTACATTTATTGCAACTAGTAACATGAATGAGGCAACCAAGAATGTTCCATACTGTCACCCACACAGCTTGATAAAAAAAGCATCCTCAAAGCTAGAATCAAATGTTCATGTGAAATGGGTTTCTAATACATGCAGTGGAGGTGCAAGATATGGATTTCTGAGCTGTGTCCTTTTCCATTCCTAAAAGTTATTAACATTAATTTAAAAAGGTTCACCAGCATCTGGATCATTGATCCACCTGTGAATAATTAACTTTGGATATTGATTTATTGTTAAATATTAAAATGGGGAAATAGAAAACACAAGTTAAAGAAAACAGCCATGACCTCTACCACCATGACATAGTTCTTGCCTGTGAATATACATTGCTGCTTAGCTATGAGTTGAGAGCCATAAGGATATTTCCCAGCAGTGTGCCAGAACCATGGACATATATTTTGACAAAGTAATGGAAGTATTTGTTAAAGTCAATTCTACATTTGCTGCTTATGTAGAGAATGCAGTGAAAAAGACTGAAGTAAATAGAGTAAACTACATCAAGTTATTTTGATCATTTCATTGACATGGTCCAGGAATTTAGAAAGAGCAGGCAAAGTCTGCCTACTGCAAGGACCAGGGTTAAAATCCTAGAAGGCAGGATGACTTGACATGGAAGACAGGGGACGAAGAAAATATAGTAAGATAACTGGGGTACCTGAAGTCTTGGAATGGAAAGATGACAGGGCTTTTTTAGTGGAGAGGGATCTTCAAAAGAGGGATTAAAAAGGGAGGGAGCTCACAGGGTCTATCTACCCCATAGGCAGTGTGTCAGAATACCTAGATGGACATGTATGGTCTAACAGAAAAGATATCATCCTGCATGTGGGTTTCCAAAAATCATCATGTTGGGAGGTAACAGGATCCTGTACAATCAAGACTTCACCACAGAGATAAGATATAGAGGTCTGTTTTTCTCTGAGTGATTAGAATGTGCAGGCAGGAGAGATGGCAGTCTAAGGTATTTTACCCAGCCCAAATGAAGGTTTTCTTAATGAGGAGACAAGGACTTATCTTTCCGGAGGAATGAGTGGCCAAGTTCTAGCCCAGAGATACAGACCTGGCTGAGTGAAACACAAACTAATTCACTGTCCAGCAGTAGTGAAGGCCAGAGGCTTTTGATCCTGGAAGTTGAACTTCAGAGATGTTTCCATTTACAGGATAAAGACACAGGAGATGAATAATACATATGGGGAAGAAGGTGAATCTTGCTCTTGACCGGTTATTGCTAACACTGGACTAGGGAAACTAACTCATACTACAGTAGTTTCAATGTTATAAATACTTTCTCTATGGGTAAGCACACTATTTTCATATTATTTTAGATTTGTAAATCAATTGTTCACTTAAATACTAGTTTGTTATAATGATTTTCTTTACATTTTCTTCATGAATGGTATTTTTTTAAAACAGTATTCTGCAAGCTATATCTTGGGAAATCTAGTTTTGTTTTTCCCTCTAAGATTCTTAAAGAGATAATGCATAAGGGGTAAAAGCCATGCAAATAAAAATTGCAGTCATTTAACACTAATGTAAACAAAATAGTATCTCACATGGTTGGCAGTACTAAAAAAGATTATAGAGACAGTTTTGATTCTGAAGTCAGAAGCAGTTGTTGAATTTTTTTAATCTCAAATCCACCCTACATGAACTTTATGAAACTCAAAGAGTTGCCAACAGAAGAACATTAGAATACCTAAGTAAGACACTTAAATTTTAACATTATTGGAAGTTCTGATTAAGGCATATTTTAGGCAAAAAATAAACTGAGACCAGTCATTTAGGATTCATATGTCAGCTGATTAATGTGAATTTAGATAGATGTATGTTATCAGGAAAAGCTCTGCTAGGAAATGTTTACGTATCTAGACAGAGGGTGAAACTAGATTGCAAAACAAAAGTGACTGAAAGATTGCAAATATTTTATGTTTAAACATGTATTGTTAGGAAGGTCTGTATATAAACTTGGAAACTAGACAATACTAGGTATTTATATTAGGTGGATGGAGAAATTTTTTTTGTTGGAATACAACAGACAGATATATAGGCTCTGATGAGAGTATGAGCCATATGACTTAATCTTTTAGTGCATGACGTCTGTTCCAATCCAAAAAACAATGATGTGATAAATTCCCAGAATCAGGGATATATTTTAGATATTGCCATTGCAAACTTATAAAGTCAAAAAAATATAACAGGGTTTGCATTAGCATGCATTTTTTTAATTATATGAAGTCTTCAACGCAAATGACTCATCATTTAATAATTTCAATCCTCACTACTCGAATTAGGAGCTATTAACTCCAGAAAGAGTGTTGGTATAAGTAGCTTTTTACAGTTAGATACTCAATGTTTTTTCAGTCCTTACATATGTTAACTATATCTTTGTGTTTAAACATTTTATTGATTGATTATCATTTGATTCTTTGTTTCCTATCAACTCTTCAGTATAAGATGGAATTTTTTTTGTTATTATACATATAAAGTATTAATGGTAAGATTAGATTCAAATCACATAAATAATCATAAATGTTTTTTTCTAAAAGGCATCTCAATTAATATTAATAGTCTAAATAATCCTTGTAAGAGGGGAAGTTTATCCAACTATCTTAAATTACACAAATCACACTTAGTTTTTTTTACAAGGAATGCATTTAATATCTGATCATATAAATAAACTTAACACCAAATATTATACTTTCTTATCAAGTTCAGAACACCATCGAAAGAAGAGAGGAGTAGTCATATTATGGGATAAAACAAATCCCATCCCAAAGATAATAGAGGTACATAATGATGATAAAGGAATATTTTGTTCTGTTACAATAGAAATGAACAAGAAAATATTCACACTTATAAATATATATTGGTTAACGGGTATTGGGATAAGTACAGTAAAACAACATCTAAATCAGATTGTCAACATATCTAAAGGTAATATTATAATAGCAAGGGCTTTTAACTGTATATTAAACGACTCAGAAACTAATACTAGAGGTAAAAGGAGATTTCCAGCTTCAGCTAAACTGTTAAAAGATTTCATTGACTTATATCTTCTGAAAGATATCAATATCTTTGCTGAATCAGACTCATTACCCTATACTTCTACTCCCATAGACATAATACTAATTCTAGAACAGATAGAGTTCTAATATCTAATGAATTGACTAATAGCTTGTCAAAAATAAAGGTTATATCCTGCCCACCATCAGATCACAATTCTATAACTTTTGAGCTACTAATTAAAACAACCCATAATGTTCAGATTAAAAGAATCCCTGCATACATAACAAAATTAAAAGACTTTAATGAATTATTTCTATCAGAAATTCAAGACTTTATTACTCTGAACACTACAAAAGATATTTCTGAAGTCTACATATGGGACGCTTTAAAAGCATATTTATATGGGAAAATCTTTGTGTGGTTTAACAATAAAAAAATCATGGGATAAAGACTTGCATGGCATACAGTGCAAATTAGATAAATTAAAACTTAATGTCGGGGCAACAAAGATAGAAAAGAAAAAGAAATCACCACATTAAAAATAAATAATTGGAGTTCTTAAATCATAAAACGATTAGTTTAGAAAAATTCAAATGTATAAACTTTTCTATGGACCCCAGATCTTTAAATTTATTCACAAATAAAAATCAAAAGACTTAATTATCTTACCCATATTAAAGAGATTTTCTCTCCAAAAAAGAGAAAGATGGTTTCTGATTTATAAAACATTTAACAGAATTTAGAGAATTCTTTCTTAACATCAACCAGAAATCTCAGATAATAGATCCTAAAGAAGAGATCAAAACCTTCATTACTAAATTTACTAAAAATAGAGTATCAAAAGAACAAACTATAACTATGAATAAACCTATATCCCTTACTGACCTTTAAAATCAAATTAATAGACTTAAACTAAATAAAGCACCTGGTAATGATGGTATTATTCCTGAAATATATAACATTCTTCCAAAAACAGCATTAAATTTACTTCACAAGGTTTTTGATATCTCACAAAATAATATTATTACACCAACCTTATGGAAATATGCCTTCATATCTCCAATAATAAAATCAAATAAAGATCCCACAAAATGCTCATCATATAGGCCAATTTCATTATTAAACATTGATTATAAAATGTTCATGTTCATATATGCAGACAGGTTGAAGGCATTTCTCCATTACTAGTGGATGAAAATCAAACTGGTTTTATTTAAATGGAAATACCTATGATAACATAAAAAGAACAATTACCTTGATAGAATATGCAAAAACGTAAACAAAAGACTAACATTAATACATTAGACATAAACTGTGCCTTCGACTCAGTTAATTGGGATTACTTATTTATACTCATGGAAGAGTTAAAATTCTCAACTAACTTTATAAACCTCATAACATATTTATATAAAGGCAGTTAAGCTTATTTTAAAATTGGCACTAGTATTTTAGAAAAAAATCCAATAACAAAAAGAACTAAACAAGGATGTCCATTATCCCCATTCTATTTACATTAATAATGGAACCATGGGCCAATTTAATTAGAGAGGATAAAGAAATTGAAGGTTTTATGTTAAATTCTAATAACGCTTCTAAAATACAACTATTTGCAGATGATATTCTAATAACTTTGGGGGAAAATAACACATCTATAGCAGCAATTTTTAAAAATATGAGAAAATTTCAAAACAAATCTGGATTAATCTTCAGTAATAACAAAACAAAAATTCTTCCTATCCAAGTGACTATATTTTAGATAATAAATATATAATATATGTGACATAAACAAATCAAATATACTTGAGAATAGTAATTACAAACAATATCAAGGACATTTATTTATTTTTATTTATTTATTTATTGCAGTTGGTTTACCAGGATAGTCCATTGGGCCAAAATGAACCCGTTTTCAATGGAGTCTTGGGGAGAAAAGCTCCAAAACAATCTAGGTACAGCAGGTTATTAATGATAATTATACAGATGTAAAGGATTCAAGCAAATAATTTCAAATAGTACAGCAAACATTAGAAATAATACAGACTTGTGATGAAACTTACAGATGATACAGACTAACAAAAGGAATATTGCAAAGTAATACTGAAAGTCAATACATATTAGGAAGCATAATCTTAAGAGGTGCAGTCTAGTACATTCTTTGCAAATACCATAGGAATAATAATGTGTGTGCTAGGGGAAAATAATAAGGAAACTTGCTGGAGTAAACAGGGGAAAGAAGAAAGATAAAAATAGCCAGTGTTAGTTATGTGGGGTGGGAGCAAGAGCATTCCCATTGGGATACAAGATGTGAATGAAGAGATCTTTTGAAAATAAAATGGTTAGAGGTGGTGCGAATGAACGGTAGTAGGGAGTTCCAGAGGCGAGCTAGGCCATAGGATAGAAGGTTTTTGCCTGGGGGATGAGTTGGTTTGTACACTTCTAATAGATTTTGATTGTTTGACCTTAATACTCTATCAGGTAGGTGCATTTAGGTTCATAGGTTCATAGGTTCATAGGTTCATACTAGGCTATCTGCCCTAGGGCATTTATAAGCCTAGCCAGAGTGTGTTTGGCTTTCGCCACCCATTTTAAATTAATTTTGCTATGCCCTTTTTCGAGGTTAGTATACTGTGTCTCTGTCTAACAGTGACACAGAAGTGATACCCGGGGTAAACCTATGATCTCCCATCCACTCATCAAGATTCCTCTTGAAGAGAGTCAATGAGGGACTCTGCCTAACCTGGACTGGGATTTTATTCCAGAGTGAAGGGAGCCTCTGAGTTATGAATCTGTCCCTCCAGCATGTCCTATTTATTTCAGTGCTGAGGTTCAAGTCTCTCGAGCGCGTAGCTCGACGGGATTTGGATTTTCTGAGGTGCAGCATGTCCATTAATTCCGGGTTGGACATGGCTTTATACGTCAGGCACAGATCGCCTCTGAGCAGGCGGTATGCCACTGAGTAGAGCTGGAGTTTCTTTAACCGGGCAGCATATGGCATCTGTTTGAGCTCTTTGATTCTCTTGGTGAGGTACTTTTGGGGTCTTTCCAGTTGCTGCAGGTGTCTGGTAAGGTACATCCCAAAAGGGGCATTGTACTCAATTATGGGCCTGATGAGGGATGAGTAAAGAGGTACGATGACCTCCCCTGATCTAGATGTGAATCCCTTCATGATTAGGTGGGCTATATAAAATGTTTTTCTAACCACTTTGGCCACGTGGTTGTCAAATGAGAGATTGCTATCAACTTGGGTCCCCAGGTCCCTAATTACTTCTTCTGTACTTAATGGATTACCACCTATGTGGTAATTTGTGGGCACTTTGTTTTTGCCAAAGGGGATGACTATACACTTTTTGGCATTTAGCTTGAGGCCATGGCTCTGACACCAGTTTTCTGTTTCTATGAGGCCCTTCTGGAGGATACATGTGTCGGCTGGAGAGTCGATTATGGCACCCAGTTTGCAGTCATCTGTGAACTTGGTAAGCCACAGTCCTTCCGTGTTGGCCTGTACCTCTGAGAAATATATACCGAACAAGAGAGGTCCCAGGACTGAGCCTTGTGGGATGCCACTTGTAACTGACATGGCTCCAGCAATTCTAACCATATGGGTTCTGTCCTTGAGCCAGTTTGCAACCCATCTAGTGACATAGTGGTTTAAATTTAAGCTGGTGAGCTTATCTATAATGCCCAAGTGGGGTATTGTATCAAAGGCTTTTGCGAGGTCCAGGTAGGCTGTGTGGACCACCTTCCCTTCATCAATGGCCTTGGTGACTGTTTCAAAGAAATCAACCAGGTTTAAGAGGCAGGATCTGCCCTTAACAAAGCTGAACTGGGTAGGATCCAGTGTCTGTAGGTCCCCAATATCTTTATTTATGAGGTCCATGATGATCCTTTCCATAGCTTTGCAGACCAAGCTAGTCAAACTTATGGGGCGATAGTTTCCAGGATCCGTTGAGGCACCACCTTTGTGGAGAGGGACCACTGTTGCTGTACGTCACTCTTTGGGTACATATCCTGTAGTAAGGCTAAGACTGAACAGTAGTTTTATGTTTGGGTTTAGCTCTTCTTGGAGTTCATGTAGGACGCAGCCCGGGACACCGTCTGGTCCCATTGATGCTGTGTTTTTTGCTTTGGAGAGGGCAGCTCTTACCTGAGCATCTGAGATGTCAGGCGGGCAGCACTCAGCTAGGATAGATATTTGCCCTTTTGCTGGGGGGGGAGAAGTTTGCACTGAACCTGTCAGCTAGGATGTTGGCAATGTCTGTGGGTTCGGTGTATTTTTTGTCATTTTGGACTAATTCTGAGCATATCTGGGAATTCCCACCCAGGTTACTAACATAACTAAAGAATGCCTTGTGATTATCCTTAGTGTCCTGTGCAATTTTTCTCTCGAAGCTGGCCTTAGACGATTTTATGAGTGCCCGTAGTTTTTTTGCTAATACTGATCAGAGATGCCTTCCCTTTTTGGGATTTTGCTCTGTCATGTAGTAGCTTCCTCCTTCTATTGTATAGTTTGTTTATGGCTGGGGTCCACCAGACAGGACGTCTGCCTTTGGAGGATTGGGTCTTGGTTTTATTTGGGATTGCATGATCCATGCATTCCTGAAGGTGTTCATAGAATGCGTTTATAAAGGATTCTGCGGTCTGGGACATATTTTCCACAGGCCCAGGGGCTTTGAAGGATTCCACCTCAGTTTTGAGGAGTGTGAAATTTGCTTTAGAGAAGTTTTTCACTGTGGTTTTCAGGGCAGGGGGTGGAGTCGGGATGTGAATATCCAGTGAGATTAGTTTATGGTCTGATCTTACCAGTGAGGGATACACTTCTGGTCTGGAGCATAGAGTCCCCATGTTGGTGATGATCAGGTCCAGTATGTTTTCCCCTCTTGTGGGAAAGGTAACAAGTTGTTCCATAGCATTTGAGTTTATAAATTCTAGGAACCTTTGGGCTAGGGTGTTGGAGCTAGAGTAATGCTCCCAGTCTATGTTTGGGTAGTTGAAGTCACCCAATATAATGGTGTTTAAAGAGACCTTCATATTTTCCAGTGTTCTCAGGAAGGCCGAGTGGGGTTCCTGGGTTTAGGAGTGTGGTCTGTAGCAGGCTATAAACTGGAAGGCAGTTTTACCCACTGTTAGTTGCACATGTATAGTTTCTGATGCTTCGTGCTGTGCCACCAACCTGGAGGTGTGGGTATCTTTGATGAATATTGATACTCCCCCTCCTTTTGTGGTACGGTCCAAGTTTTGGGGCCAAAAAGCATGGTATGAGGTATAACCTGGTAGTGCTGGGGTGCTCTCGGAAGCCTTGAACCAGGTTTCTGTTACTGCACAGATATCGATGTTCTCCATGCTAAGGAGAGTTTCGAGTGTGTGCATCTTGAGGTTTAGACTTCTGGCGTTGTGAGTAGCATTACTCTTAGTTTCTTATCCCTTGTGATACCTATGGAGGTGGGTTTGTCTTTTGAGCCTTGCCTAAAAAAGGCACTATGGGGGTAGCAAGAGCCTTTGCCAATATCCGAAAGCCCAGGGGTGACAGGTCCAAGCCATCCCTAGCAAAGCATTGTGGCTTGTCGAGCATGTCATCCCAGGCTGACAGGCATTGGATCCCCTTTGAATGACACCAATACTTAAGCCAATTGTTGAAATTGATCATCTTGTCTTCATATTGTGGCATCATTCTTGGTGAGGGTAAGATGCTACTCAAGGTCAGGGTCATACCGGTCTGGGCTACATGCTCAGAGAGCTCCTCTATGTCTCTTTTCATGTAGTCCAGGGAGGTACGTCTCAGGTCATTCACACCAGCATGGACAATGACTGAGTCATATTTGTACTTGCCTTGGAGTGACCTGAGTGCTTGTGTTATGTGGCGGATCCTAGCGCCCGACAGGCAGCTCACTGTGACCTTCTCCTTGTTCAGCCTGGTGAGCGGGACGTCAGTGTGCCTGACTATAGAGTCACCTATTACAAGTGTATCAGGTGTGTTGTTTAGCCTTAAGGGCTGTGACTGTTCGGCACTCTGGCTTTGTGAGCTATGTGTTGCACGTGTTTTATTTTGGGGTAGCGGTTGCTTGGGTGTCTGCTTTGGAGGTCTCTGCTGCTTAGGCAGATTTTTATTTAGAGCCTCTGAGTATGTTTTTGTGTGTTTATGTGTTTGGTTTGCTGTCGTGGTAGGTCTATGTGAGACTGGAATTGTAGTGAGTGTGGTTTCCTTCTCCTCCTGACTGGTTTCGCCAGTACTGAGTTGAGAGAGCTTAGCCTCCAGTATGGCTATATGGTTGCATCTCTCACATGTGTTGGAATTTACTGGGAGGAGGAGAGGGTTGTCTGTGTACACGAGGCAGTTGTAACATTGCCTCAAGATTCCCAGATTCACCAGCTGGACCGGAGAGGAGATTGACAACTGACCTTTGGACATGCTAGAATAGTATTGGGAATTCATTTATAATTGAAAGAAACGGGCCAATGGGGAACGAGGTACTCAAGGAGAGTTTGTGAGGGTGTAGTGCTTTTAATATTTTAGTGCTAACTTATATAATTGCTTTAGTGAGCAAATGCCAGGTAACTTAAATGCAATGTGTTACAGGTAACTTAAATGCAAAAATGACAAACAGTAACTTTCTTTCAAGTGAAACAAGGAAATAAGTACAGTAAGCAATGCAGATATCACTAGGGATCCACAGAAGCACTGAAAAGCAGTGTTTTAGGTGGAATTAGCATTTCAGGGAAATAACAAGCAAACAAACAACAAGCATACAAATAAAGCTAGATTCAGCAGGCCTGGATCTAGTCTATGCTACAGCAAGCAAGGTGTACCAATTTCAGTAAGAAACAGTTCAAATATGCAGGCAATATAAGCCTTTAACCAGAAATTCCCAGCTCAGAAGGGCAGAGTCCAGCCTCTCCTCCCACAAGAGTGCAGACCACGAATCTTCTTAATGTAAAATAACTGGCCTGAAGCCCAAGTGCTTACACCAGAATTAATACACTTTTAGAATAACAGACACTGAGCCCTCAATCAGCAGTTCCCAACTTAGAAGGATGTAAGCTACCTGTTCTGCCACTACAGTGCAGACCACAAACCTTCTTAATGTAAAACAACTGGCATGAAGCCCAAGTGCTTAAACCAGAATTAATACACTTTTAGAATAACAGACAGTGAGCCCTCAGTCAGCAGTTCCCAACTTAGAAGGATGTAAGCTACCTGTCCTGCCACCACAGTGCAGGCCACAAACCTTCCTAATGTAAAACAACTGGTCTGAAGCCCAAGTGCTTAATCCAAAAGACGTAGAATGATAGCTACACTTTAATCAAGTTACTACTAAGCAGTAATAAATACAATTGAATACTTTAAAGAATGTCTGGATTAGTGCTCAAGTTATACAAACAAAGCTAGATTCAGCAGGCCTGGATCTAGTCTATGCTACAGCAAACAAGGTGTACGAATTTCAGTAAGAAGCAGTTTAGATATGCAGGCACTATAAGCCTGCAACCAGAAATTCCCAGCTAGAAGGGCAGAGTCCAGCCTCTCCTCCCACAAGAGTGCAAACCACGAACCCTTTTAATGTAAAATAACTGGCCTGAAGCCCAAGTGCTTAAAACAGAATTAATACACTTTTAGAATAACAGACACTGAGCCCTCAATCAGCAGTTCCCAACTTAGAAGGATGTAAGCTACTTGTCCTGCCACCACAGTGCAGACCACAAACCTTCCTAATGTAAAACAACTGGTCTGAAGCCCAAGTGCTTAAACTAAAAGGCTTAGAATGAGTTACACCAAGCAGTAATAAATACAATTGAGTACTTTTAAGATGACGCAAAAGCAAAATAAAGTCGGAAGAAACACAAATACAGTAAAAGCAGATACATTTTTTTTTTTTTTTGAGTGAGCAAATGAGATGGGCCCAGGAGTTACAGGACAGAAACAAGTGCAAATGCAGGCCTTCAAATCAGAAAGTTGAGAGAGATGGAAGACCGCCCAAACGGCCAATAACTACAAATTCTGGGCCAGAACCACTCCTTATGTGGCAGACACGTTACCTAGTGCTTACCACTCCCACTGATAAGCTAGAAGGCTTCCCTCCAACACAGAAAGGCTTGGGGGCTCAGAAGCTTACAAATAGTCCTGGATACAGCAAATCTGTATCTGGAACACTAATTACAGGAAAGGTAGAAAACAGGCTTACAATTTTTTTTTTGTTTTTTCAGAAAAGTAGCAAAAACAGCAGTAAAAACAATTCACATGCAGTGCAAGCTGGCACACTTGAGTATGTAGCAATATTAGTCCACGCACAGTTTGAAAAAATGTAATTAAATTAAAAAGGACTAAAAGCAAGTGCAGAAATGGTTTATTAGGTAGAATGTGGTAAAGAGATGGGACTGGGGGAGTGTCCTAGATCAAATCTACAGTGGGGCGGGCACTGCAAAAGCCACCAAATTTAAACTACAACCAAGAGCAGGGGGGGGGGTTTCAACAGAGATGTGAGGAATCAGAGTGCAAATTATAAAACCAAAAAAATATATACTGATCTCTGTATATTTGCAGAACACTAAGACAACAGATATCTAAGCAACAATTTAGCTCTATAATACAGAATAATGCAGAAAAATATACTCAGCTCTTTATATTTGCAGATAGTCTTGCAAGGCTGTTCCACTTTAAATGCAGACTGCTGCTATTAACAGTTCAAATTAAGGGAACCTTGAGTTAACAACACACAAGCAATAGAAACCAAAATGAGGGGTGTGGGGGGGGGAGTTTCAACAGAGATGTGAGGAATCAGAGTGCAAATTATAAAACCAAAAAAAATATATACTGATCTCTGTATATTTACAGAACACTAAGACAACAGATATCTAAGCAAAATGTTAGCTCTATAATACAGAATAATACAGAAAAATATACTCAGCTCTATATATTTGCAGATAGCCTTGTAAGGCTGTTCCACTTTATTTTAAAGGCAGAAGAAAGGGAGAGACAGAGGGAGGGGTTGAGAATGAGCTTGTTGGCAAGAGTTAGTTGAGTGTAGGTGAGATGATTGGGTAGTTCTAGCCAGTTTAGTTTTTGGAGAGAGGAACAGTGGTGGGTAGAGGACTTATGGCTGGTAGCGAATTTGGCGATTTTGTTGTAGCAAGAGGAAAGTTTTTTTTTTAGAGAGGACTGTAGATTAGTTAGGAGTGGAGCTCCATAGAGAAGGGAGGGGATAAGAAAGGAAGTAGAGAGAGTGATTTTAGTGGCAGGTGTAAGGTAGTGATTTTGTCGGTAGAGCATACCTAGTTTTTGATGGGTTTTTTGATATTTAGTTGTAGGTGGGAGTTGAATTTGAGCTGGCTATCAATTTGGATCCCAAGTAACTTGGTCTCTGACACCAGTTCCGGAGGTGAGTTATTTTGACTAGTAATCGAGAATGTGTTTATATTGAAAGAAGTGACGTTAGAGGGGGTAAATACCATTAATTTGGTTTTAA
This sequence comes from Protopterus annectens, assembly GCF_019279795.1. Taxonomy (NCBI): domain Eukaryota; kingdom Metazoa; phylum Chordata; order Ceratodontiformes; family Protopteridae; genus Protopterus; species Protopterus annectens. The sequence goes on along the minus strand of NC_056739.1, from coordinate 1,552,884,388 downwards.
AATCATTGAGTGCTAGATGATTTCTTTTCATCCATTGCTCTGTGGTTGAAAAAGCATCTTGCGTAAGTTTTAGGAGTGTGGGGATAGATGTGGCAGAGCAGATAATAGTTGAATCATCTGCATATTGGATGACGTTTGAGAATGGGATAGATTTGCGGAAATCATTTATAAATATATTGAAGAGAAGAGGACCCAGTATGGAGCCTTGGGGAACTCCGGTAGGGGTATTAAGAAATGAGGAGGTGGCCTTTTTCCATTTTACCACTTGATATCTATTGGATAAGTAGCTGGAGAACCAATTCAAAGAGGAGGGAGATAGGTTAAGTTTTGAGAGTTTAGTTAAAAGCAGGCTGTGTGAGATAGTGTCAAAGGCCTTAGAGAGGTCAAGTAGTAGGGTAGAAACAATTAGGCCAGAGTCACAGGCTTTATTTACAGTTTCAAGGAAGGAGAGGAGGGCTGTCATAGTGCTATGATTTGGTCTGAATCCATGTTGTGTGGGAGTTAGAAGGTGATTATCTAAGTGATGTGGTAGGAGTTGAAGTTGGACACACTTTTCTAGGAGTTTAGAAATGGGAGACAGGATAGCGATGGGACGGAAATTAGTAACATTGTTATTGTTGCCACCTTTATGTAAGGGTATGATGAAGGCCTGTTTTCAGATTTGGGGTACTATACATTCTTGGATAGAGCAGTTGATTAAAATGCTAATGGGGTAGGCAATTGCTTCAGCAGCTATGCTAAGAAAGTAAGAAGGGATGTTATCAGGAGTGTTAGTGCATGGCTTCAATTTCAGAAGGAGTTTCCTTATAGTAGAAGTGGGTATAGGTTTTAACGAGAATAGGGGGGAGTGGGAAGAGGGGGTATTAGGGGATGACGAAGATGGTGAGAAAGTTAGAGTAGAAGAAGAGGTAGAGGGTAGAGAATTAGTAGATGGGAATGAGGAAGTAGTAGCAGTGCAGGGTAGAGTGTTGGTAGGGGAGGGTGGGGGGTATTGGGGAATGTGGTGGTGTTAGAGAATGAAGAGGTTAATTTGGAAATAGATTCAATAAAAAAGAGTTAAATTGTGTAGCTAAGTCTAATTCAGGAGCATTAGGGTCTGGGGTGGGGGTGTCTGGTTTGCTGGGGTTAAGGAGAGTAGAGATACCTTTCCAGTATTTCTGAGGGTTTGTTTTATTATTGTTTTGGAGTATAGAGAAGTAATTTTGTCAATCTGAGATGATGAGCTTTTTTACTTTATTTCGAAGTGTTTTGTATTCATTATGGAGTAGGGGGGTCCTGTTTTTCTGGTAGTGTGCCCAGACTTTATCTCTATGCCGCATGGTTGCTAGTGTATTTTTGGTAAGCCAAGGGGCAGATTTAATTTGTCCTTAAGGGAGCATGGGAGTCTAGTAGTTTTAAGAATGTTGAATTTAAATGGGCAACTGCGTTGTCTAGAGATAATGCTTTTAGACAATTCCAGTTTATTGCTTTTCATTTTATTATAATTATTCAGTTAAATTATAATAATTGTCTATCTATGATAGAAGACCTTATAACTAAATGGAAAAAATACTGTTTACCATGGAAGAAAGGCTTTCAATTATAAAAATGATTATACTCCCTAAAATACTTTATATTATACAATCAATTTCTTTACCTCCTTCAAATCTATAATTAAAAAATGTAATTCTATGACTTTAAAATTCCTATGGTCTCCTAATAAATTGAGAATAGTTTTAAGCTACCATATGAAAGACAGGGCTAATGGAGGTATAGTCTTTCCCAGCCTATAATTATATGCAATCTCTTCTGTGAGTAAATATGTAACTCTCCTTATTGACAATGACTATACTGCAACAGGGAAAATATCCCTAGCATTATTATCTTGTGACTCATATAATACTCTTCATGTTAAAAAAAACATCAATAGTAAATAATTTCAATCACCAATGTTTTGTCAGAAAACCACAAATTTTATGTGGAACAGACCAAAAATATGGCACAAAATTCTGGACAATATGCTAAATTCTGGACATTTAGCAGGTATGAGGCAAATGAAGTGGAGGAGTTGTAAGATAATGTGCAGATAGTTTACCCTACTGCTTATATTTTGATAAAATGTGTTTGCTCTACACTGGCTGATAGACTAATATAATTACTTTTCCCAGGCTGGAAGCATGCTTGCTTTAACTTGGACAAAGCACACACTAGCCATATTCCAATACATGCAAGTGACCTCTACCTTGCAGGGAAAATTCTTGTAAATATTTGTCATGCAATTGTTAATGAACATGGAGTTCTAGTTACAAAGTGATTTACAATGAGCTACATCAGTGTGACAGGAATGTTAAATATGAATATCTGAATATCACCTGTCAACCTCTTAGAACAAGAATTCTGGACAAAGCCTAAAATAAAAGGGGTCAAAGGCCAAACAATAGGGACAGATTTTAAATATTGCTTTTACAAACTTAGAAATTTGCTAGAATAACAGGATTTCTGTTACTGTGCATTTTCTGAAGTCAAAAACTCAAATGTATGTCATTACTTATAGACTTCAGTTCTCAATGGTTTGCAAGAAAACCACAAATATTATTAGGGTCAGACAAAAAATATGAGGCAGAAATCTGGACATTCTGTGAAAATATGTGCAGTTGAGATGTATGATATGAATAAAAGCAAGGAGATAGCCATATTTCCTCACTAGTACTACTCTGTTTTTCACAGATTGATAAAACCCAGTCTAAGAGCATTTACAGATGATGGAAAAGTTTACAACAGGGGCAATTACTTAATCAGATCATGCTCCACATGTACTTACCCTTAAGATAACAGAGGTGATCCTTCCATTGTCTGAAGACTGGATTTGTATTATTTCAGAGGACATTTTTGAAGAAAGGTTTAGCTACCTTCTTGACAGATGACAAAAGAGCAACATCAAGGATGATTTTAAAAATGTTCAACAAAATATCTGATGGAACAGATATAGGAACAAAAAAGCAATGTATGATATGTGTCCTCATGGCCCAGGTTGTACCTGAAGAAAGCTGTCAGGCCCCTACTTACCTGTTTACCAAATGTGAAAAAAATAAAGGTATAGGCTGACATTAGTTAAGCAGAGAATAATGTCAAGGAAGTTAATGGAAGGAGTTTGAAGGGAGCTTCAGTTCCTTTTACCAAACCATTTGCATCCCTGCACATGCTAACATGAAGGGGTTGCACCCCCCCTCCCATAGTACATAAGATTTATATCGATAGATAGATGGATAGATAGATATATAGATAGATAGATAGATAGATAGATAGATAGATAGATAGAAGGATAGAGAGCTAGAGATATGTATATACCAAATATATATATATATATATATATATATATATATATATATATATATATATATATATATATATATATTTAGTCCTGCTATTCTGAGGCTCATTGCTACAGTGCTGAAGATTTCAACTGGAACTTGCACAGACTGAAGATGGTGACGGATAAGGGCCATTTACCACGACTAAGATCAAACATGTTTATTTCTTTTTTTAATTTATAAATTAACTTGCCTGGCCCATGCAGAGTCCTAAGCAGTCCATACCTCATCCTGGTGTTAGTCCAGCACTGGGTTGTTGGAGGAAACAATGGAGGTATATGTTTTGGGGCAACGTTCAATGTACCATTACCTTATCTGGTGTCCTTCTTTTTCACTCATTTCTTTAGTTATAATTTGCAATTGTATAGTAGTATAATATCTAAATACAATTTAGCACCAAGATGCTAGGCACAGTTTGTTAGTTTTTCTATTGCTTTCAAGTAATATATAATGTAAGCTATTGAAATCAATCACAAAAGAGGACATAAGCGAGCATTACCACATGATGAGACACAAGCTACCATTTTATACAAGCAGACCCAAGTGCACTTTATGCTGGAAGGGACATTTATAAAGGGAATTCTGTATCTGGATTTGTTCATGTAAAGACATGGCCCCTTTCAGAGTGCATTAACTTAATTATTATAAAATGGATAGTCTTGTAAAAGAAAACAACAATAAAACTATGGAAATATAAAATAGATGCTTCTATTAAAAAGAAAAACAACTGCTGTTTACACAAACTACAGCAATCTCCTACAATGTAGTGCAGTCAGTCACTCTTCTAACAGTCCACACATAAATGTAAATGTACCAGATTCAGTCAACATACCTTTTTATTACACTGTCACAACTTTTTTTCATGTCTCTGCAGCAGAATATATGGTTATGAGATATGTATACTTATGTATTTATTTCTCTTCATCTATTTGGTTAAGCCCTCTAGACTCAAGGGTCACTTTTCTGGGGTGACCCAGTAATTCTGTTTGGTTGAGTATTAGCAAATGGAGGCTAATGAAACCAGTCCATAGACTATGTGAAACAGATCATTAATATATCATATATGACAGTTTCAGAATGTATTCTACATGTTGTAGTATTAAACTGAAAGTTTGTTTTTGGCTACATTGTTTCTCAGCTACTTTTGATTTGTACTGTAGGTGTTTTACATGTTTTATCATATAAATAGGGTAATGCAGATTAGTAATGGGTGAGGAAAGTTCATTTGGGAAAGCAATATAGGAAGATAGGTTATTCCCAGTCTTCTGTGTCTAAAAGCTGCTGTCTCAGACATTGTGCCTTATCACCTAGTCCTGTAGCACAGGAATTAAAATAAAATAGTAAGGAACTACTACTGGGGTTTTATGTACATATCCTGAATAGTTATTATATGGTAGTTTATGACTGTCAACTTATTTACAGTATTTCAATATATATTTTTTACTTTGGCGGCTGTCTTATTTATATTTTTGATATTTTTGATATAGGGAGATGTAGGGGGATTGTCGGGGGTAGTTTGGGAATATTTAGATTTATGCATCTTCAGTGCGACATGACTGAGAGAGAGTCGCTCAAGTCCTGGTCGCACGTAGTTCCTTACTATTTTATTTTAATTCAATTTATTCTATGCAGGTTTGGGACTTTACTCATAATAATATATTAAAGTTCTTTTTGAAATATATGTTATTAGAACAATTAATATTGAATTTTCTTGTTTGTATGTGTTTATTGATTGTGCAGGTGGTTTGTCTGTTTTTGGACAGCAATATACACCGCACATTGAGACTATTTTTAAAGTCTGTCAGCACTATTATAGCCGGGTACGGCGTATCATGCATGTTAATATATTATTTATTGGTTTATTTGTTCAACATGTGCAGCTTAGAAATATTTTAGTCTGTTTAGGATTTACATAGGATAGAAAAAGAGACATGCTTCCCGTTTGCTTTGAACTTGTATCAGGGTTGGTCGGTTTTTCAGCCGATGCGGCCCTATTTTTTCACTTTTTATGATCATGTGTTAAAGTGTTTGTTCCGATCATTCATCGGATACTTGTATAATACAAGTTTTTATTTTTGTACTATTGGGGGATTTTTTAACTTTACAATTTTTCAGTTGCAGCCTGTTTGACAAGGAATGTACCAGTTTATTTATTTAGTATGTTCTATGAGGATTGTTATGCGGTCTCGCAGTACTTAGAGAACATGTGACATCTTTGTTTTCAGTATTTAATGAAGTTTTAATTTGTGTGACGCTGTTTCCGTTTCTGAAGAAGTTGGTAGTGATACTGAAGAAAAGCCTGTGTGTTGAGCTTAAATTAAATATCTGTTATTGGATTCATATCATTTCTAGTGATAATTTTTCATCTACAGAGTGGTCTGTTGGTTTTTGGAGTGTATCCACCTTTGGTTTTCTTTTACAGTTTTTTATTTAGTTCAGTTTGTCTAGTTATGATCAGAGATTTAGTCAGAATCCACTATACCACACTAAAATATATTACAGCCAATACCATAACAGCTTTCTTTTTACTAAAGGTGCTTTAAGACCTGTTTCATACACATCAGATCAATATATTTGCTATCTCTTCTTCAGCATGTTATAAAACAATTTAAATCTCGTATGCAAGATTTTTGAAAAGGGTGATAAATTTAATTTGGCAACATCCATAAGGACTTTTGTTTTCACATTCATATGTGGTCCTCTGGTTTAAAACTGCTAAAAAGGGTTTGATTTTTTTTTCAAATTCTTTGTAAGTGTGGAACAAAAGTCTAAAAATAACCAAAATAAAATCAAATTATTTTATTTCAGTAATATCTGGCCAAAAGGTTGAATATTAATGACTTGGTGAAGGTTTTACTAAGAGTAAGTGGCCAAGAATATTGTGACGGAAGCTCTGTTTAAGTAGCATTTTAAGTTCGAATTTAATAGCCTGACTAAAGATTTTCAGCTAAGAGTAAGTGCAGAAATTAAATTTGTAGTATAGGATCTGTTCTGCCTGCCTGAGGAAAGTACTTTTCACTGCAAGAAGATTAAATTAGTTTGCAGTGTGGTTTAAGACAAGGATATTATGAGAGTATAACAATTTAAAAGAATGACCACTGGCATTTCAACCAACGAGACATTTATTTTAGCTAACAAATTTATATTTTTAAATAAAGCTGATATCTATTCCCTTTATCTCTCTTCTTCCTGTTAGTCTCAGCCCATTCATTCTCCCACAAAGAGGTAGTTTCCAGGATGAAGGTAGGTAATAGGTGACTAGAAGGCTGTCATCTAGGTAGCCATAGGAGTGTTTTGTGCCCTGTTTGACATCTCAGCAGTTCAGAGCATTCCTACGAGACTCTAACCCCTCCTACAGAGACCACAATGAGCCCACATGTGATTGGATTGCTCCCTGACACCCTCCTTGTGCATCATCTTTAAACAGGATATGCATTTAGGGAGAGTTTCACCCACATTCTAAAAAGGCTACTGTCACTAGTTTGAGAGCATCAAGCCCATATCCCCAGTCTTGGCTATTTCAGTGCTGCACAAGCCTTCCCTTACATGGTGATGACTGTCTGACTAGAACCACCTCTTCCACCCCTCAGGATGGATAAGTAGTCACCAGCCACTTACATCCACCCTCCTTTAACCATGTCTTCCAGCACGGAAGCTGCTATTTGAACTCAGGTCATCAGAATCATAGCCAGGCACTTATACCTCTCTGTACCACACATCCAGGCTTTTCACAGTTTAAATTAACTGACAGCAAATAAGCTGATGTTAATTTGGTCAGCACAAACATCTTGTCTCCTAATGATCTTTAGTAGCACTGGCAGCATTTGGATTGCTGTTGGCTATATACAGTGAGACAGACAACAGAAAAAAGCCCATATTGAATGAATTAATAAGAAACAAGTCAATTTCCAGCCTGACCGAGCTGTGTAAAGGGATGATGTCCTGAGTCCACTGCAGATGAACAGTGCTCAGTTCACAGCACAGGAACTGGGGGAACCATGAGGAGGAGAATGGGGGTGCATAGTCAATGCCAGTTCAGCCATCCTGGGGAGAAGAGCAATGCCAACTCAGCCATCCTGGGGAGAAGAGCAATGCCAACTCAGCCATCCTCGGCAGAAGAGCAATAACAGCTCAGTCATCCTGGGGAGAAGAGCAATGCGAGCTCAGCCATCCTGGGGAGAAGAGCAATGCCAGCTCAGCCATCCTGGGGAGAAGAGCAATGCCAACTCAGCCATCCTCGGCAGAAGAGCGATGCCAGCTCAGCCATCCTGGGGAGAAGAGCAGTGTCAGCTCAGCCATCCTGGGGAGAAGAGCAATGCCAGCTCAGCCATCCTGGGGAGAAGAGCAATGCCAGCTCAGCCATCCTGGGGAGAAGAGCAATGCCAGCATAGCCATCCTAGGGAGAAGAGCAATGCCAGCATAGCCATCCTAGGGAGAAGAGCAATGCCAACTCAGCCATCCTGGGGAGAAGAGCAATGCCAGCTCAGCCATCCTGGGGAGAAGAGCAATACCAGCTCATCCATCCTGGAGAGAAGAGCAATACCAGCTCAGCCGTCCTGGAGAGAAGAGCAATGCCAACTCATCCATCCTGGAGAGAAGGGCAATGCCAAATCAGCCATCCTGGCAGAAGAGTGATGCCAGCTCAGCCATCTTGGGGAGAAGAGTACAGCTTTGACTTTCTATGCTGGTGTCAGCTGAATTTGTGCTGGTATAGCACCCCCAGCAATGAGCTCAGTGAGCACATGCTAGTCTTGTGCAGTGTTTATGAGGGGCAAACATGCCTAGTAGCATGCAAGTGCCATCTACAAGCAGTGGTTGTACATCTTTTAAGCCACCATGGAGAGCGGTTCAGTAAGGTGGGACCCAATCCCTGATAAAAAGATAACATCTTATTTTGGTTTATAAAAAAACAAAGTACACAGCCTCCTACCAAAGTAATGGGCTAATCAGAGCATAAGTGTGTGCATGTGTGTGTGTGTGTGTGGTGGGGGGGGGGGGGGTTGGGGGTGTGTATCTCACTTGAGGATACATATTCATATTTAGCACCTAGTTGACAAGGAGGTTACCAGTTGATTTAGTGACTGCTTTCAAATCTGAATCCAGATTCTTTACTTTCAAGTAAAATGTGCAGCTAGTTTGTTAAAACCAGACTTCATGAAACAGAATGCTGATTGGACAACAAAATGCTGTCAGTAAGCCTTCCACAAACTGCACAGAATATAGTAGTTATTAAAGATGTTTATGACTATTATTTGCTACTCAAAATTTAGGTCCCTGACTGATGTAGTGCTCTTCCAAATCCTACCATTACTTATCTGAGATTGTCTTCATATAGTTAATTGTGGAGATCTTTTCAAATGTAGTACTGATCAGAAACTGTCAACTGATCCTGAAATTTAGAAATGTGAACTGATTCTGCAATTAAAATAAATATCTTTGAAGCTCAGACTTTTTTGACAGCTGAAAACTACTGTTTTACTTAAGAAAATAAGCAGAATGATTTGGCATATAGTTCCCAAGGAAGTAAGGTACTATTTGCAGTCCCACACCTCTTTGCATTCGGATTAGCCTCACTTTAACAAAATTATCACAACTATTAAGTTTGGCATTAATCAGAGACAGAACAAGTGTAGGGTGCTTCAGGGTCCAGTTACATTTTCCATGCTGTTATTAGAACAGCAGAGTAATTTGATGACTTTGAACACAGACCCACATGGAAGCAAGAAGGTGAAAATACACTGAGGAATGGATGAGTGGGCATCCTTGCAGTAAACAATGGTGGCAACATTAAAAACTAGTCTGCTACTGGTAAGATAATGCCATGACTTTGACAGAGGTGTTGAGCCTCACTCTGGTGCAGGAGACAAGCCCTTAGGTGGGAATGCAGTTTCAACCCTAACTATGCTGTAAACAGCTCAAGGATTTGCATTACAACATCATTGCCTTGAGTTTCTGATACATTGGAAAATGCCTTAATTTACAGTGGAAGTTAATTTTAAGATACATCTTACTTTATAACACAGATGAATATGTCAATAAGTAAATACGAGCATGCGTCTGAAAATGTTTTTCAGACACACACACACACACACACACACACACACACACACACACACACACACAGGCTTCAAATGTATTGTGTTATATAATGTACATCTAGAACTAGACTCTAAAGCAATTTGATCTCATGGTGAGAAGTGACCGAGTTTGGGAAGAATATCCAAACATAGTCAGTTTGACAAGAATCATATGTGCTTCCTCAAAGGATGTACACAGATGATGAACTGAACAAACCATCTTGGGCAATATCATTTTCTACACACAACTGTGAGCAATCAGCAGACTTGAAAACTTGAACTTTGGAGTAAATACAAATGGTGGTGGTGGTAGGAGTGGACTCCTGAAAAGATAAACATGCCAAATACCTGGGATTCACAATGGTAGTATGGTTGCAGAGGCCTTTGGGATGAGTTTGTTATATACCACTGGGTAACTATTCAAGTATACTTGTATTACTCACGGGTACTATAATAAGGTCAGTAAGGGTAGGGGTCAGTAAGGGGAGGAGCCTCCATGCTATCAAGGAAAATGAGTGTTATTCTCTCTCTTTTCCCCAGGTCTAATAGGATTGCTCTACTGTAGATTTAAAACTATTTCCTAAGTGGAACAACCACCAACATAGTTTTGGAATGTAAATGTGTGTATGGGGGGGTGAAGACATTTGTAAGGGGGTTTAGATGTGTGTGTAGTCTATGAAATCTCAAGTAATCCATGGACTATTTCAGCAAAATTTGCAAACGTCTCCAAAATGTATGCTACCTAAGAGGATGTTATATTAAGTAAAAGTACCCTGTGTCTGGAATATTGGGATGTTGTCTACCACCTTAGCCAGGGCTACTAAGGATTTTTCATTAAATAATTTATACTGGAATGGTATGTCAATTGAGTTAGATTTAGTTTAACACACCATAGCAGTGTAATTACTTTAAAGGTTTTATTAATAATGATACGATGTTGGCTAATGAACTGTGGAAACATTGGACAGAGGATCATACATCCTTAAATCAGAGAAAGCCTATTTCAGTATATTATGGCCACAACACACACAGTAGAAATGTTCCTGCCATAAGGCTGCATCAACTTTCGTTAGGTTAAAATAGAATTTTCCATGCATAATTCCCATAAGTTGAGTCTGCTGACAAGATAAAATATAACAGCTCTACTTTATCTCAAAACTCAGAACAGATTCATTCCCCACTTGAAATATTAACAGTTTTAATGCAACAAATCTATAATCAGAGAGAATATTTCTCCAGAATGGCAGAGGGGGAGACGTTCAGAGCAGCAGAGCAATTTTAAGACAACTAGGCTGCCCCCCCCCAAAAAAAAATCCTCAAAATAACCTTACCTGTTGAGGAGCTGAAGTAAAAGATTCATCATCTGAAAGAGAGAGGGCCACTGTCCCCAACAGTCTTGCTGGGAGCTATAGAAGGTTCTAGAATATCATCCCCTGCCGATCTTACTTGTTCTGCTTCCACAGACCAAAGAAGAAGACTGCTGTCCCACCTTATGGGAATGTGCTCTTACATCCATGGTGCTAACATATTCAAGGAACTCCTTATACTGTGTGATTACTATTGCTTCATGCCCTTGTTTTATATTGACTGAAACATTTATAGGTCTACATGGCCATATAGGATGAGGATGTTACTGCATTACCTGGTGCACCTTGAGCAAACAGGTTTTATATAAAATGGACAAATCAGAGTCTGGTTTGTTGTTTTAGGTGTTGATGCTATTAGGCATTTTGATATTCTGAAGCGGACATTTATTTATCTGTGACATTATAGAAATGTAGGGTTTTCTCAAAAGTTGTAAAAATAGTTATGGTAGTCTACCAAAATGTAATAGCTTACACAAAGCTGAGACAATACATCTCACACAATGAATATTATAGGTGCACAGGGCAGGCATGGTATGGTGTTAAGCAGAAAGTAAAGAGGCAGATCTCTTGTTAACAAATCTATATGCTGATGATGTGCTAATATCTTTGCATGAGCCACGAAATCATCAGAAAAATGGTTGTCAGATAATACAAAAGTTCTCTGTAGCTTCTAGTTTTAAGATTAGTAAGAGCAAAACCAAATGCACCACTTTCATATCAAACAGTGAGTTAGCGTACCTTTTCATTCACAAGACAGGCTAGTTCCTCAGATCCCAGGGGGCATGGACAGCACCTTATCTTAGTTGGATTACTACAGAACTAAAAACGATTGTACATAAACATAAAACAAACTTTGCTAACATGACTCTTACCAGAACATTAGAAAAGAATCTGAAATCGTCTTACCCCTAAGGCTTCTATAATCTTTGTATGCAACCATCTGAATGTTAAGGTGATAACCAGACAGAATAAATATCTGGTAGTATTTTGCAAGCCCCTCTTCAAACCTGAAAAAGCTAAAACACTATGGGTGGTATCCATAGTTATAATGCAAATCCATTAAGGTTATCTGTGCTATCTGCAAATGAGCACAGGTAAGACAAATTCATAGATGCCACTTACTCTTATGCGCAATGGCCATGAATACACCTCGGTGAATGAAGTCATAATAAGATGCAAATAAGAAATGATGTAACACAGCTTATGATAATGAAGTATTCTTTTGTCTGCTTGGGATTCACAGTGAAATGTTCCCGCTTTCTGCTCCACCTACACTCTTGTTATATAATGAGGAGTTGCTCCTATCATATCTACTTTGCAAGCCATGAACATGCTGTCACTTGCTACTAGTCTTACTATTTCCAATTGTAAACTGCTTGTCTTTGTTGAGCCAAAACTGCTTCTACCTAGTGGGACTCACTGACCAAGAAGGTTGCAATATAAACACAGAATAACCCACTATAATTCTGACAGTCAGAAAATACTAGGTTTAGAGTGGACAGGAATATTATAAGGGTCTTTGTGAATATTTATGTCCCATGTAGGGATACTGGAGGAAGGAATGGACTTCTTATCCCTGTAGATACTAAGATATGTATAGCCATCTCTATACTTACCAAAGGGACCTTCCACAGACAAGTTGGGGACCTGTTGGTTATTGCACAGGCTTCTGCCTTGAGGATACTGCAGCAGTTCTTGATTGTACTATTGGCACATGTGGATCAGTGCCACCTCAGGACTGAGCCAGTACTTTTAATGAGTGGCACATTTCTCTTTGTTACTCCGTGTAATAGATTGCACCCATGTTTCATTTAGGGGCCCCCTTTAGTCAACAGGGTGAGCGGAACTGCAGAAGGAAGGGCTACCATTCCATCAACTGCTAGGTAGTGTATGAAGCATGGGGGTGCATCACCAGTGTCTCTGCCCAGCATCCTGGCAATGTACATGGTTCCCATATCTGGCACACTAGCTTACTCTACCACCTCTTCCTGCATGGTAGGATGTCCAGCGGTCATCTTGTTGGTAAGTTGAAAAATATATATTTTCTCTTTTTTCTCTTTTAGTTAAGTAATTTTTCATGGAGAAATGTATTTCTGAATACTAAACCACATCTTTTTTGTCCCCCCCCATCTCTCTCTCTTATTTTTGTTTTGCATTTCACATGATGCTGGATTTCTACTGGTGTCATGGCTCATGATATGTGTGAGAAATCCAAGTGTAACCGCAGAAGAGAACTTTAACATATCACTGTCCCAGACCTGCATTATGAGCAAGAGAGTCTTTGGCCTTCTGAAGAGTTATTTTAGGTGCCTGGATGAGTCTGGAGGTGCTCTTCAAGATGACCCAGCTACTGCATGCAAGATGTTTACTACCTGTTGCATTCTGTATAACATGATTGTGCACTAGTCTTGTGGTGGAGTGACCAGTGTTGTCACTGCAGCTCCAAGTTCCAGTCCCACTATGATTAATGATGACCAGCTGGCAGCAGTAGTAAAGGATCCCATGTGACAGGCTTGTGCACAACATAGGGCTGGATGAGTAATGAGGCAGCGTCCAGTCCAGCACTATATATCATGACATTTAGGTGTTTCCTTTCTTGTAAAATACAAAGAGCATAAATGATGCATACAGTGCTATGTGTGGGCTATACTCTGTGGTGCATGGTCTGCTATCACTATTCAGACATTCCTTCTCGGCTTTAAATAATCACTTTTTTATTTCAAAGCAGGTATTCACATCATTGTTGTTAAAGGTCATGGCTGAGTACTTACTGACTCCTGTTCAGTGATGTTGTAAGGTATTATATAATGGATAGTCACATTTTAAACTGTCTTGCACAATAAATTTTAGTCAGGCGATTTACCTAACTATGCACATACTGAATGGCCTGAAGTGATACAACTTGTAAAAAAAGTGTTTATTCAGTATTTAACATGCGTTCATACCTTGCAGTTGAATGAAAACATAGCAGTTGTTTTTTTTGTATGCCATGCAATCAGATTATTTTATTTTGTCATACACAATAATTTGTGACCTCAGTGACAAAAATATCATCGTTTGTCCAGTAGTAAGGGTGAAGTGGCAGCAGTGTATATTTACATGGCAGGATTTCTTTTTGTTTGTTTTTTGTGGGAACCTCGGACCTTATTCTTACTTGCCCAACCCCAATACCCAATGTCCATGCTGGGTCTACCAGCTACTCTCCAACCCCCTAGTCTTATTCAATTTTTTGGGGGGGTTGGTTATGAATACTGAGGGTATCCTGGGGGCTTGTCTTGTCTATGCTTTTGTCTGGGGGAGATTTGTTATTTATGACCTGTCCACTCCCTTTCCCTGCCCCTCGTGCTCATTGATTACATTCAAGGGCAACTCCACTCTTTGGGCCATGCTTCTCCATGGGATGGGCATGCCTATCCCTTCCCTGCCTCTCCACCAGTCATCCAAGTTGCTAATTGAATCTGGGTAGGCTGGGCCATAATTAGGGTTTTATCCTTCTTCATCACCAGAGCAACTTGGTGGGATACTCATTATAATCTGTAATTTTCATATGAGTGTTTCCCTGAAAACTTGTGTATTATAATTTTAAGTTGTAGGTAATAGCCAGCTGTAAGAATATCAATACATACAGCATTAATGGTGTTAATGACTGTATTTCTATGTTATAACATACAGCTATCTTTCCATAGTTCCATTAGGTTTTAAGGAGTACCATTACAGGAATGAAATGCATGCAGTTACAAAATGTTCTATGTAGCCCCCACACACACTTTTTTTACATTATGCAATAACTTATTATTCTTCCTTAAATTACACATTGACATGTGTGCTTTAGTCAAACTGTAAGTAACAGAAATGTCATCACAGTAGATCAAGGTCAAGTGTGTCACACACATCTTCTAAAGACAGGCTAGGTGATATTGTAAATGATTTTGAAGAGGGGTTGTTTTGAGTGTTTGATGGTGAGCTGGTCCAGTCTTGTAACCTACTTGATATAGGAGAGCTTACATGCACTGATCTGACAGTGTCACAAGACCAAGATCTCAAATAAGAGGTTCTTCTAGGTATAGCTGAAGACTGACATGGCCTGAATGAAATCTGTTGTGATTTTTCTCCAAATAATTAGAGTACTTTAATGAGAAGCACTTGTAGTCTCATGTGATCTGTCCACACATGTCTGGACAGTACCTCATCCTCTTCCCCTTCCATTAGTGACTCCTATTTATGTCTGGTAAGTCCTAACTAATGTACAAACTGAGGTACCCACAGATGCTTTGGCTGATCATGACATTATCCCTGTTCTCTGCCATTTCCATGAAGTGCTGGAAATCTTCATGTATGCCTTGGAGGACTCTGGTCATTTCCAGCTGACTCTGTGGCAGCGCTGTGAGCCCTAACAATGTCACAGCATATTTACAGCAGGGCAGACAATGCTTTATGTGTTTCCAGGGGTAGCTGTGACAAATTCCTGAGCCTGGCTCACCTTTGTTCATAGGTTCATAGATGTGTACTAGGCTAATGGCCCTGGGGCCTTTACAAGCCTAGCCATAGGATTACACTGGCACAGTGCCACCTGACCTTAGTTCCCAGTGCCTCTGTCGAGTAGAGCCACTGGAGTTATCCCCGGGGTGAATTTTCTGTTTCCAATTCACTCATCAAGATTTCTCTTGAAGAGGGTCAGCGAGGTGCTCTGCTTGACATGTATGGGGTTGATGCCTAGCTTAGTGAGTTTTCTATGATTCCTGAGTGGGGAATGGTATCAAAAGCCTTAGCCAGATCAAGGTAAGCTGTATGAACCAACCTGCCTTCATCCACAGCTCTGGTGACTGACTCAAAGATGTTAACCAAGTTGAGCAGGCATTATCTACCCTTCACAAAACCAAACTGTGTGGGATCCAGTGTTTGGAGATTCCCTATATCCTTGTTTATTAGGTCCATGATAATGTGTTCCATAGCTTTGCATATCAGACTTGTCATGCTAATAGGGCGATAGTTCCCAGGGTCTGTAGTCGCTCCTCCTTTGTGAAGAGGTATGACTGTAGCAAACAGCAGTCCCAAGTGTTGAACCTATGACCCTGAACATTATAGTCAGAGGAATGTACCACCACACCAGCTGAGCTGTTGTAAAGGTGTAATTGTGAACACTGTTACTTCTAAATGTTTGCCATCATCCTGAATGTGTTTATCTGCATTTGGAGATACTGGCATAGAAGAGAATAGGTTTCCTCCCTGTATAAGTGTGAATATAATGTCAGCATGAGCTAGACTTTGTGATGCACTGTCACTTCCTGCAGAGTTACAAACATTGTGGGGTGTGGGATCCTGCCATTAAACCTGGGGTCTGTGTGCCACTTTCCCCAGGCTGTCTCATAAATATAACTATGTCATCATCAGTATTTTAAATAGCCATTCTGCTACTGATATCTTCCAAATTAATTGGTATAGTGGAACTATTTGTTTCTGTTGCTGATCCTGTAAAAATATTTGAAAAATGATTATAGGTACATAGGTTGATACTAGGCTATCTGCCCTAGGGCATTTATAAGCCTAGCCAGAGTGTGTTTTGCTTTCACCACCTTTTTAGATTAGTTGACTGTGCCTCTGTATAGTAGGTCACAGAAGATAGCCCTTTTAAGGTTAGTTTACTGTGTTTCTGTCTAGTAGGGACACAGAAGAGATCCCAGGGGTAAATCTACGATCTCCCATCCACTCGTCAAGATTTCTCTTGAAGAGGGTCATTGAGGGGCTCTGCCTAACATGGATTGGGATTTTGTTCCAGAGTGAGGGGAGCCTCTGGGATATGAATCTGTCCCTCCAGCATGTCCTATTTATTTCTGTGCTGAGGTTTAAGTCCCTGGAGGGTGTAGCTCTAAGGGATTTGGATTTCCTGAGGTGGAGCATGTCCATTAATTCTGGGTTGGACATGGCTTTATACGTCAGGCACAGATCGCCTCTGAGTAGGCAGTAAGCAGCTGAGTAGAGCTGGAGTTTCTTTAGCCTAACTGTGTAGGGCATCTGCTTGAGTCTCTTGATCCTCTTGGTGAGGTACTTTTGGGGTCTTTCCAGTTGCTGCAGGTGTCGGGTAAGGTACATCCTGAATGGGGCATTGTATTCAATTATGGGCCTGATGAGTGATGAGTAGAGGGGCACAATGACCTCTCTTGATCTAGATGTGAATCCTTTCATGATAAGGTGGGCTATATAGAAGGTCTTTCTAACCACTTTGGGAACGTGATTGTCAAAGGAGAGATTGCTATCTACTTGGGTCCCCAAATCCCTAATTACTTCTTCCGTACTTAATGGATTACCACCTATGCATTAATTTGTGGGCACTTTGTTTTTCCCAAAGGGGATGACTATGCACGTTTTGGCATTTAGCTTTAAGCCATGGCTCTGTCACCAGTTATCCGTCTCTGTGAGACCCTTTTGGAGGATGCTTGTGTCAGTCGGCGAGTCGATTATGGCACCCAGTTTGCAGTCATCTGCGAACTTGGTCAGCCATAGTCCTCCCGTGTTAGCCTATACCTCAGAGAAATATATACCGAACAAGAGAGGTCCCAGGACTGAGCCTTGTGGGACGCCACTTGTAACTTGTTTTATATTCTGACATGGCACCTACAATTCTGACCATGTGGGTTCTATCCCTGAACCAGTATTAATAAAGAAATAGCATACACTACTGCATTCTTATTTAGGAGGTGTGGTAGACATGTAGCATGCACACTGCTTTCATTGTTAGTTTGTGCAGATGTGAAAGGGTCACATACTAATAATAATTATCATATGTCTAGTGTAATCATTCCATGTCAGCAATCAATTTTATATAAATATTTGCTACTGTTTTTAAAGCAACTTTCCTGAGCAGACAAGTGTTGCTGCTGCAGACATTGGTAATAGCCAGTAACCACACCATCTCTGATTATTCCAGTACCATCATATTCTGTGTCATAGTTATCCCCATGAATGAAGAGGAGGTACTCCTCACCTGGTATTAATGGGGTAATTGTTGGAGCCCCCCCAATAATGGAACAATCAATTGCACTCTGACTTGCCTTGCTTCTAGCACACTTATCATATCATTCACCCGCTTCTTGCACTGTGTTACTGTGTGTTTTCTGCCACCCACTCCATTAATGTCTATGACAACTTGATTCCAGGATTTTGCCTTCTCAGCTTCTTTGGAGTCCGCTTTACCAAATAGAGTTTGCCATGTGTCCTATGGGCTCTGATGTGGTTTTTCTCATGGCTGAAACTGTCTTTTTTCTATCTTGATCTCTTATTCTGCATCATTACTGCACATAAAAAATATGCTACAGTCATACACAAAAAACTTTTGATGCAATCAACAGTCAAGCAACACAAAAATGAAAGCATTCTTGCTCTCTTCAGAAAAAATAGGTAGGTGACACATACCCTGTAATTATATAAGCACATGCAAAATTCTGTAGCCAAGTGAAGTTTTGCTATAGTAATGTCTGCACTATCATAATTACATTCACAACAGTAAAGGGATCAGTTTATTAACAGACTCATCCTTCCCCCAGCCCCTACCAATTTATTTTAATGCTAACACTCTCATTTTTCATTCATTAGTGACATTCAGAAATCTGTCAGTAAAGTCATGTATGTTGAGTCAGCAAAACATCTTACCACTCCAGTAGTTTGCAATTAAATCTCAGCATTTATACCATATATGCACAATCACTAAATGACAGCAAAGCAAATGATTTTCTCACTGATTACTAATCATTTCAAGTGTTGTTGTAACGATTTTCCATTTACAAATGATAGATTGAGTATTCACTAAGACCATTGTGATAATATGCTCATCATATCAGTAAAACAAACATTTCTTGAAGTGAACTCACTAATTTTACATAATGTTGAAGTGTTTCTTACTAATTTACAATATTTCAGTTTTTTTCTTAGTTTAAAAAGTCAGCAGTTCCCTAAGTCATTTGCTGCCTAACTCGAGTAATTGCAAGTTAATATGGTGGAGTTAAACTTTTTGATGTAAATTCAGGTCCATTCCCACATTCTGTATGCAGATTAGACCCATTTACATTTATCTATAAATTGCAGTAATATGCAAACATGTACAGCCATTTATGCATGTACATCATTTTTGGCTACTCATGAGTGCAGCCTTGGATTCACATGAACTAACACGCTGGTAAAAGTGGTGGAGTCTACAGCCGTCCTCCAAAATTCCCATCATGCCGCAAGAATGGGCAGATAGCCCCAGTTATATTCAAAGGTGACTATGTTAGGAAAAGAAAAATGGAGTCATATGCATTTGAGCTTGCACAACCAGAGTATAATCCCAACCCATATTATGTCATCTGGCGCACCTTGTCAACTCAAAGCACTCATCATTTGCTAAAAGTTGTACTCACACACACACAGGAATATTTATTTCTACAACCAACCCCCCACCCACCCACACTCACAAAGTTCAGTTAAAAATACTGCTGCTATACTGCATGAGTCATGTATAAATGACATTCAGGTGTAATACTCCAACTAAGACAATGCACAGCAGAGTTAGGAATTGTAAGTAATATAACAAAATGATGACTGCATGCTAACTTTTGTCCACTATATAAATGAAATGAGAATATTATTGTCTGGTAATGGGATATTCTAACTAGTTACACCGACAGCTGCTAAATAAGTTTGGTTGAAGAGTCGCAATGTATTTTATATTTTTTTCTTGAAGATGAGT
Source organism: Protopterus annectens (assembly GCF_019279795.1). Taxonomy (NCBI): domain Eukaryota; kingdom Metazoa; phylum Chordata; order Ceratodontiformes; family Protopteridae; genus Protopterus; species Protopterus annectens. The sequence goes on along the minus strand of NC_056739.1, from coordinate 1,552,864,872 downwards.
TTTAATGGGCTATAACACAAAATGAATGAACAAATAAACTTTCCAAAGAACACAAAAAGCCCAAGCCAAGCTGCAGGATATTCTCCTTTTATAAATCCAAATACAGGAGTTTATTCAGTAAGAAAGATGAGTGCTTTCATCCTGAGCACTTCAGAACTTCATCAGATCAATGTAGATGAATAAACTCCTGTATTTGGATTTATTGGACTGAGTCATTTTGTGACTGCTTTTTTGAAAAGGGGCATATCCTGCTGCTTGGCATGGGCTTTTTGTGTTTTTCAATGGGCTATGTCAACTTGCTCTGCTTTCTGTACAATATTTATGATCTTCATGCTTATTTTCATGTCCTTATTTTGTTGAATTTAGTTTTATATTATTCCCTTTTGTCTTCTTTGCAACTTTTAGTGCCACTGAGCACCTGGTCATCTCAGGTCACACCCTACATGTGCGAGCAAGGACTCCTCTCACTCCAACTAAAAGCAAAGAAAACTCTAACCAACAATCATCAAAAAATAATGACTACAGCTCCAGCTGTAAATCCAGGAACCCTGCTGTAGCCACTTAAGGGCAGTGTAGGTGCCTGCTTTTGTGAATACTGTTATACCTTGTTAAAATTTGTTACAATTAGCTAGAGCACATACACCAGGGGCGGCACTTGCAAATCTTCCTCTTAGCCCCACCCCACCCTTTTCAACCATTTCACTGTTGATACATTTTGCTTTACTTATCTCCTCTGTTATGTTAGGGTATTGAGCCTTTCTCAATAGATGCATAGCCTTCAGCCCCTATCCCTCAATACTTATTCTTCACTAATTAAACACCAAACAAAAGTGAAAAGTCTCAAGCTAATTTATCTTTAGCTATATAGTGTGCAGCAAACACAGAGCAAAGGGGAATACAAATGTAAAAAAAGAATACAAGCTACCACTGCAGACTAGTAAGCAGCATAAAACTTTTACTTGTGGTATACTCTTACTGATTTGTTTTTTAGGGGAAGTTTCCAGTCCTCAAACAGGGTGTAATCCTTCTCCATTTGCCCTCACTATGCTTGGGCTCACTCTGCTCCCCTACCCTACCCCCATCCCCACATACCCCCACTTTTTTATTTAATTTATTTATATTAATTTATATAATTTATTAAAATATCTACCCAAATAAAAAACCCAACCCACCTCATCCAATTACCCCATCCCTGTTCCGCAACCGCACACAACCTCACCCTTTCCCTTTACACTATGTCTAATCAGATTACTGCTACTTTTTACAACTCTAACTTAAACCATGGCAATAATCTACCTCCTAACCCCCTTACATTACTTACTCATTTCACTCACCTCCTACCAATCATAACTCCACCACTTCCGATCTCCAACTACTGTTACACTCTCCATTCAACTAAAGAGTCATTTACATATGCTCTATCTCACCATCTCTATTCAACATCTCCCATACCCAACTTCACAAACACAAAGTCTTAGCACACACTCCCTTACCACCTAAGCTAAAGATAAAATACTTGTGTCACAACCACTACCAGTACCACTCCAAACCACCCCCACTCCCAAACACTTTTAACTGATGGGGATCTCCACCCCAATTCGGTTCCTACTTTTCCTACAACTTCCTCCACCATCCCAACAGTCACCAGTCTAAACAGTCTCCCTCAACCAATCCAAAACATCTTAATATATACTCAATTAACATACAGAGCCTCCCAAATAAAATGGCAGAACTACACTCCTGGATTACCCTCCATTCCCCACATATCCTAACCCTATCTGAAACGTAGTTAAAGCCCCACATCTCAAACTCCAAAATCCTTCCCCCATTACAATATCAACTGGCAAAACAGAATGGTTAGGAAAGGTGGCGATGTTGCCATTATGTACTCTGGACACTTCAGTCTATTTCCCTACCCATAATCCATCCAAATTTCTACCCCGCCAAACTACTTATCCTAAACTATCACCTTAACCCACAAAAGAAATTTGTCTTAGCTGCTATCTATATCCCACCAGGTAATAACATTCCCATCCTTTAATCCATACTGTCATGGCTATCACTCAATATTAGCTATGAAACCATTCTGTTAGGAGATGTTAACATCAACTGGCTAAAACTATCTACAAACAGCCAATCTCTCACCATCAACTTACATGGCTTTCATCCGCTACTTACTACACTTACTAGATTCAATATAAACAATAACAGTAGCTCTACTTTTGACTGTATCCTAACAACTGATCCTAACATGCATTAAAACCCTACTACCCTACCAGACTCCCTTACCAACCACCTTCCTATCTGAGTTCTTAGGCACACTGTTCAGATACCTTAATACCATCTCTATAAAGATTGTCACAATCTCTTTACTTTTAAGAGTGGGACCTTTAATCAAATGCTAAACTCTATAGACTGGTCAATTCAGAAACACATCCCTCTAAATTATGCTGTCCTTCATTTCAGTCACACTTTTCTATCCATCATTGACTCCCTAGTACCTTTCAGAAAAGTAAGAATCAAAATAACCTACACCCCCTAGCTCTCAAAAGATACATTCAATCTTATGAAAAAAAGAGACAGCACCTGGAAACAATAGAATAAAACTAAATCAACTGCTCTTCTCCAAACCTATAAACAACTACATAGTCTGGTTAAAAACACATCAATACAGATAAGAAAAATTCTACTCCAATGCTCAACTCACCCATAAGTCTAACCCTCCAAAATTTTGGCACTCTATTAATAAAATCCTACACCCAGGCAACCCTACTTCCCCGACACCTACCCCAACAAAACCCCCTTGAAACTGCCACTTTTCTAAATTCATACTTCATTGAATCTATTCACAAACTTACCCACAATGGTGAGAACAATAAACACACACTCCCAACTCCACATTTTACCAATATTCCCTCTTTCACACTCAACCCCATCCCAACATCTTACATCAAATCTCTCCTGCTTAAGCTGAAGCTATGTTCCCCCTCTTCTGACAACCTTTCCTCATTCTTAAACTAGCCACTCACTCAATAGCCTACCTTGTCTCTATCCTGATCATTCAATCTATTCAAGAATCCACCATCCCATATATATATATATGAAAATCAATCTTTATCACTCCCTTACACAAGGGAGGCAACAGCAATGAACCATCCAACTACAGACCTATTGCTATCCTCTCTCCGCTATCTTAACTCCTTGAAAAATCCATTCACAGACAGCTTATTAAGTACCTTCTAGATAATAACCTCCTAACCCCTATGCAACATGGCTTCAGACCCCTTTATAGTACATCTACTGCCCTACTGCCCTTTACACAAACTGTTACCAAAGCCATGGACAAATATTTACTGATTTCTTGCATCTTTCTTGACCTTTCTAAAGCATTTGATATGGTATCATGCTCCAAACTTCTTGATAAACTATCACAACTCTACTTATCTCCCTCTACTATTAAATGGTTTACTAGCTATATCACTAATAGGCAACAGTCAATAAGATCGGAGGCTACCTGGTCCCCTTACTTACCACTCCAAACCGGGGTGCCTCAAGGCTCAGTTTTTCGCCCTTTACTCTTTAATATTTTCACAAACCAAATGCATACTTCCTGTACAACATCCTCCCTGATACACTATGCAGATGACTCTACCCTTATTACCTGTTTCAGGAGTTTCTCTAACCTCCTCTCTACTACTCAACGTAGTTTCCTATCTGTAGAAAAATGGCTAACCGACAAACAACTAATTCTAAATCCCTAAAAATCAAAGCTACTACTCTTTTTTTCCAAAAATCATCTCTAAAGTCAAATCAACCTGCTCCATTTCTTCTCTTAAAAATACCATCATACAACCTGACCCACATACTAAACTTCTCGGTGTTATTATTGATGGCCAATTAAAATTTGATACCCATATTCAGCACTGTATTAAAAAGACCAATCAAAAACTTGGTCTAGTCTACAGACATAAAAAATACCTAGCCCCTGAGTCTAGGCAAAAACTATCTCAGACCTTCCTCCTTCCATGTCTACTTTATGCCTTCCCCATCTTTTCATATCTACAATCTACCTCTTTGGCTAAACTCTGTCAATCATACTATAGTGTTGCAAGATTTGCTAGTAACCAACCCTACAAATCTTATCACTGCCATGCCCTAAAAGAACTCCAGTGGCTTGACTTTCCCCAGCACCTGCTTCACTCCCAGCTGCAAATGACTCATACTCTACTCTTAAAACCCCTTCCCTGTCCTGCTCTATCCTCACTAATATCACATTATACCCCTCACAGAACTCTCCACAGCTCTGACTAGCTCCTTATGGACACCTATAAACCAAAAAAAAAAAAAAAAAAACAATTGGTAAATTTCTTTACACATGTACTACTTCCCATGCATGGAACAAACTCCCCCTTAACATCCAAATAATTTCTAACATAAATCTCTTTAAATATAAACTTAAAACTTTTCTCTTAAATGTCAACACCTGTCACTGCAATGATCCCACTTAAATCCCACCTTACCACCCTACTACCTCTCACACTTTGAACACCCACCTATTGCAAGTGTCTTTTCTCACTGGCATCTCTTTTTCTTTTTTGTTGATTAAAAAAAATATTTCTTAACTTTTGTACTGCATGTTATGCACATTATTGTAATGTTTATGTAAACTTCATTCTCAGGCCTTTTGTAAGTTTCTAATGTTCTCATGTAAAGCACATTATTGTATTGTTTGCATACAACTTCATTGTCAGATGTTTTTCTTTGTGTAACTTTGTAAAAAAACTGTCTGGAGCTTTTCTCCTTGGGTCAACACTAAAAACGGGTCACTGGCTCAGTTGGACTAACCCAGTTAACAAATGACAAATAAATAAATAAACAAGTAAATATATTCCTTTAAAAGCATGTAGGTGAGAAATAATTTTGGTAAAACCAAATTAGCCAGTAATAACAGGTCTAATGGCCCTGAAAGTTATCTAGGTTTGGTTAAGATGATGTCACACCCCAGAGGAAGTGGTTCTAATCTTGTGAACCATAGCTCTGCTTACACTTTCTTCATTCTGCTACTGACACTTCTTATGATGGCAGTATCTGTGAAGGCACAAGTTCATGCTCTGAGCTGGTCATATAAGGAGACTAAGATTATGGTCTACCTTTTTAGTGACTCATACCTGGATAAGATTTGGGCATGCATAAGGGTGAGTGAGTAGAACAAGATAGACATCTGGCAGGAGTTGGATGAGCACTTGTCATCCTTGTTAGGAATTACACACTCTGAGCAACAGTGCCTTCAAAGGTACAATGACCTACAGAAGCATAGGCCTGCCCAGCTAGCTGAGTAGGTTGACCATGTGGCCGCAAGAAGGCCAAAGTTCTTTAGTTAGTATACCCCCCTATTTGGTCATATTAAAGATAAAAATAAACTATAAGAATGTTGCATATTGAAGGTATTTGTAAGAAGAAATGTGTCATTGCAAATATGTATATTTGATGTTATTATAATAATGCAAAAAAGTGTACCTACACAGAACTGCATCTGTTTACAAATATATGCAATGTTTATGTGATAGCATAATTATATAAATAAAATGTAGTATTATATATGACTAAAGAAATATATGTAAGTCTATATAGGTTCATAGATTAGTACTAGGCTAACTGCCCTTGTGAGTCATTTTAAGCCTAGCCAGTTATCCCTTTTGAGACTCAAACCCTGCACCTTGTGTTTGTAAAGCAAACACCATAACCATTAGGCCACCCTCCCAACCTATATAAATATATATATATATATATATATATATATATATATATATATATCTGTAAATTACAGATATACATTTGCATGAGTACACTTACAACTATTTTTCATGTATATGCACATGTGGATTTATGCACATACCAAAACATTGCATTGCCACATAATTTAATTTACAGTACAGTATGTGTTGCCTTAGTTACTAACTAAAGTACATGCAGACAATTTTTGCAAAGAAATGATTTTGTTTGTATAGGCTAGAAAATATTTATTTGTATGATAATTGTATAAAATAGTCAATTATTTCACAATATTAACTGCACATACAATATGGCTGAGCTCTCATCAGGTACCACACCCTAATTAGAGTGAAGGTGTGAGGGAGTGAAAGTTGCAGTATCAAGTGAATGACCAGTACATAGTGATGAATGACCAGTTACATTACTTCTGTATACATTTTAACTCATTCCTAATATGCTTACTGCTCAGGCAGAAAGCTATCAAAACATGCATTGTTGTATGGAAGCATATGTACAGCATTTATCTGTCACAGAAACTTTTTTTTATTTAAGCTTGAATTGAAAGGAACAGAAAACTTCCTTGAAAAACTAAATTTTCTGTGTGTCTATAGCTTCTGCTGAACACAATTCATATACATCTACCTGCAAATTGTAAAATTTTAAAGTAGAACCTGCAGAAAAAGGTTATGGAAAAATTACAGATAACACCCTTCAAACAAATAGACAAGCTGTGCTCATATATAGAAGTGTAACAAGTTATTTATAACTTGCATTAAAAGAAAGATTGGCACAATATAATAATTCAGATATTAATAAATATTTAAACAAATGCATACAAAGCAAGTACAGCAGTGAATTAAGTGGTTTGCCTAGTGGTAACAGTTATATCAGTAATATTAAGGAAAACATATGAAATACAGTTAAATAACAATTTCTTTGGGTTTTCTCTAGCTAGCCACCAGTGAGATTACTTACAACAGCAGCCAGCAAAGTATGAGAATTAAGAGATTTGTTGAAGCCGTTGGTAAGAATGAATGAATTATTGAATGCAGTATTCTGTCTTTAACTGATTTCATTAATGTATACAAACAAATATTTATAAAGCATGGTAATTGAAATCCTACAATGCTTTCGGTACATTACTTCAACCAAGTGTAAAAAGATATGTCAGTGTATAAATGGAGTATGCTCTGTTTAAATGGTTTCATTACATGTAAGTATTTATAAAGGGTGGCTACAGTTGTTAGTACAGTAGACTGTAAAATATGACTCCACCAAAACTTGATATTAATACACATTCCTCCAAAGTATACATAAGCACTTCTTATATCATTGATCACAAGTTTCCATAAACACTTCTCATATCATTCTTCCCAAGCATATATAAGCACATCCCATATTAGTGTTCCCATATATGCATAAGGATTTTCTATATACTTCTGTTTTACTTAAAGATTTATAAAAATAAAATTATTTTAAAGTAAAAAATGCAGTATAACATTATGAGTGAATTTATTGTGTGTACTCTTTTGTTGCTACCCCTTTCTATCTTTTTCATATTTTAATTGTTCATTCCTTTGTCCTTTTCTATTTTCTTTCTTTCTATTCCATTTCGTTACATCTTTTACAGATCCACATTCCTCAGGAGCAGCACAGGTGCACACCTCACAGATTAGAGAGCATACAGCCTTTGGCCATCCAGGGATGTTCTTGCAGTGTCAGGACAGTGGCACTGGTTCTACTGTCAGTCTGGAACATAGCATCCTGACAAGTCTCACTGTACAGTGGCTTTGGGAATTGGTTGAGGACATGCTGGAGCAGGTCGTGGACAGACAGGTTTAACCAGTCAAGACTTCTTCCTTCGACAGGTTAAAGAATCACTGCCCCTTTTGGTGTCAACCACAGTGCTAGCACAGACCCCTACCCCCTTAAAATTGGGGTCTTCCAATGCAACACCATCTAGCAGTGGAAATGTCTGAGGCCTTGTGGACTGTGAACTCCTGCTGGGTACTACTCATTGTCATTCCTTTTTCCCTTATACTGTCTCCTACACCCTCTTACCTACTTCCCACCCACACTACCCTCTTGTATAAAAATTGTGAAATATAGTGGGTCTATCCCTCACCAAAAACATAGTAACCTTCCTCTTCCATCTATTCCAGCACATTCCTCTTGATGTATTCCTGCTGTGTCTCCCTCTTTGTTGTATTTCGCCTTTTTTCAAACTTTCCTATCTCCCCCTTTCCACTCTTTAATGAAAACATCAGGGTCTCCAGATAAGGATATCTATATACAAAACATCACCCCCATTTTTTAAAATATTAATAGTAAAAGCTGAGCGTGTCTGCTGCTTACCTGAGGTCTTTAAAGTGTGACTGTACACAGCTGCATTTGTCAGCAATTTCCAAATACATACCAGGTCTTACAAAGCCTAAGGCTTTCATGTAGCCCTTTACATTTAGTTAACACTTATATCTAGGTACTTGATGCTTTTGCCAAAAGTAGGCATTTTTCAAAAGGCCTTCACTTTTCCTTAGTCAGGAGGAATAGCCTGCCCAAGATTTAGGGGCATAAACTTGTAGTGGTGCTCTTTGTGATTAACCACTACACAGCTATGAAATCCCAGACTATGAATACTACTGATAAGACACAGTGTTTGAATAGTACAGTTGTGCAAAAACTTGCCATTACGGTAGATGCCCTTGCCTTCACTGCTGCAGTATTTTTAACTTATGGGATTCCGTGCCATGAAAGCCTGACATCCGACCAGCCTACCAAAGACTCCTGTTGCTTTAAAGATAAGATGAACATCATCCAAATGCTCCTTACCTAGTGTAACGTATAAAGATGATGCTCAGGCCTACCATAGTCAGAACTAATTGCAACAGTAGGAACACCAGTTCAAGGAAACCAAGAGGTAATCTGTACATCCAGGAAGGCAAAGGACTAGTGAGAAGGAACGCGGGAGAAAATAATGCAACAGTGAAGGCAAGGACATCTGCCATTACTGTAAGATTTTACACAACTGAACTATGATGTCGTTACATCCACTGTTGCAGTATTCTTAACATATGGGAGAGTGCCAAAACTCAAGAGGAAACTAGGGATGGGGGAGGAGCAGAAGAGTCCGCTAAAAAGCCATGAAGAATGGCACTAGCAAAACCAGCCCTAGCTCAAGAGATACCATCCAACTTGTAGTGCTTGGTAAATGTATGCACAGAAGTTAAGGTAGCTACTTCAAGATTAGAATTAGTGTCTAAGCCCTTGAAAAAAGCACCAAAAGAAGCTACAGTTCTAGTAGAATGAGCCTTGTCTGAAGAGGGAAGGGTCTTGCAATGAAAAGTGTAAAAAAAGAAATAGCCTTAGAAATCCAAGAAGAAATAGTTTTCTTGGATACAGCAAGTCCAAAAGATCTAGGATGAAAAGAAACAAAGAACATCAGATTTTCTAATAGCCTTAGTCTTATCCAAATAAACCTTGAGATTTCTATGCATGCCCAAAGTATGCATCACCCTCTCACTGTCAGTTTGTGGAAAGGGGAAAAAAGTAAGCAAATTAATAGACTGATTAAGTGATAGTTCATTAACCACCTTAGGCATAAAAGAAGGGTTAGTGTGCAAGAACACTCTATCCTCATGAAAAATCAAAAAAGGAGGACAATCCATAACAGCCTGTAACTCAGACATCCATCTGACAGAGCTAAGAGTTAACAAAAGAACAGTCTTCCAGGACCAATGCTGCAAGGAGGAAGAAGCAGCAGGCTCAAAAGGAGCCTTAGTCAATTTCTCCAAAACAAAATTAAGATCTCAGGGAGGAGGAACAGGCTTCTTGGGGGGTCTAAAATTAAGGACACTTTTAAGAAATTGTTTCACCTCAAATCTAGAAGGTAAAGGAGAAGAAAAAGTCAGACAAGCAGAGACAGCTGACCAGTGGGCCATAATAGAAGAACAGACCAAACCAGCACTGAGCAACTCACACAAATAAGAGAAAACCAAAGGAACACCCACAGTAAGTGGGCCCAGGTTACAAGAGAGACCCCAAATAGAAAATCTCTTTCATTTGGATAAGAAAGATTTCCTAGTAGTAGGTTTCCTGGCCTCCTGCAGGACTTGAAGCATGTCCTCAGAAAAAAAGGTGTCTATGAGTAATCAAAATCCTATCACCCACAGTGTCAGTTGAAGCTTGGACAAGTGGGGATGGATGAGAGGCCACATGTCTTGTGAGAGTATGTCCACCCTGTGAGGTAACTTGTGATGATTGCCTCTGGCTAAATGCAGAAGAAGAGGGAACCAGTGCTGTTGTGGCCAAATGGGAGTCACCAACAACAGGTTGAAAGCATACTGTTGAATTCTGAACAGGATCTTTGGAATGAGAGGAAGGGGAGGCAATGCATAAAGAAACATCCCCTTCCAAGAAAATGAGAGGGCATCCACATTCCACACCAGAAGACCTAGGACTCTGGCATAAAACAGAGGAAATTGTCTGTTCAGAGGGGAGGCAAACAGATCCACTTGAGGAGTTCCCTACTGGTGGATAATGTCCAGATACACATCCCTGTAAAGCATCCATTCATGGGACTGAGTTAAGGATCTGCTCAGAGTGTCTGCCACAATGTTCTTACTGGATGGGATATAAACTGCTCAAAGTGTCACTTGATACTTGACAGCAAGCTCCCATACCAGAAGTGCTAACCGGCAAAGAAGATAAGATCTAATTCCTCCCTGTTTGTTGATATACCACATCACTGTGGTATTGTCTGTGAACATCTTGAGAGGCCCTGGAGAGAAAAGAGGATGAAAGGCCTGAAAAGCCACCATAAGACCTCTCATCTCTTTGAAACTAATGTGCTGCTTCTGCTGATGAGGCAACCACACCCCCTGAACTTTTAGGGAGGCAAATGTCAACCCCCATCCCATGTCTGAAGCATCTGAGAACAATTCCTGAGAGGGAAGATGGGGATGAAAAGGGATCTCTGGATTCGGAGACAAATGCTAAATCCACCGGTGAAGTTCCCATCTGAGACAAGAAAGAAGAGGAACTACAAAATCTAGAGGATGTGCATGGTGTAGAGGTACGTTGCTGTGATTGTAGTGCACAGGCTCCTGGGTTCAAGCTTAGAAGTGATGACTTTTTCTGGTGTCGAAGCCATGGCCTTAAGTTTAATGCAAAAAAATGTGTCATCATCCCCTTTGGGGAAAAACTCAGTTCCCACCAACTGCCACATCGATGGGAGCCCAGTGAATACTGAAGGTGTTATAAGAGATCTGGGGACACAGGTTGACAGCAACCTCTCCTTCAACCACCACATTGTCACTGTGGTCAGAAAGTCCTTCTATGTGGCACATCTCATTACCAAGGGTTTTGCATCCAGGAAGAAAGAGGTCATAATTTCTCTCTACTCTTCCCTCATTAAACCAATCATAGAGTATAATGCCCCATTTGGCATGTAGCTCACTAGACACCTGCAACAGCTGGAGAGGCCACAAAAGTACCTCACGAAGAGGATCCTAGGCCTTAAACACATGTCCTACATGGACAGACTCAAAAAACTCCAGCTATTCTCTGTCTCATATTGTCTACTAAGAGGCGATCTCTGCTTGACTTACAAAGCCATGTCTAACCCAGCTCTGTTAGAAATTCTACATCTAAAGAAATCCCAATCCCTCCGCATCACACACTCTTGAGACCTCAACCTCATTACCACAATCAACAGAACATGCTGGAGGGACAGTTTCATAATGCAGAGACTGCCCATGCTATGGAATAGACTTCCCATACATGTCAAGCAGAGTACCTTACTAGCCCTCTTCAAGAGAAATCTTGATGAGTGGATGGGAAATAGAAAGTTTACCCCAGGGATCACTGCAGTGGCTCTACTTGATAGAGGCACTTGAACTAACGATGGGCAGCATAATGCCAGGGCAATTCCATGGGCTAGGCTTGTAAAGGCCCCAGCGCCATTAGCCTAGTACACACCAATGAACCTATGAACCTATGTTGAAGCCACACTGACTTCAGAAACCTCTGAAACTTTCTCATCTGAAGTTTGGCCAGATAGAGCAATACAGTGGGGGATACCATGAAGCCCAGAGTTCTCAGAAACTCCACGGTGGTAATAGAAGCCAGAGGAAGAAGAGTGTGAAAGAAAGAAATGAGATTTAAGGCATATGGAGGGGGCAGGAAAGCTAACATTGGCACCATCTTAATCCTGCAACCCAGAAAAACATGATCCTGAGAAGGAGAAGGCTTTCTGACATTTATAGTGAACAGAAAAAACTACTAAGACACTGGGTAACTGGTGAAAAGCTGGATTCTTTTATTCTTGTGGGCACTCTGCCTTCTCTCCTCTCAGGAATACATTTAACTTGTGTTCCACCCACACCTTATATATCATTAACTAATGCGTTAGTGCCGTTTATAGTGAACCCCAGACTCTGAAGGGAAACGGCAAAATGAAGATTTTCCAAAAGGGTCTCTGGAGGGGATGCCAGAATCAACTGTTCATCCAAGTAAGGGAATATTTGGATCCCTTTAAGCCTGCAAAAAGCAATCACATGAGCAAGGCATTTGGTGAAACCCTTGGGGCAGTAGAAAAGCTAAAGGGCAAAGCAGAGAACTGAAAATGCCAGAAAGTAACAGAGAAATGCAAAAACTTCCTGAAAACAGGATGGATCAGAATATAGAGATAAGCATCCTTGACTTCCAGAGATACCATATGGGCCTGAGGGAGCAAGAAAGGAAACAGAATCTGAAGGGACAACATCTGAAAGGGAGGAACTTTTAGAAAAGTGTTTAGATGAGAGATGTCTAGAATAGGGCTCCAAGTTCCCTCTTTCCTGGGCAATAGAAACCCTTTCTCCCTTTGGGACACAGACACCTATTGAATAGTACCCTGAGTCAAGAGATTTTGAAGAACCTCTGAGAAAAAGGGAAGTTGTTCCTGAGGAGGCTGAGGAATGCCCATAAAAGGAGGATGGTGTTTCCCCACCATGAAGTACCCCTGCTGAATGATTGACAGAACCCAAGAATCCTGAGTGATCTGAAGCCAAACAGGAAGAGAAAGAGGAAGGTGAAGAGAAAGAGGAATGTGGCTGGGAAAGGACAGATATTCATACAGCACCTGGTTTGTCTGGAAAGGAAGGCTTTGGAGTCCTTGAAAACTGAGGAGCCTTAGCAGGAGTAACCTGTTTGCCACTCCTCTTACCTTTAGTAGAAGGGTGGAATTGCGTACAAGCAAAGACAGTTTTTGTGGGGTAGTTTCTCTGCAATTTAGGCACAGGAGAAACAAACATGTATTTAAGCTCCTGTAAGGCCTTACCCTTATCCTGAAGGGACTTAAACCAGCAGCAGCTTCCACAAACAAAAGCCTAGAATCCAGAGGAGCATCCATCAATTGACCCTTAATATCATGAAGAAGAGGTTGTAGCCTAAGCCAAGACTACCTTCTCATCACTGAACCAAAAACAGTAGCCCTAGAAGAGGCATCTTCTGCATCATAGCTACATCTAATAGAATGACGAATGACCTGAGAGGAAGGCCCTAGCAAGGAAAGAACAGAAGTTTTACACTCAGTCTGGAAAAATCAGAAATAAGTTGACAGGCCTGAGAAAGAAGAGCCAACACATACCTAGACATATGGGTCTGATAATTAATAGCCCTAAAAGCTAAGGTAGCAGAAGTGTAAGCCTTCTTACCCAGCATTTCCATAGCTCTGCTGTTCTTGTCAGAAGGCAATAACTTGAGTGAAGGAAGCAATTGAGATAGCTTATTAGAGGCTACAGACTCTACAGAGAGGTCAGCAGCAGGACATTTATATAAAAAAACAACAATCCTCAGGCACTCTATAAAACTTGTCAGGTTTCTTGGGAGCAAGAGGCAGAAAATCAGGCGCATGAGTGGCCTTGGAAAAAACATCCAGCAAATTAGCCAAAACAGGAGGAATAGCAGCAGGCTTAGGAGATTCCAGCTGTAGGAACTCATAGTACCTCTTACGGATATTAGAGACCTCTGTACAATCCCATTTAAAAAAAATCCATCATCCTAGAGACTGTGTCCCCAAAGGAAATTTCCTCAAAATGAACATCAGGACTAAGATTCCTCCTCCTCTGACCCATAGTCCAAGGGAGAAGGAATATGAGTAGAATAAGTCAGGGATTCATCATCAGAATCTGACTCATCCTCAGAAAAATCCTGTTCTCTAGTCCTTTTAAGGGGAGTAGAGGACCAAGGAGGAGGAGAAACCGAACCCCTTGAGGAGACTTTATGGACATTAAAGGAGTAAATAGCCTTTGAGTAAAGACCTGCCAGTCATTTTGTGGGTCCCTAGAAGCAGAAGAAACATGTTTAAGTTTTTGTTTCTTTTTTAAGGGAACGTCCCCTCCAAAAAACTGAGAAGGCTCAGACCCAGGACAACAGTTGAGAACTGTAGTAGGAACGTCTTCCCCAACTAAAACGGGGAACTCCTCTGGGCCCCTCAGAAAAAAATCAACCGTGGTTCCCCCTGAGCTTCCAAGCTTCCAACATGGTTGTGGCAGGGAAATCTGACAATACAGCTGGGCGAGCCTCTGGGTTTGAAACAACCTTGTGAGAAACATCTGGCAGAAGCAGGACAGCAGAAGATTGTGGTCATACTTTTTTCACCTTCTTCTTCCCTAATGGCTGACCCTTAGGGCGGTAGATTCCTTCCATTGTATCATTAGTGAGAAGCTTAAGATGCTGGTTCTCAAGATATAAGGAGAGGGAAGAAAGTCTACTGCGAGGGTTTTCAGGATGAAAGCCTGACAAACTGAACAAGATGTATGGTCATGAAAAGCTCCTAGAACAAAATGACATTTATTGTGGCAAACTTTATGGGGGATCTGTCTCCCACACTGGCATTTACCCTTCCTGGATGACATTAACCCTAAGGAGCACAAAATAAGACAAGAAGATACAAAAAAACCCAATGGGGCACTTATCTGCAACTGTGAAGAAGTCAGCAAACTGGCATATGTAGTCAGTGGAGAATGAAAATGCATTCATCTGGGAGAAAATGGATGCAGGTAAACAGACCAATGGTAAAAAGACAAATTCTGACTGGCAGCAAAGAAGTTCTGACTACAGTAGGCCTGAACATCACCTTTATGCCCTACGCTACACAAGGAGCATTTGGGTGACGTTTAGCGTACCTTTAAAGCAAAAGGAGTCTTTGGTAGATTGGCTGGACATTGGGCTTCCACTGCAAGGAATCCCATATGTTAAGAATACTGCAGCAGTGAATGTAAGGACATCTGCTGGTTACTAACTTAAATATTATGTCACTTTATTTATAAATGGCTTGAAAAAACAGCTGCTATAGTTATGATCTGATTAATCTGCTTGGTTGATAAAATCCTGGAGGTGACATTAATGCTTTACTATGCTGAGATCTGGTTTGTGCTGGCAACAAAACACATATAGGATGCCGAGTTAAGAGACCATTTGGAAAATTTACAGCTAAGGAAGGTCAATAGCTGGTGTATATATTTATGTCCGTGACCTTTTTAAAGTCTTTAGCAAAAAATAAAGATTTTTTTTTGTAGGATTATCAAGACAGATTTAAAATAAGCTGGACTTTATAAATTACTAGCTAGTCACAACTGCTATCTAAAGTAAGGAGATACACTTAACCACCTAAACTGTGTTGGATTGCTTGTTCTCTAAACCTAAAAGAATGTTGACTGTAGCAAATCTGAAAGACAGAATTGCTACCTGTTATAGTAATGTTGCTGAAACCTTTTCATGGTAATGGTATGGAATGACATGCGTCATGATGATAAATGATTGAGGGATTATGTCATGAGATTATATTAGGCCTTCTGACAGTGGATTTAGAGGATTACTATCATTTAAAAGGGGAAATTGATCAGACTTTCCTCCAAATGGTCATAGTTAAAATACCTTTCTCTAAATCTTTGAGTTTTTTTGCTTCGAAATTGAGATAGAAAAGAAACTAGTGGAAGAAAAAGAGACCTTCATGAATCTGGGAGTCATGATTGAAGAGAACGGAATTCTAAATTAAGAGGTCAAAGCTAGAATCGCTGGTGTTGCAGCCAACTGGCACAAAGTGTCAGGGGTAGTGTGCGACAGAAGAATGTCAAAAAAGCTGAAAAGTAAGGTGTACAAAATAATGGCAAGACCGGTGCCTTTTATTGGCACAGAAAACTAGACAGCAAAGCCACAGGGGCTAAGGAAACTTGAGGTAGTAGACACAAAGTGCTGAAATGGGTAGTAAATTACATTTCCTTAGCAAGCAATTCTTGATGGAAACGTTGACATTGATGGATGCAGAGAAACCTTCTCATGGTAGTAGTAATACTTTCTGAACTGATGTGGGAATATATATGGACATGTGCAGGATAAAGCACCTTTAGTGGTTTTCATCAACCAGTGTGATGATTTATCCTGCAAATCAGCGGTCCCCAACCACCAGGCCGTGGATCACTTAGTACCAGGCCACCAGGCACGGAGTGAAATGGAAAATGTAATGTTTGTTTGTAGGTTTATGAGTGTGTTTATATATCTGTCTGCATGTGTGATTAAGTGTGTGCATGAAAGCAGAATGTATGGGTGTGTGAAAGAAGAAGAGACTGTGTGTGTATGAGAGAGAGTGAACAGTGAAATCGATCGATCCATTATTTTACACGTGCTAAGCAGCACTTTCACTGTTTAGCAAGTGTAAAATAAGTCAAGGAAAATGAAAAAAGTGTGTGTGTGTGTGTGTGTGTGTGTGTGTGTGTGTGTGTGTGTGTGTGTGTGTATGTGTGTTTCTGTCTGCGAGTGTGAGTGAATGCATGCATGAAAGTAGAAGAGTCTGTGTGTGTGAGAGAGATTGAGAGAGAGTGAGAACGATCTTGTGTGAATGAATGCATGCATGAAAGCAGAAGAGACTGTGTGTGTGTGTGTGTGTGTGTGTGTGTGTGTGTGTGTGTGTGTCTGTGTCTGTGTCTGTGTGTGTGTGTGTGTGTGTGTGTGTGTGTGTGTGTGTGTGTGTGTGTGTGTGTGTGTGTGTGTGTGTGTCAAAGGAAAAACTTCAAAGACCAATGCACGTTAGGTTCAAGCAAGGCACCCTTTATTACTTGCAGCAAGGAGACAAAGCATGTAGGCACAAGGTTTGTCTGATTTTCTGGTGATCAGTATGTTATTCTTATACAGTTCTCTTCATGTTACACAGAAAATGTTACTATTCTATTGCTGACGTAGTTGGATACAGCTTTCTGTATGTTCTACAGAAAATGTTGTTAGACTTATTGCTGACTAGTTAAGATTATTTTCTAGCTTGCAAAACATTTTGAGAAAAACAACCTGGCCTTGGGCTTATTTTAGCCCATCTCAACTTTTCAATTCTTCAGTTGTGCAGTTCTAATACATGTGTTACATTTTGTCTAGATTCAAGGTACATTTCTAACTTTGGCGCAAGTAATGCTGACTATGGTTTATACTTTCAAGCGTCTATTGTTTCCTTTATCAAAGCTTCTAACAGCTGCACACTTTCTCATAGCATAAGCAGAAATGAATATCTCTTTGTTAAGTTTCATGACATTAGCAGAAATGAAATGTCTTCTTGTTAAATTTCATGACATTAGCAGAAATGAAATGCTTGCAGATTCATGCAGTGTGAACAGAATAAATGTATTAACCCTTTTAAACCTCAAATGCACTAAGCATACATATTACTATTACATATTTTTCTAACAGTGTGTGTGTGTGTGTGTGTGTGTGTGTGTGTGTGTGTGTGTGTGTGTGTGTGTGTGTGTGTGTGTGTGTGTGAATGTATGTGTGTGTTGTGTGTGAGTGAGAGAGAGAGAGAGAGAGTGAAAAGTGAGAGTGATCCCTGGCAGCAGCACTAATGAGGTTAGCGTACCTCTCGACCATACCATTCAATTTCTTGCAGAATAAATATGGACAGAGCCACAAATAATAGGGGCAGATTTTAAATACTGATTATATAAACATAGACATTCAATAAGGTTGCCATTAGGTTACCTCTCGACCATGCCACTCAACCTCTCCCACAATAAATCTGGAGTGTTACAGAGTCAAATAATAGGGACAGATTTTAAATATTGCTCTTATAATCTTAGAAAGTCAATAAGGTTTCCATTAGGTTTACATACCTCTTGACCATAGTAGATCAGTGTTATGCTGTTAATCAGAATGTACACTTTTTTTGTCTTTTTATTGTACTTTAAAGCTTTTCTTCCCAGGTCTCGGCTGAAAATGGGCTTCTAGTCCAGACGGGCCTCCCCGGTAAACATATGTCAAATAAATAAAATAACTAAATAAATGTTATGCACTTTATTATGCACGTGAAATGGACAGTCAGTAGAAAACTTTCTTACAGGAAACCAGTCTTTCATACAAAAAAGGTTGGAGACCACTGCTGCAAATAGTGTAAACCTGCTGAGATTTCAAGTTGTTTCTAGACCAGTGCCTGCCATAGTAAACTGACAATTCTGTGGGTATAACCCTATCCGAAGGTTTTTTCTGTCATTTCTATGTCTACTGTCAGTGGTCAGTTTATATATATATATATATATATATATATATATATATATATATATATATATATACAGATATATATACAGCAGTGGCGGCCGGTGACTTCAAATTAAAGGAGGGCTGCAGGAGACAGCTGAATGGGGGTGGGGCCAATGGGATGGGGTGTGGCCAACTAGAAAGGGGTGAAGCTATGCTCAAAACCACAACAACTGGAACTTTAATTAAATACGCTGCCCTGAGTGCCAAACAGTCATTACGAGAGTCCAATCAAGACAAAATGAAGTGTAGAGGAAAAAAATATTTCATTGCATTGGCTACATGACAACTTACTTAATACCCATATGGAAACAGGTTGTGAAGCATGAAAAAATAAATTACTTTTTAAATACATTACTGGAATGCCAGTCAAAATCAAGTATAAAAAAACAAGCAGCACTCAACTCAAACCACTACTCCTTGCACTGCAGTTCTAATTATAATTTATATTTAGCTTTATAAAATTACCAAGTAACATGCTGAAGCAGTAGCAATCTCTGTGATACCACCACTTGTAAAAATGTTTCTTATGCAAAAGACCTGCTGCCTGACACAACTATCTACTTGTTTCATGGGGAAGACATGATCAAAGTAAAAAAATGAACAGCAAACAAGAAACAAGCTCAAGATAAATTGCTTAACGGATTCCTGCACAAGTTATGAACCACACATGATAGATTGGCATTCTGTTTAGTTTACGGGTAAAGCCTGCAAAGATGACTGCAAGTCTCCAACAAAAGATGACTGCAAGTCTCCAACAAATGTAATGAGCTTCTGAAAACACTGTAATCCTGTCCTTTTATTACAAATACTGTCATATGCATTTCAATATCCAAGGCTTATACATTATCTAGTTATGTAAATATTCTCTGCATGGCAACAATGAAAAGGCTTTCAATGCTGGTAATTCTTTAACAGTATGCTTATTAAAGCTTACTTGCATCTTACAATCTCTGACAAGCTTACCTGATGGTCATTAAATCACTGCTACTTAAACAGAGCACTGTGACAGCATGCATTTCCCGAATAATAAGAAGCATAAATCAACAGTATAAAAATATGACAGAAAACCAGAACATTCTGCAAAATCAAGGACAGATGAAAAGCCATGGTCGTACTTGTGGTCTACCTTGGATGGGGGAATACTCTGCACACTTACACTGCATAACTGCTCATTGCCTTCCTTGGACACATCCAGAGCCACTACAATGGGGAGTGGGGTGCAACAAGTATGTCACAATTTGAAATGTCTCTGGCTGACGGTGATGGCTCTGACACTCATACCTCTCAAATTCAGAGTAAGAAATCTGGACAAAGCCATACATAGAACTAGAAGTGGGACACAGGCCCAAAAATAAGGACAATTTTTAAATATTGCTCTTATTAACTTAGATAATAGAACAGTAGTAGGTCTTGCATTAGTACAAATTTTCTGAAGGGTATGAAATCTGAAACTCAAATGTCTGCTATTATTTTCTAACTTCAATCTTTAATGACTTGCCACTAATTTGCCAGAAAACCACACTTTTATGAAAAACAGACCAAAAATGTGATGCAAAAATATAAAGGTGACACGCAATACAGCTGGGAACCTGTCAAAAAAAGGGACAACTTTTTAATATTGACACTGTTAACTTGAGCAGTTAACAAAATAAGAGCATCTACATGCATTTCTGAAATAAAAGTAATCTATAACTCTGATCATTACAGTTATATATAATTGTAAACCCTCCACGTTTTCTTCCAAAATTGCCATTTTGAGGAGGGATTATTAGGGGAGAGCAAGATTTTGAGCCAAAATTGGGGACAATTGAGAGGTCTGGATATTCCTAATTCTACAAAGCAATTTGCACGTACCTCTCAACCTCTTAATGTAGGAAATCTGGACAAGGCCAAATATATTGGGGGAACATACAAACACTACTAAAAATTGCTCTTGTATAAACTTAAGACAGTTGATAGAATAACAGGTCTTGCATTAGCATGCATTTTTCTGAAGGTTATGACGTCTGAAACTCAATGTCTGTCATTTAGTGACTTCATTCCTAAATGATTTGCTAGAAAACCACAAATTTTATGAGGAACAAACCAAAAATAAGAAGCAAATATCTATTCATTCTGCAAAAATATGGACAATTGAGAGGTATAGTTCAACTGGGGCTGTCTGAGTTTGCTACCCTTCCCCCCTCACAAAATCATGGTCGAATGGAACCTCCCCCCTGCAGCCATTCCAATGTCTCATTCCTTGGTTATTTTGCCCCATTTACCATAAACACTGTAATGTGCATACTGCTTTACTTCTGCGATGATTTAGATTTCATTTGAAAGTTTTATTTTGCATTTTACAGCACAAACCTTAATAGATATCTATTAAACAAAGCAATGCAGTCTAACAATGAACATAGACTTAGCATTGAAACCCACATTCAAAGAAACTACATATTGCCAGTGGCAGATAAAGATTAACTTTGGGTTGTTTTCAAAATCATAGGCCCCTTGAACATGAAACATACACATGCTCTTTGATACACCTTGCTGACTGTATTACAATATATTCCTTGTACAATACAGTAAAGTTGTTAGAGGGCATTTTAAATGTATTGTTTTGAACATTTTTCCAGTAAACAATGAAACAAAATGCATGCACCAATGACAAAACTGCCCAGTTCAGAACATTTCCATCATAAAAAGTCTACTCAACCTTCTATAGTCCACCAGTATCAGTAAATATACACAATCTCTGAAGTAGTAAAATCAACATTAAATAAATCTGTAACTAATAAAGAGGTTGCTGCTAGCAAACAATTTTATATGTCATTGTTTCCTCTACAAATAAAATGCCTGTTGCCCTTGAAGAATAAATTGCCTATGTTGCATGCATTAGAAAAAATGATAAGCTTGTAATACCTCAATAGGGAATGGAAGGCAAACTGATAACAGGTTCATAGTTAGTAGGTATCTTTGCCAAAAAGGACTGCAGCATCCACCCCCTTTACAACACAGTACAGTATCAGCAATGCATCTACCTACTGTGGGAGTAGAGCCCACAGCCTTCTGCATCAAAAGCAAGTACACTACCTGCTGTGCTATTAACAATGCAAGCAGACTTAGCATAAGCAGCACTAAACTTTTGTTCCCCTGCAGCTCTCAGCTCCTTGTAAAATCTACTCGACACTCAGCTGTATCTCTGAACTTTGCAGCACAAGAAATCTGGAAAAAGCCAACATTTATTGAGGGGGGGGGGGAGACAAAAGGCCAAACACCAGGGACACATTTTAAACATCGCTTGTATAATGTTGGAAAGTTTCTAGAATAAAATGCTGTGTTACCACCATACATTTCACTGCCACGTCTTGAACCCAGGGGACCCTGTGTAAAACAATCAGAGAAACATACCACTATGCCAAATCTGCTGAAACAGAGGAAGACAAACTTAAATGGTTGCCATTTAGTGAATTCAGTTCTCACCATAGCTGTCAACCTCTTAGCAAAAAACACCTGAAAAAAGTCAATAATGTGGGAATACAGCTGCCAGACATATTCAGTGAATTCAGTTCACACCATAGCTTTCAACCTCTTAGCAAAAAACATGTGGACAAAGCCAGTAATGGGGGGAATACAGCCCCCAAACATTCAGTGAATTCAGTTCTCACCATAGCTCTCAACCTTAGCACAAAATACGTGGACGAGGCCAATAATGGGGGAATACAATCCCAAAAATATGGGCAAATTTCAAATATCCATGTTATAAACTTAGACAATTGCTAGAATAAAAGGTTGTTTACCATGTACTTTCTGAAGAATATGAAGTCTGAAATTCAAATGCCTGTTATTTTTAAACATTTGTTAACCAGGAAATTAGTCTGACTTGGAACAAAACAAAGCCAATTTTCAGTAGAGCAGGGAGAAACACTCCAGAAACATCTTTGTAAGGGATGGGAGGACATGCAGACTCCACACAGCAGGCACCCCAGCCAAGAATCAAACCAGAGAACCTGTAGCTGTCAGGCAACAATGCTACCAGTGCACCACTGTACTACAAACCTTTGCAAGGAAAACTGAAGATACAGAAACCACAGATTTTATGAGGAACAGAACAAATATGAGGCAAAAATCTGCAATATTTTACAAACAGTGATGGGTAGGGAATTCAGGTCCTTGCCACCTGCATCCAAGGTACAGGGTTCAAGCCTGAGTATCTCTACCCACCACTATGTGTTAACAGGGGCATTTCACACACACACACACACACACACACACACACACACACACACACACACACACACACACACACACACACACACACACCTCTCCTGATTGAAGCAGCAAAAACACCCTTACCTCTCTCCGGACTGAAGCAGCAAAACACCCTTACCTCTCTCCTGATTGAAGCAGCAAAGCTCCATTGTCCGGAACACGCTCGACTGACTTCAACGCTTCCATGCAAGCCACTCCACCATTGTCTGGAAACCTGTGCTTGACTGCAATTCTTCAAAGTCAACTTACCTGTCTCCTGATTGGTCCCATGCCCCATGCGAGAGCTTCGATTGGTCCTGTCTGCGGATCAAGCAGTCCGGAGCTCCTCTGTTCTGTGCGGTCATCTACCGCACAGATTCCTGGGCATCTGCGGAGCAGAAAATACCTTCTCTGTAACTGGACTGCTGACTCAGGCAGTCAGAGTTTGCACAGATTCCTGGGAATCTGTGGGGCAGTCTGAGTGTGTCTGCACATGCGCGGAAGTCCATTACTCGTAATTTTTTTTTTTTTTTAATTTTATGTTTCACAATTTTTATTTCATTTGTTTCTAGGTGGGAGGGCTGCAGTCCTGCAGTCCGATAGCATGAGCCACCCCTGATACACAGATAGATATAGATATTTAGATATAGATATATATAGATATATATAGATATATGTGTAAGGAACAATTTGGAGGCAGAAAGACAACTTTTTAAATAAAATAACTGAAACTCCCAAAGAAACAGAATCTACTATACATCATCAAATGACGTTGTAAATTAGGGTCTATGTTAAATCATCGAATGCTTAAAAAAATGAATAATGATTTATTGAACCCATGTAAATGAAAGCTTACAGTCTCGAATGCTTAGAACCTTGGAAAAAAATCGCTGTTGCACAAAAAAAAAAAAAAAAAAAAACTGCCTCCTTATCATACAGCTCACTACTCCTCTAACATTTATGGCAATTTTCTCATTCTAGGCAGCATGTTAAAAGTTCACCTATCTAGAACGCTAGTGGCTACAAGTTCTTCACTAGGTGCTATTGTCCTAGCTTTTAAGTTACTCAGTGTCACTGCAGACATGTATCACTATTAATGCCATGACTATCCCATCTGTCCATTTTACCAGGTCTTAATTTTTTAAGTTACTGGTATTTATATCATATTTCAGATTACTTGGTGCAGTCTTTTTTAGCCCTGTCCTGTACCCCTTTAAATTTATGTTCTGTTATGAAGGTTTCCTTCAAAACAACCTTGTCATGATGTTAACTTGACAATGATGGTGCTGTCAAGACTATATCCAACTTTGAAGGCAGCAACATCCAAAGTCTTTTTCAGACTGTGATCATTAGAAGTTTCTTCAAAATCCACTTCTTCGCCCAATTTTTGGATGCCGTTTTCCATCTGTGCTTTCACTCCCATTTTCTTTACAGCTGGTTTCCAACCAACGCATTTATTCCTGTTTTGTTTCCTCATACTAAAAGCTATTAAGCCTTCATGCTTTCCCTGTTGATTTTTTTATGCTTTATGCAAGGTGATCTTTCACACATTCTATCTACTTTATGTCCTTTCTTTCCTATAATGTATTTATTTTTTTTATTTTTTTTACTGAGATGAATGATCTGGACACAAAAGAAGAGTAAATCATCAAAAGTTAATCTTTACTATGCATTTAAGTCAAAATGCTGTTTGCTGCATAACTTTAATGTCTAACTGTACTTCTGAGTAATATAATATTTGAGCTACCGTCCAAACTGTTATGGTGTCTTTCATGTTTACAGTATCTACCAAACCTTTATAAGGCTTACTATATACAGATAGACTCCAATATTAAGTTAATCACTTTTTGATGCAACTTTAATAACCTGCTAAGGCTGTGACACCAAAAGCAGGGGCTATGCCTGTTGCTGAAGGATACATTGGATTTATCAGTGAAGATTTGCATAGCGTGGGAACACTCAAAGGTTATTAGTGAAATCTATGTTAGTGATGTACTGCAGCTCTACTTTTTTAGGATCATGGAACTTTAGGGGTAAGGGTGCTTTTTCCTGATCTCCAAAAGCTGAGTGATCTAGGAGAAATTACTGTTAGTAAAGTGTTGTCATGGCATGAATCTTAAAAAATAACTTGCAGATCCAGCAGATGTGTATAACTTTCATGGAGTTTATATTCCAAATGAGAACTGCCAAAATGGACTGCATACCACATGACACAAAATCACTCTGGCTAGCTCATTAGTCTTAAAGCTAGAAATCTCATATTTACATGACACCTCACCTCCTTGCAAAAAATGCTTTTGTTTGCTTTTTAGTAAAAAGTTACCTTTCTTGGTATCAAGAATATTTTTACAATGGTCTTGGTATTGTTAGTTACTATGCATTTTTGCTCTCGCAACTAATTTCTCTCCATTTCTCCTCTTATCCTAGAGTTTGTTTAATAGGCTCCTAAATTCCAAACAGCTGTACACTCTATTTCTTTGTGAGTTTGTTTCTCCAGCTGTTGGTTTGACTGAATATTATTTATTTTATTTTATTATGCATTTATCTTGCCACATACATTGGATATAAAAAGTTTGCACACCCCTGTTAAAATGCTAGTTTTTTGTAATATAAAACAATGAGACCACAATAAATCATTTCAAAATTATACCCACCTTTAATGTGACATATTACCTGTACAATTCAATTGAAAAACAAATCTGTTAGGAGAAAAAATATAAAAAATAAAAAAAAAAACGTACAATAAGCTGGTTGCATTAGAGTGCACACCCGTAAACTAATACTTTGTTGAAGCACCTTTTGATTTAATTACAGAATTCAGTTTTCTTGGGGGACACACCTGCCATCAATTAAAGAGACTGATTAACACCAGTAATGTTCAGCTGTCCTAGTAGGATTTTCCTGACATTTACTCACTTGCCTGCTGCAGCAAAAGCCATGGTTCACAGAGAGCTTACAAAGCATCAAAGAGATCTCATTGTTGAAAGGTATCAGTCAGGAAAAGGGTACAAAAAATATCCACAGCATTGAAATACCATGGAACACAGTGAAGACAGTCATTAAAAAGTGGAGAAAATATGGGAAACAGTGATGTTGCAAAGAATTAGATGTTCCTCCAAAGTTGATGAAAAGACAAGACGAAAACTGGTCATGGAGGCTGCCAGGAGACCTACAGCAACACTGAAGGAGCTGCAGGAATTTCTGGCAAATACTGGTTGTGAACTACATGTGACAACAATCTCCCATATTCTCTATATGCCTGGGCTATTTGGTAGGGTTGCAAGGCAGAAACCTTTTCTTACACAGAAAAACATCCAGGCTCTGCTAAAATTTGCAAAACAATACAGCAAGTCTCGCAAAAGCATGTGGGAAACTGTGTTATGGTCTGATGAGATCAAGGTTGAACATTTTGGCCACAACTACAAAAAGTACATTTGGGGCAAAAACAACACTTTGCATCACCAGAAAAACACCATCCCCATGGTGAAGCATGGTGGTGGTGGCAGTATCATGCTTTAGGGTTGCTTTTCTTCAGCTGGAACTGGGGCTTTGGTCAAGGTGGAGGGAATTATGCACAGTTCCAAATACCAGTCACTTTTGGCCCAAAACATTCAGGCATGACAATGACCCCAAGCAGACATCCAAATCAACAAAAAGTGTCTTCACCAGAAGAAAATTAAAGTTTTGGAATGGCCTGGCCAGAGCCCATACCTAAATCAATAGAAAAGCTGTGGGGTGACCTGAAGAGGACTGTGCACAAGAGATGCCCTCACAATCTAACAGATTTGGAGTGCTTTTGCCAAGTCAAGATGTGCCATACTGATAGACTCCTACCCAAGAAGACAGAATGCTGTAATTAAATCAAAAGGTACTTCAACAAAGTATTAGTTTAAGGGTGTGCACACTTATGCAACCAGCTTATTGTATGTTTTTTATTTTTTATATTTTCCCCTAATAGATTTTATTTGTTTTTCAGTTGAATTGTACAGGTTATAGGTCACATTAAAGGTTGGAAAAGTTTTGAAATGATTTATTGTGGTCTCATTTTTTATATCACAAAACCTGGCAATTTAACAGGGGTGAGCAAACTTTTTATATCCAATGTACCTAACTTTATATACTCTTGAGTAATTCTCTAGGCCATACAATATACCATATGAAATCTCAAATTGTTTTAAGAAGACGCACTTCAGATACAACTTACTTTCCTCTGGAAATACTTGTCTATCCATTGCGCCGGACAAAATTTGATTAATTTTCTACTCTCATACATGGGGAATTGCTGGTATTTAGATTAAAATTAAGAATCTTAGCCAAAGCATCTCAAAGACTTATACTATCCATGTAGGTCATTGCAGTGTTTACAGAATGGTATCTAGAATGTCCCAGCAGTCAATATTGTCCATCAGCTAAGATTTACAAATTGGGATTTGTTGGGTAGATAAAACAGATTACATTTATAAACATCTGCCCCTCCCCCTCTCAAAGAAGGAGAAACTGTATATGACTTATGAGCTAGATAAACCTACTTCGCAACACAATTCAAAAGTTCACTTATGATGCTCATTAGGAAAATGAAAACACAAACACACAAAACAACCCTAAAATAAATAATCTATCATCCACAATCACCATGTATATTCATTGAAAATAATTAGCTTTTGTTCTTTCCTTAAACCTTCATTTCTCACATTTCTTTGACTGAATCACCTGCATAAAATTAATTATGGCATATAGTCCAGACATTATGTATTATTGCTGAAATAATTGTTTTATTATTATTTCATAAACAAGTGTGCTATAGGATTTACTAGGTTTCACTAAAATGGAGGTTTGTTACAATAATTAATGGGAATGTGATTTAACTATCTTGTCTAGGCAGGAAGCTGAATTAGCTGTCTCAGACAAAGATGTCCTAATTAAAGGCAAATCAAGGAAGTACAAGATATAGCTTGCCTCTGCAGTGCACAGAGACAGGAGGAAAGAGAGAGAGAGAGAGAGAGAGAGAGATGGAGCCTTGACTGTGCCCCGGGCAACCAGGTTTTGATTAGCAGCCCTAGCACTTCAGGAGTCAAGCTAAAAGGGAGTGGATTAAAGGGATGTCTCTCACTCGCTTCTCCTAGGGGGGTGGGTTGGGAGAATGTGCATACTCACAGGTACAGAGTTGGTTCAGTTTTCCTGGTAGAGATCCTGGAGATATCACAACAAAAAAAGAATAATAACAATTACAGACTAACTTTACATTAAGAAGGGAACATTTTACAGGTGAATTAGTATGATGCAATGCTATATTATAGTTCTATTTTAAGAAGAAAGCAGTTTTGGTTAATGGTAAAGTGAGTGGAGGTAAGCTGCCTATATGTGAATAGACTGAAAGCAAGAAAGAAAGCTTTTCCAGTGCCAGTGTGCCACTGTCTGAAATGGTGTGCTTCCCAGGCCTATTAATACTTGTGCAATTCCCATCAGGTGGTTGTCAGTTTTCAACATAGTGTGTCTTATTAGTTTAAGTGTGAATAAGTATTTAATCTTCATGGTAAATGAGCAACATGACTATGGCAAGTAAAAGTCAATATATGATACTTTGGTCTATTTAGAAGTTAAGATCAATTAAGGTTATTTATGGAGCTGTAGACTGTTTCGTCTGTAGTGCTCTTGTCACACACACACACACTGTAATCCTAAAGTAAAGAGACCACAACTGTTACCAGGAATCTATGAAAAAATGACCATTCTGACAGTATAACTGTATTAATTTAAGAAATGTTCATAAAATCCAGAAGTAAAATAAATTGATAGAACAGCTTAAAATGGGAAGAAATACAAAATGCAAGTATAGTTTAAACTCTTACAATAATAATAATAATTGTTACAAAAATTAATGGTAATATGTTTTGACTGAATCATAGGCATAAAATCAACTATGGACTATAGTCCAAACATCCTGTATTATTGCTGTACTAATTATTTTATTATTATTTAATAAGCAAATGAGCTTTATGGTTATGTTTCACTAACATGTAGATTTATCGCACTAATTAATGGGAATATGATTTAATTATTTTGTCTAGGTAGGAAGCTGACAGTTCTCTCAGACAAAGTTGTCTTAATTAAGGGCAGATCTAGGAAGTATAAAACACAGCCTGGCTCTGTGGTGTACAGAGGGAGAGATAGATGGAGCCTTGACTGTGACCTGGGAACCGGTGTTTAATTAGCACTCCCAGCACTGAATGAGCCAGGCCCATGGTGGTTGGGAGGCTATGCACACTCACATGCACACATAGTTGGTGCAGTCACCCTGGTGGAGATCTCAAAAACCACCAAGACTACTTTGGGGGAAGGGCAGGGTGTTTGGAGAAAACATACCTAGCAGAACTGAGGGACATCCTTCATGGTCAGCCTATTGCCCTCCCCTCCTTAACACTTCACCAAGTACATGCAGGAAATAGGCTCGACAAACAGAGAAGAAAACTATCAACTTCTATTTGATGACTGTCATAATCATAGCCTCCTCCCTACTGACACCTGCTTGGTTATTGGGGAAGAATGAGAGGGCTGACTGGCTGGATGAGACATAACAAAACCATATCAGAGCAAAAAAGAATATTAATAATTATGGAACGACATTAGTTTAAAAAACGAACATTTTACAGGTGAATTTGTATGATGGAAAGACATACTTTAAGAAGAATGCAGTTTTCATTAATGGTAAAATGAGGGGAGTTAAGCTGCCTATGTGTGAATGGACTGAGAGCAGAAAAGAAAGTTATTCCACTGTCAATGTGTCATTCTCTGAAATGGCTTACTTGCCAGGTTTGTTTATGCCTGTGCAGTTCCCATCAGGTGGTTGTCAGTAGTCTTCATAGTGTGGCTTATTAGCTTAACTGTGAATAAACATTTAATCCTTGTGCTGAAACGCAAATGTGACAGTGGCAGGTAAAGGTCAATGTATGATACTTTGGTCTATTTAGAATTTAAGGTTAATTAAGGTTATTTAGGGAGGTACAGACTTTTATCTGTGGAGCTGTAAGTGACATGCATGGAAGTACTGAAGATAGCACAGCTGTTACCAAAAATCTGTGAGCAAATATCTAACTTGACTGTATTTATTTCAGAGCTTTTCATAAAATTCTAAAGTAAAATATAGTAATAGAACAGCATAAAAAAAAGGAAATAAAAAATTTAAGTGTAGTTTAAGCTCTAATAATAATAATAATAATAATAATAATAATAATAATAATAATTTCTTCTTTATAGCATATAATGCAAATAACTTTAGAACAGCAGGCATTTAGAATTGAAAATATTAATCAATACAGACCATCATTTCCACCTGATAAATCATTTGAATATAATTCCCCATAAACACTGGATAAGGAAAAAGCTTTGATGTTTGCAAATCTTTGGTCACTACTCAGATCAGAGTGACCATTTCAAGCCACCTGCTGCACTGATTACTGTACTACTTTAAGCTTTACAGACGGTTTTGAGTAATGCATTGATTCTTCTTGTCTTGGACATATTGGCCACACAACTAAAGTAAAAGAAATGTTTCTGGCAGAATACAGTTCGGGTTAAGTGCAACACACTAGCTTTCTTGTGACCATTAAACAGGTTTGATGCATGGGTATGGTCAGTCCATGAAATCAGCCTGTGTAGATTACACCTTAGTGTTATGTGATTTTTCCTTCATATTGGGTACCTCTGACTTATCCTATTCTTTATTTATTTATTAGCTTGTTTGTTTTCCGGGGTAGAGCATTGATCTCCATGGACCTTTTAAACACTTGGCCTGGGAGCGGTGTCTGGTTAAGTAACTTGTTCAGAGTCACACAGTTAGGCAATTGAAGCTGATTGAATTAAACCTTGCACCACTGGACCACAAGAAACAGCTCAGTAACCGCTCCTTAATGCTCGAAGCCAACTGCTTCATATTGTACATAGCTATGATATTAAAATTAATGAAAATCATAAAGCAATACTCTAAGGTCTTACACAATTATTTAACATTGAGGGTACATGCAAACTATTAAAGCTATAAACTGCTTTACCTTATGTGGAACTGCCATGAACTTATTTTGGAATATGCATAACCAGAACGTATATTCAACCACACTGATGCTGGATTGTGGCTGTAGTTTTGTGCTCAACTTCAGTTAAAATTATATTTATAAACAAATGATCATTGTATTTCACTGCATAAAACAAAAATGGTGAGCATTTAATATTGTTATGTAGGATTTGATCAGTCACAATGCATAAATAAAACTGTCTGGAAAATCAACAGAAGACCACACCTGGTAATGAGCATGAATGAGGAGAAATCTGATATGCAAACATGCAATGTACATGACATTTAAGTTAAGCAAGTTATATATATATATATATATATATATATATATATATATATATATATATATGTGTGTGTGTGTGTGTGTGTGTGTGTGTGTATAATATATATATATATATATATATATATATATATATATATATATATATATATATATATATTTCTGATGTAAAATATTTCCTCAGCCTAATATTTCAAACCTGCGGTAGTATATGTAAATGTTTTTGTAGTGAGTATTTTACATCCAAAATATAAGTTTGGTAAGTATTACATGTCTACAGACACATTCTCTCATATACACACAAATTCAGAAGCAGTGCAGCTTTTAAAATGCACAATTAAAATCAGTTAATAATGACAGCCATTAAAAGTTTCTTACCTCTATATCTGTCAACATCCAGATTTTCAGAGAATGTCCAGATTTTTACATAATTTTTCAGTCTGTTTCTCATAAAATGTGTGGTTTGCTGGCAAATCATTGAGGGCTGAAGTCAATGGGACAGATTCCCAAAGAGGGGTTCTCAGTGTAAGTTTGCCCTGATTCTGAAAGACCTGCTGTTAGTGTAAAGTGACTTATTTTGGTGTAAGGCCTATCTATAAACAGGCTTACTACAGAGACCAGATTCTAAAGCACTTGCTCTCAGTGTAAGTGTTCATTTATACTGAAAGCAAGTCTTTTGAAACTGGGGCTACTAAATAATGTCTTAAATTTGAAATTTAGACTTCATTTCCTTCCAAAAATGCATGCTAACACAAATCTTGTTATTCTAGCAATTTTCTTATTTTATAAGAACAATATTTAAACTCTATCCCTATTTTTGAGTCTTTGACTTCCCATTTAGGCTTTATCTAGATTTCATGAGCTAGGAGGTTGAGAGGTATGCATACCTCTTAATTTTAAATAACTGCTGCAGCCACTGATTGAGGGATCAAGCTCTCTCTCACACACACTTCTTCTGTCATGCACACAAGCACATGTGCACTCATACTAGCAGACAGAAACACAAACGCACACAGTTTTCTATTTTTTAATTTTCTTTTTTCTTACTTTTACACTCACTAAACTGCAAAAGCACTGCTTAGCGAGTGTAAAATAATGGTGGCTGCTAGCTCTGTTACAGTCTGAGCTCCATGGCAGCTTAATATGCTGCTGTGAAGTGGCAGACTAGTTTTTCATTGGGTATTAGCTGAGCATTAGCACCCTGCTGGAGAATGTTCTTTCGCTAATCAGAGTGGCAATGTAGAGGTTGCCCATACTCTAAGGTATGTTTAACAATCACATTTTTTAATACAAGCGTAGGATTTCTAACAGTTTAGTAAATGGCAGTTTACTTAATGTTCAGATGTGACTGACTATCATGCATCCATTCAAACTTTTCACTTGTTCGAATGGTGAGAAGACTGGCAAAAGTGATTGAATATGAAAAGATCACAAATTGCTGGTCTTCTCATGCGTGAGCTCAAGGTACAGTGAGGACTGTGCATTTGCCCTTTCCCACTGTAGTGTGTTTGTGGAGCTGGTATATATAAGTTGCGGGGGTGTGGGTGATGCAGGGGTCTTGCTCCCCTAGAAAAATAATAGTTTTAATTCTTTTGTTTTTCATTATTTTTACATGTGTTCGAGACACATTTGTTTGAGTACTTTGTACTTATTTTTTTTTTGCTTTGAGGAGCCAGTATAGCCTTGAATACCTAATGTGCTGCATAAACAAAGCCAAAGAAAAAAATCAGTGTTATCTTCCAGTAATTTATGCTTCCTCCCTTTCCCTATCTGAAGAAAAGAAAACAGTGTTATCTTCCATTATTTTTTTATGCTTCCTCCCTTTCCTTATCTGACTAAACCTTCCATTTATCCTTTTCTGCCCAGGCCTCACCTGC
Source organism: Protopterus annectens (assembly GCF_019279795.1). Lineage (NCBI taxonomy): Eukaryota > Metazoa > Chordata > Ceratodontiformes > Protopteridae > Protopterus > Protopterus annectens. Next base: position 1,552,832,084 of record NC_056739.1, on the reverse strand, counting down.
TCATTCTCAAGGCCCTAAATCACTTCTCAGCAGTTATCCCTGATATTAACCTTCACCAGCTTGGTCTTTTGAATCTTCCGAAGGCAGATCCTAACATCTGCTCAGTGTAAAGCTGTGGTGTATGGTCTGTATGAAGGCCAAGCAGGCATACATAGAAGTTACCATTCTGTAGCAGTCAGTCATTGGCAGTACCAGAGGAGGTGACACACAGTGACATAGAGGTACATGTCATGTACTTCTACCTTATGTGCAAAGGATGCGTGTCACCTCTCCTAAACACTGAACCTGTACTTGTTAGGGACCCTAGTCTTCACAAGTGTTGGGACAAACAAAGGGACATCCTACTCACTCTCTCTCTCTCTGCCTCAGGATTGAATAGCTATTGGTAATTCATGTCCCACCAAGCAACTCATTCCCAGATCTGAGTTTCCAGTAGCAGGGACAGATAGCTTGCTTCTATGCCAGTGAGTCTGCTGTCTATCTGTAAATGCTAAGTTGGAAGTATCATATAGTTCCTCAAATTATGTTTTAAATACTGGATACAAATAAATAGAAAAATATGCATTGCATTAGCAGTGGGTAACATGTCTGAGTGCTTCAGTGTAGATAAAAGTAGACTGTGAATGATGGAAGGCATTATAAAACTATGCAGTAAACATGAAAAAAATAGGATTTACAGCTAATATGATTGTTAGGACTATGACCCGGTCAGAGTATGCCACTGCACCAAATAAAATACATGATGTAGGTAAAATGTGAGTTATGTCAGGGAAAATGTGTCTGGAAACTAAAACATAGCTGTTTAGTTTTATGAAATATCCTAAAGCAATAAGTGCATTGTGTGTTGGAGTTAAAATACTGAAAAGTGGCAAAGCTGTAAAGCTACATTCACCAGCCCAAATGTCAGGCTCATAAAAATGGTCTTTTTCAATAACATCGGCTTAACGTTTCAGCACATGTTTTTTCTTAAAACCTTCCTGATAAGAAGCAGTGAATTTTTTTTTCAGATACCCCTTCAAAGACAATTTTAAACACAGAATGCAAATCGCCTTTTGATTTGAAAAGTGATACTCTTTATTTGAACAAAGTAGTCTAAAGAAATGTCTGTACTGGCTAGAATAAAATATTTTGAGCTTTCGGTACTACAAGGTTGTACTTGCCAAATTATTGCTGGATTAAGAAAGTTAATCCTTAAAGCAATTAAATGAATGCAAGTCCATTACTTTGTTGGTTGCCAAAATTTTAGCAGACAATTTAGCATAAGTCTTATAAATAGAGTACTGTGTATATTGTTAAGCCACAGAATGCACCATTTCATATGGAGATAAACTATACCCATCGATAAAACATTTATTGGTTGGAATAATGCGAGATCTACATTTTTGAGTTTAGGGACAAAATGCTATACATTGACTGTTATAAGGCTGTATCCAATGGAAGTTCATGTTGTGGGCAGATTTCTAATGCATTTGTCACAAAATATTTGACATATTCATATTTAACCTAAATTTGTTCATAAGTTCTTAAGTGCATACTAGGCTAACAACCACTGGGGCCTTTATAAGCCTAGCTGTGCAACCCAAACATGTCCCTTTGTATCTTGGGCATTTATATTAGTATGGGGTATGTTATTCAGGACACTGCTAAAAATTATATGGAGGAGGTATGTTAGTTTGGACATAATTTACTGTCTGCCTCTGTCCATCAGAAATGTAGAGGTTGAACCCAGGGTGAATTTCTGATTTCCCATCCACTAGTCAAGGTTACACTTGAATAGGGTTAGGGAGGGACTCTGCATCACATGGACGGGGAGCCTATTCCAGAGAATAGGGATCCTCTCACCAATGTGTCCTAGTTATGTTGCAAGCAACATTTAAATACTTATATTTAGTAGTTCTGATGCTATTTGTTTTGTAGATATCAAAAAGGTCCATCAGAGCTGGATTCAAGCATACCTTGTATGGCAGGCATAGATCACTTCTCAACTGTCTGTAGGAGACTGAGTTAAGTATAGAAATAGGAATTTAAGGTGCTCCACATAGGACAATGTGTTTATAACCCGACTTCTCTTGGTAAGCAACTTTTGTGGTCACTCCAGGTATTGCATATGTCTGGTCAGGTACATGCCAAAGGGGGCATTACACTCAATGATGGATTTGATGATGGCCGAGTAAAATGGCACTACAACTTTCCTGTGAACTGTAAAAATAAGAATTTCTATATCTTTTCCAGAGGAGATTTTACAGATTTGTCTCTGAAATCAGACTTTGGGATAGCACTGCATGACAGAGCTACAGTTCGTAGGCTGAGGCTTCAGATATGGCTTATGGAACTTTTGGGGTAAAATTTGAAACAAATGGCTAGGGAATACCCATTAGCTGAAATGTCTATTGGAGTACATTAAAACAGAAGACTTCATTCAAACATTATGAACAGTTTTGATTTAATGAGAACCAACACACAGTGACTTTACTTTAATGCAAAGTGATTCTATAAAAAAAGAAATATAGCTGTCACAGTGTTTGACTTCCATGACTTCCTTGACTTTATAGAATATATACCTGTCCCTCCAAACCATTCTGTTGATGTTGCAGAAGAGATTTAGATCCTTAAGACTATTTCTGATACCATTTAACTTGCCGATGTGCAAAAAATCCATCAGTAATGAGTCAGAGGATGTCTTCTATGCCAGACACAGGTCATCTCTTAATAGACGGTAGGATACTGAGTATAGTGATAGGGCTTTGAATCGGTCCATGTAGGATATAAACTATGTTATGAAGCATGAACTATGTCTTAGAATTGGAAAAGCTGTGGTTTTCTTCACTGTTGACCAATGCATGCTCACAGTGGAAGGCACTGACAAGGTGTATACAAGGCTTCCTTGTATACCATGTGTTGACGTACTTCTTTCAGGTTCGTCAAGGTAAAATTCCTTACAAGGATAAACGGATGCAGCAGACAAATAGCACTATTTATGTGTAATTAAAAATGGATAATATGTTGACACAAAAGTATTATGTTTAAAAGTAGCATGTATAAATGTAACTACATGTGCCCAGATAGCATCTGACTGTCATCTACATCTTCTTCTTCTTTCGGCTGCTCCTGTTAGGGTTGTCACAGCAGAGCAACTGTTTCCATTTCTTCCTGTCCTCTGCATCTTGCTCTGTCACACCAACCACCTGCATTTCCTCTCTCACCACATCCATAAACCTTATCTTAGGCCTTCCTCTTTTCCTGTTACTTGGAAGCTTCATCCTTAGCATCTTTTTCCTAATATACTCTGCATCCCTCCTCAGCACATGTCCAAACCAACGTAATCTTGCCTCTTTGGCTTTGTCTCCAAACCTTCCAACCTGGGCTGACCCTCTAATATACTTATTCCTAATCCTGTCCATCCTTGTCACACCCAGTGCAAATCTTAACATCTTCAACTCTGCCACGTCAAGCTCTGACTCCTGACTTTTTGTCAGTGCCACTATCTCCAACCCATATAACATAGCTGGTCTCACTACCTTCTTGTAGACCTTCCCTTTCACTCTTACTGGTACTCGTCTGTCACAAATCACTCCTGACACTCTTCTCCACCCACTCCATCCTGCCTGTACTCTCTTCTTCACCTCTCTTCCACACTCACCATTACTCTGAACTGTTGATCCCAAGTACTTAAACTCATTCATTTTCACCACCTCTACTCCCTGCATCCTCACCATTCCTCTATCCTCCCTCTCATTCACTCACATATATTCTGTCTTAGTCCTGCTGACCTTCATTCCTCTTCTCTCTACAGCATATCTCCACCTCTCCAGGGTCTCCTCCACCTGTTCCCTACTCTCACTACAGATCACAATGTCATCTGCAAACATCATAGTCCACAGGGACTCCTGTCTGATCTTGTCTGTCAACCTATCCATCACCATTGCAAATAAGAAAGGGCTCAGAGCTGATCCTTGATGTAATCCCACCTCCACCTTAAACGCATCTGTCACTCCCACCGCAGACCTCACCGCTGTCACACTACCCTCGTACATATCCTGTACCACTCTTACATACTTCTCTGACTCTCCAGACTTCCTCATACAATACCACAACTCCTCTCTAGGCACCCTGTCATATGCTTTCTCCAAATCCACAAAGACACAATGTAACTCCTTCTGACATTCTCTGTACTTCTCCATCAACACTCTCAGAGCAAACATCACATCTGTAGTGCTCTTTCCTGGCATGAAACCATACTGCTGATCACTAATCATCACCTCCCTTCTTAACCTAGCTTCCACTACTCTTTCCCATAACTTCATGCTGTGACTGATCGGTTTAACTGTCATCTACATAAACAAGCTGTTAAAATTAAATAAAACAGAGATAGAAAGTAAAGATTTTATGGTAACTGCTACCATGAAACAAACATTCCACCTTACAGAGAGACCTGTGCTGTCCCTGTTGGAAAAAGAGGGATAAAGCCCTATATCTCAGGTGACCTGAGTTAATTTAGTTGTTTAGTTACTTTTCCTGCTCAAGACCATTCCTACTCTCAACTTTATTTAACTTAAACGAAGTAATCCTAACCTCACATAGTGACTAGTGCATTCATCTTTTTTTTTATTTTATAGGGTTGTGTTTTTTGTCCTTTAACTCTGCTTTAATATCTTTTCTCTTTTTTTCTTTCTTTTTAATCCTAATTTATATATTTGACCATTGCATTTATTACTTATTTACCTTAAAGTATTGTGATTTTTTAAACTCTTTAGTTACATATTATCTCTTTCAGTTATACTTTGAGAAGCATTGTAACTCAAAATATCATTTATAGTTTAACTTCAACCATTTATATGTATTGCATATTTAAATAATGTTATTGTTTAACTGATTTTTTGCAGCTTTTCTCTTTCAGCCTCTACTGAAAAGAGTTCTTGGCAAGGCCCAGTTGGACCTTCCAATTAACCAAACATTCATGCATGCATAATTAAATAAATAACTAAATAAATAAATAACATTTAACTATATTTATATTTTCCATGTTTCTTATATATATTCTTTGTTAGCCATTATTGGGCCTAGAAGAGATCCTCTCCCCCGCATTACATCTGTATAACATATGCATGTATATAAAGCATATACTTCAGTACATATGGGAAACACCATTTAGTTGTCCTCTAGGCCAGTGTCAATAATAGGGCTTCCACCTTCTTTTGTTCACAAAGCAGTAAAGCCGTACCTTGCTCTGAGGTCTACATTTCTGTAGTTTCATCTTCTTATCCCTCAAACTGCTGCACCATTTTCTGTACCACCATCTCTTCCTCCTCAACCACTGTCACTGACTGCTCTTCTTCATTTTCTTCTTTGGCTCACTACCTCAACTGGGAGATCCATAAAGGTAAGTCAACAAACTCACATGTAGTGAAACACCTTTTGTCTTAGGCCACCCTTGTGAAAGGTCCTACACTTAATAGGATCTACTTCCATGCCCAGTTCACCTTCCAGTGTATAAACCTGCCATAGCGTTTTCAAACCAATTGGCCATCAAGATTGACTCTGAGATCTGCCTCCTCTAGAACTCTCCAGAGTTCTTGTCTCATCCTCCACTTGAGGCACTTCTCAGACTCCATCCTTGTCTGCTTTAGTCCATTCCTGTTCACCTCCTCTTCCATTTAGGTCACCTTTGCTCATCCACAACAATCTCCTCCATTTTGTTTCGGGGATCTTTAACAGCTATCGATCCCTGTACTCCCTCTCCTCCTCATCTCTCTCTTTTCTAAGTGGGGTATTATGTACTACCTTACTAATCCCCTTCAATGCACAAACTGATGACTTGGCCCCATCTTCCTTCACCTCCGCTTCTCAGTGAACATATTTACCAGCCTCTCTTAATTTTCCCAATGAGGGTATGATAATGGACCCCAAATGCTGTCTTGGTCATGCCTTTTGTTGCTGTAGCACCAAATATTGGCACACACCTTCACTTCCTCCCCATCTCATCTTCATCAGTACTCTTCTTCCTCCACTGTCAGGGACTGCTCAGTCCCACCATTTATTAGTACCCGTCATTGTTTCAGTGTAAAAATTAATGACTTCCTCTCTAGTATGGCAACAATTAAACCTTAGCTGTCACTTATGTTTTTACAATTGGTTTTAATACCAAATGGGGTACAGCCGCTCTTCCTGTAAATGTCATAGCTCTGAACTCATCTCTACTCTTTGCTGATATATCAGTGCTGGAAAATCTTCCACCATCTTCACTTTCTCATTTCCCATTATCAGACCAATACTTTTTGGCAGACTATCTGTAGATGCAATCTTTCATTTCCTGACAATGTATCTTAACAATGTATCTGAACAATTACTTGCCATCCCCTTGAATACAGGCCACTGTTTGGCTGTTCTTGAAGGATGGCCCTTATTTACTTGTGGCTCTAGATCAGTGCTTTCTTTGTTCAGTTCAGTGACCCAGTCTTTCACACATTTTGTTCTATCACCACCCTCCACTCCTTCCAACACCAGTATTATTTGAAATTTAACTGTATGAGACCTGTTGTTAAGGTCTCTTTATCTAACCTTAACTTACTCTTCAGTATTTCACACTCATGTCTTTTATATATATATATATATATATATATATATATATATATATATATATATATATATATATATATTTTTTTTTTGAGTCCTTTAGTTTTTGTTTTAATGTTCCCCACTACAGCCTGCATATTCCCCATATCAGCCATAATGGCATCTAGTTTCTTTAGGGTTACATTATAGCAATCTCCCCGATGTGCCATTTTCCTCTTTTTCTTCTTCTTTACCCCCGCTAGATTTCCATTAACATCAGCAGTTGCTCAAAATTACCACTCATAATTTAGGATTTTCTTTTTCTAGTTTCTTTAAATTTTCTCTATATCCCATATCACTATTTCACATGTATGTTTTCCTAACCTGTAAATTTTTTTCTGCTCCTTATATAACCACTCAGCATTCTCCTAAACAATACCCATTACAAATAAGTTCAGATGTCTAAAAAATATTCATTTTAACATCATCTGTACTAAAAACAAAGTCATGTTGTTTGCAACCTAGATATCAACACAAGAAATAGACATTACAAGGCGAAAAAATCTTATATTGGGCTCTCCTTTAATCTCTCAAAATATTTACAACAAAACTATGGTTCATTTCAAAACCAGAGGTCTGTCAATATATGAAGGAATAAGGTTATGTTTACTTATCAACAAATGTTAAAATGCTCTTGTTCATAGGGTCATAGGTATATACTAGGCTGATGACCACCAGGGCCTTTATAAGCCTAGTATCACAACCCAATCCTATTGTGCCTCCTAGTAACATGTGTGTCTAAAATGGAGGGGTATGTTAATGGGGGAATTGCCAAAAAATTATTGGGTGGGTATGTAAATTAGAAATGTTTACTGTTGGTCTCTATCTGTAGGACACATGGGGGCCAGACCAGGGATGAATGTATGATTTCCCATCCAGTGTTAGTTAAGGAATGTTTACTGTTGGAATCTGTCTATAAGAGACATGGGGGTTAGCCTCAGGATGACTTTACAATTTCCCACATAGATGGAAAGCCTATTCCAAAGTATGGTGATCCTTTGAGACACATATATGTCTTGCCAGTGTGTTCTATTTATGTCAAAGCAAAGTTTAAATCGCTGGATCTTGTGTTTCCAGGGCTATTCATTTTGTGGATGTGCAAAAGCTCCAGCAGGGCTGGAACAAAGGATGCCTTATATGTTAAGCACAGATCACCTCTCAATAACTTGTGGGAGACAGAGTACAGTGACAGGGCTGTAAAGCAATCTGTATAGGATGATGGGTTTCCTGCATTCTCTTGGTGAGGAACCTCAGTAGGCATTCTAACTGTTGCATATGCCTTGTTAGGTACATACCAAAGGTGGCATTGTACTCAATGATGGGTCTGATAAGGACTGGGTAGAGAGGTACTATAACTTCCTTGGATCTGGATGCCATATCCCTACTTATAAGTTGGGCAATGTAGAATGATTCTCTTATCACCTTGGCTATGTGTTGATCAAAGGCCAGATTACTGTCTACATATGTTCTCAGATCTCTAACTACTGGGTCAGTTCTTAGGGGGGGTTTATTAATGGAGTGATTTGTCTGGGTTGAGTTTTTCCCAAAAGGCACTATAATGCACTTTATTGTGCTGAGTTTTAATCCATGGCTTTGACACCAATCATTTGTATTAGGCCTTTTTGCAGGGTGTCGGTGTTATGGGAGAAGGATTTATGATAGCTCCCAATCTGCAGTCATCTGCAAACTTGGTAAGTGAGAAGCCCTTGACTTTTGTCTTGACCTCTGAGAAGTAGATGCCAAACAGGAGTGGACCCAGCATGGAGCCCTGTGGTACTCTGCTGGTTATATCGAGAAAGAAACAAAACTAAACCAACTAAAAAAACAAAAAGCGGAAACCAGTGACCAAACACAGCTTTATTAATCAAAAGGCACTTTCGTCTATTGAATGTAGACTTTAGCAGATAAAAAAGCAAACAATAATGCATTTTAAAATCCCTGCCAACTATGTGACCAATAGCAGGAAGAGTAAATTTAAAGAGACCCAGACATAAAAAACATCATGTACTATTAAAAATATACATATGTGAAAAAATATATATACAAACACTTAAATATAAGCATTTATAAATAACAATAATAAAACACATACATATAAACACTTTTTCATCTATCATAAAATGTAATCTTCAACAGACTAGAAATACTAACAAAATCATTAAGACCTGAGGGAACAGTGGTATTCAGAAATATTTGCCACCAAAGTTCTCTTCGTTCCAGGAAAATTGACCATGGACCACCCCTCAGATTTACATTTACCTTTTCCAAAATATAAAATAAAAAAATCATGTTGATTACACTTAACATGATGCTTTTATATGCCTCTTCATATAATAAATGTGTGCATAAATTCTTTGCTTAATTTTTCTCCCAGTTTTGCCAATATAAAAAGATGGGCATTGCTCACATAAAGCAATATAAACATTACCCTGAGTTTGACAATTATAGCAGCCTTTAATCAAAAATTCATTACCCATGACAGAAATCCTGTCACCAACCTGAATGTACCAGCACTGAGCACATGGCCCACATTTATCCACCTTACCAGTAGTCCCAGGTATTGAATTTGAAATTTGATCAAAAAAAATCTTGAAACTCAACCCTCACCTATAAACAATCCAAGGACAAGCACCCAATTTATCAATTAAATTCCTATCAAAAGAAAAAAAGTTCCCAATTCTTCACTAAAATAGAGGCAATATGGGTGATCCAGACTGTATGTAGTAATAAATGAGTGACTGTATGAATGGCTCAAATTATTAACAGGCTTAACAGGAACCTGAACCCTGTCCAATTTGGAAAGTGGGTATATTAGAATCAGAATCATTAAATCTTAATGAGGGACAATAAAAATTAGACATTCTCTTCCTCATGACCTCATTCGTAATAGAGTGAACCAAAACACCAGGATAGCCCCTGTCCAAAAACATATTATACAAAGTGTTACATTCCTATAAAAATCATCAGAGCTAGAAACCATCCTTGTGGCTCTAACCATTTGGCCTTTCACAACAGCTCATTTTTGGTGAAAAGGATGGCTACTGCTAAAATGCAAAAAAGTATTAGAGTAGATTGGCTTTCTATATACAACAGAAGAAATGTCATGAGTAACAAGTTCCTTTTCAATGTAACATCCAGGTAATTAATAGAATCATGTCCAATAGAATGAGTAAATTTCAAAAAGGGGGTTGTATCATTAATATAAACAAAAAAAGAAGAAACAAGATCAACAGGACCTGTCCAAACTACAAATAAATCATCCAGAAAGCACATATACAAATGGACATACTGAAAAAAGATCACAACTAAACAGAAAGTTACTCTGCCAAGCTGCCATAATGAGATTAGCAAATAAAGGACTGCAAGCTGACCCCATGGCAATACCAGAAGTTTGTTTAAAATATTGACCCAGGAAATAAATATAATTATTATCTAAAACCAATTCCATAAGTGTAGTTAATACATTCACCCTGTCCTGGGCTAATAACATATTGAACACCAAATAAACAGAAAACCACAAAAGACCCTGCTCATGGGGAATACAGCTAAAAATATCCTTAACATCAATTGTGATAAAAACAAAATCTAAAGCACAATCAATCCCTTGGCATCTTGTTAAAAAATCCCAAGATTTTTACATAAGTATGGAATATTCATACCAAGTGCTTTTAATTCACAATCAAGAAAGTTAGCAATACAGCTAGTTTTCGAATGACCCATATCAACAATAGGCCTAAAAGGTGGGCCAAAGATGTCTTTGTGGATCTTTGGCAAGCCAAATATTGTAGGAACCATTAGGTAATCAACACATAAACTTGTATTCCAAAGGTGTAATTTGGCCTTGTATCAACATATCATATAAGCAGGTATCAATCTTTTGATAAGAAATATTAACCTCATTAATAGATGCCTCAATATAAAAACCATCATAAAAAATGTTAAAATTATGCTGTTTATAATCAACCTGCTCCATGATAACAAGGCCGCAGCCTTTATCAGGAAGCATAATCCTTAAACCAGCAACCTTAAGCTCATACAATAATTCTCGCTGTTTAGAACTCAAGTTCAAACTCTGTATAACTACTACCCTGCTCTCTTTCACCAACACTATCCTTCCTCATAGAAACAATGGCTTGTTCTCCTCTGCTATATTTCTGAATCTATCAAAGGCTTTTGACATGGTATCTCACAAAATACTACTCTCTGTTCTCACTAATCTTTCCTTTTCCCATTCAGTCACCAACTGGTTCCACAGCTGTCTGACCAGCCACCAATAATCAGTTGCTTGGAAGGATAACTTATCTCCTCATCCTTCCGTTACTCTCGGTGTCCCCCAAGGCTCCATCCTTGGACCCCTACTATTCTCCCTATTCACCAAAAACCTACATACCTCTACCAAACATGCTTCTCTCATACAGTATGCAGATAACTCCACCCTCATCTGCTCTGCCCACACTTTACCAGAACTCCAAAAGATCACACAAGAGTCATTTTCATCAGTAGAAAGCTGGCTAACCAATGCCCAGCTTCTACTCAATCCTAGCAAAATCAAACTCCTTACCTTCCAACCTTCGAAATCTACTCAGATTTCCCCCCACTTCAATATTCTTGCCAAAGACAACAATGTCATCTCCTCATCAGATCACACCAAACTTCTTGATGTGGAGATAGACATCAATCTCAAATTTGACATCCACATATCGGTAACCATTAAAAAAGTACACAGAAAACTTGGTGCTTTGTATAGAAACAAACAATACCTAACCAAGACAGCCAGAACTTCCATTGCCAATTCCAAATTGATCTCTACCTTACTCTACACTTCGCAAGTACCTACCAACCTTAGACAGTCTGACCTAGACAGGCTCAATGCCTGCTAGCATAAAATTGCAAAATTTGTTTCAGGTGGATCCTACCACAGCCACCACTGCATCTAAATTAGGGAACTAGACTGTCTTGAACTCCCACAACTTCTTCACCTGAATCAACTCTCCTTTGCCCACAACTAGTAAACCATCCTCACAAAATCCCATCACTACAAAACATTCTCCAACCCTATTTCCCCTCTAGGCTCCTACTGTCCAACAGCAAAAATTTACTTCTTATCACCAAAGCCAAAAACTAAGAAGGAGAAGCTCTATTCTCCTGTGCTATATCCAAACAATGGAATAACCCCCCCCCCCCCATAACCACACTACCTTCCAGCAGTCTCTTCAAGACTGCACTTAAGTCTCACCTAAAAATGCACTGGCTCTGTCCTTGTTCTAATACTGACTAAAAAAAAAGTAAATCTGTCTGAGTTCTTATTACCTGCTACTGAGCATATTACACCTTAGGTAGTAATGGCACATTTAACCAGATATTGCTAAGTCTACATCTACTAATTACACTAGTTTTCTTTATTATTCTTTCTTGTTATTTGTACATGCGCCTATTGCTCTGTTTATTGTATGTCATGTTATTTACTGTAAACTCAATTTACTCATGTATTGTTGCTCATTTATTATTTGTGGCACTTTTCTCTGCAGGCCTCTGCTGAAAAAGGACCTCTGTCCAGTCACGGAATTTCACAATCACAAATAATAGTCATTCTGTGTAAACACTTCAACTCTATTACTCACGCCAAATCTTTTAATGCAAAGCTTTCGGGTTAACCACCCTTCATCAGTACATGGAAAAAATAAGTTCTTACACTGTTTAAAAAAGGAGCCATTTAAAATCACGTGCTACAGCCAGCCTATCATCCTAATTAACAATTAAATTTTTAAAGGAAAAGCACTCAATACATATAGTTACATTTCTAAAACTTTACATTTGTCATTCAGTTAATACCAATACTGCTTAAAACACACACTAACTTTAAAATTACCTCAAATTAAATATTCTCTCTTTGCCTTTTTACTAATATTGGCTTTAAACTAACTGCACTCTAGTAGCAAATACATATGCTAATTTGGTATTATATGAGTGGGAGAAACAGTATATACTTGGTGGGTTAAATAATTTGAATACTAAAGTTAAATTTTATAGGAGGTTCGTAGATGATTGTTTTTTAATATGGGATGGTAGCACAGTAGAATTAAATAACTATATCACATATCTGAATGACTCCACAGAATTTTTAAAATTTAAAATGGTGGCATCAGAAAAAAGCATAACAGTTTTGGATGTCAGTTTATATAAAAATGGGGATAGAATAGAATCTACAATGCATAAGAAGGAAGTTGATGCTTCTAGATATATTAGTAGAAGTAGCATGCATGCACCACATACATTCAAGGGAGTGATGAAAGCACAAATGATAAGAGCTAGTAAGCTCAATACTGAAGATAATAATTTTAAAATTCAGGTTAAGGATATGATACAAGAGTTTGAAAGGAATGGGTATCCAAGACAAGTTATAAATGATGTATATGAAGAAGTGCTGTTAGGTAGAATAGATAAATATAAATCCATCTTTAGTGAGGTGACAGAGCAATTGGAATTGCCAAACAAAAAAGAAAATGTGGTAAGGTATGTCACCACATTTAATCTTAACACAAACTATGTACGTAATATAGTAGAGAGAAATTGGCTTATTCTAATGGCTATGCCAGAGATAAAGGCTGTTGTAGGAGAGAAGCCACAATATGCATATATGAATTCTGAAACGTTAAAACAAAAATTATGTTACAAATATTTTAAAGAAAGAAAAATAATAATGCAACGTAGAATGGGAACAAAGAAATGTTTTAATTGTAGTTGCTGTAATGATTTATATGATAATGCAGACACATTTATTCACCCGATAACTAAAGAAGTTTTTTCCCTTAAAGCCCTCATTAACTGTAATACTACCCAGGTGGTATACCTGGCTACATGCACAATCTGTACATCATTTTATGTAGGTAAAACCACCAGAAAATTAAGAGAGCGGATAACAGAACATAAATCCTAAATAAGAAAGAAGGTATTGACAAATGCACTAAGTAAGCACATTCTTGATAGTAATGACACACATAAATTCAGGTTTAGGGGTATATGTACGGTGGATATGGGGGTTAGAGGGGGTGATATAAACAATACATTGGAATTAAAGGAATATGAATGGATAGTTAGGCTTCAAGCAGATGCCAAACCTGGTCTTAACAATGCAGTTAGTTTAAAGCCAATATTAGTAAAAAGGCAAAGAGAGAATATTTAATTTGAGGTAATTTTAACGTTAGTGTGTGTTTTAAGCAGTATTGGTATTAACTGAATGAAAATGTAAAGTTTTAGAAATGCAACTATATGTATTAAGAGTGCTTTTCCTTTAAAAATTTAATTGGTAATTAGGATGATAGGCTGGCTGTAGCATGTGATTTTAAATGGCTCCTTTTTTAAACAGTGTAAGAACCTATTTTTTCCATGTACTGATGAAGGGTGGTTAACCCGAAAGCTTTGCATTAAAAGATTTGGCGTGAGTAATACAGTCACGGAATTTCCCAGTTAACAATTGTAAATAAATAAATAAATAAGTTCCAAATATATTCACAACATTTTTTTATTTAACAGATGATGAAAATCGAGTTCACACATATACTTAAATGGAGCATCGGATGCAAGTCTGGATTATAAACACTAGGAATCCTTAAGTCACTGGAAGACAATCCATCAAAACCAGAATCATGTAACAAAGCAAAATCTAACTTCCGAGTAAATAATTTAAGGTCCTATATAGACCTAGTAACATCAGCTCGTCTGCTAGGAACAACAGAATATCCCCTATTAAAGAGATCAGCATTCCATAAAAAAAACACTAGAAAAATTGTAAATTATAAAATTCCTCTGGTCATTATAAATAAGGGAACAAGTATCTGAATAGTTTGTATTTGTATTTATCACCATGGCTGAGTTCTCCCATTGTTGTAAGGTGTCTTACTCCACTGTAATCTCATTTGGAGAGGATTCTGGTAAGAACTGTGATTCATTTTCTTGTTTTGTAAGCATTCTGAGTGACGCAGGTCCAACTGCTCTAAGGGGTGATACTCATTCTGTACTTGTACCCTATCAGTTTTGTCATCTGCAACAGAATCAAGCCTAAAAGCCCCATTATTAGAATTTTGAAGTTTCTGTTGCCCTGTAGGAGGCACTGGGTACACATTGCCTTTAGCATAATCTTCTCAATAATGCTGTAACTTCCTTAACTTGCATGAATAAATGCTAGCACAAACCTTGTCTATATATAAAAAACAGACCGATATTTAAACTGACAGTCCTTGAAAAACCACATCCTCAGTAATAGCAGCATAAAGCTGCTTAATATCCTTATACAGAACATCCAACTCCTTAGCGTTATGCTTGATTAAGAGCTCCATGAGCTCACAACCGTGTCTATCGAACATAACCAACAAATCCTAACGCAAAGGGGAATGTTGCACAAGACCAGTTGGAAACTTTCAGCTAAGAAGCCCCTTTGGAACAAGATGTGAACACACTCTTTAAAATATCCATTTTTATGCTGTAATTTGCGAAAACACAATAATTTGTCTTGAAACATTTGTAGTTGCTCATCCAAGGATGCGACATTAGTAGCGCCCATAACAAAAAAAACCCAATGATTTATTAAGCCAAGATTCCAAAGTAATAGACTGTTCAGGGTTACAATTGGAACCAGAAATGTTATTACTTATACCAGCATACCAAAGACCTTGTTGCTGAAACTGCTGTTGGCCAGGAGGTAAAGACAATGCATCTTGCATGCTAAGATCCAAATCCAAATTTGGGCCATTATTAAATAAAGACCCCATAGAAGATGGAATGTTCAGTGTATGCTGAATAAGTTGCTGCACAAGCAAGGTGAGATTGTGTACAGAATCCTGTAGTGTAATTAAATCCACACCAGGAGACGTCACATTAAAAGATGGTAAACCACCCAAAGCCATACCACATAAAAAAATAAAACTAAACCAACTAAGAAAAACAAAAAGTGAAAACCAGCGACCAAACACAGCTTTATTAATCAAATAAGCGCTTCATCTATTGAATGTAGAATTCATCAGATAAAAAGCAAACCACAATAATGCATTTTAAAATCCCCACCAACCACATGACCAATAGCAGGAAGAGTAAATTTAAAGAGACCCATACATAAAAAACATTACATACTATTAAAAATATAAATATGTGAAAAAATATATATGGGTTATGGCTGTTTTTAATTCATTTTGAATGCTGTGGGGCTAAGGTGTAAAGAATATTTTGAAATGCTGCATTGAAATATTCAACTGCATCATTTAAGGGGAGTCTTTTTAGGACAGACAAGTTAACTGCTTTCAGAGCTTCAACGAAAGACTCCTTGGAGAAAATGGAGAGATTATGGGTATTTTTGAGCTTATGTTCTTTTGTTAGTTGCGTAATACTCCTGTGTTTATAAGCTGGGATGTGGTCACTTAACGTATCAGAGAGGAATATATATTTGGTTCTGGATTCACTTCAGAATCTCGAAATTCCAAAATGTCGAATTTCCTGTGATCAAGACCATACGATCAGTGTTTTGGAATACTGAAATTCCGAAAAAAAAAAAAAAAAACAACAATTTAAATGTTTCTGCAGCGGGGCAAGCGCCCCTGCACCCCCCACACCGCCGCTACTTAAATATTCCAACTTCAAGATCGCACTACAGCAAGGAAAAGGGAAATCTCCCATTCTGTGCTGTATGCAGATCTCTGTTCACAATGTCAGTATTCCGAAAGTTTGATCATATGGTCTCAGCCATATGAAATTCGATCTTTCAGGATTTCGGCATTTTGAAGTGTTCCCATTTGGTTCTGTATATTAAAACATTGAAAGCCCAAAATCTCAAAGCTTACAAGACTGAACCCAAATGCTTGAATCTTGTAAACTTGAAAAACAAAGGAAAAAGAAAACAGAAAACACAATTATTCGCAGGGAAAAGCCTGAATATTCCAACTCGAGACTGCACCACAGTGGAGAAAGGAACAATACACCACTCTTCACTGTGCTGCAATCCCATACAGTTCAGCTTCTGGCAAAAGGAAACACTGTTTTGTTTTTTTGTTTTTTTGCCAGTTCAAGCATAAAAGGTTTGAACATTTGGGCTCCATCATATAAGCTTTGAGCTTTTCAAAATGTAAAAAACTCAACATAGACAAACCAAATAACAAATAACAAAGAAGGAGAAGACTTCAGAGCAGAAAACCACAATTATTAATTTTATTTGTTATAAACATTAAGCACTTTGGTCCGTTAGTGTAATGGACTTCAGCAGAACAAAAAATAAACAGCGCTCACAGTTTAAATACCTATATAGACCCTCCCCCGATTAATAAAACACTGTTTAAGCATTTGAAGGAGAATCCTACACATGCATTTAAGTCTATGGTAATAGATTAGATCAACCTAGGACAGCTGGGGGGACCCAGTAATGATTATTTAGAGTTCTTAGAGCATAGATGGTAGTTGAGAACTAATGCCACAGTTAGCCCTGGTCTTAATGAAAATGTTTCATTTAGTAGTGTTTTAAAAGTAAAAGCTGCTTACTTTTTTTCATGATATAAAGAATTGTCTTCTAAGTAACCATAAGCGAACAAAGTTTTTAAAGATGGTGAGAGCAGAAATTCAGTTGAGCAACACCACCATCACCTCAATCTATTGCCTAATTTATTATTTAATGGGTCATAATCATTTTTAGGAGAGATCATTTTTAATGTGTCACATATTTAATGTGGCACAGGCTAAGCTATTGGGAATAACCATAGACTCCCACCTAAAATTTGATAGTCATCTCAACTTAACTATTAAAAAAGTACAAGCCAAACTGGGATCACTCTACTGTATCAAACCATTTCTTACCAACAACACAAGATCAGCCATTGCTCGCTCCCAACTTCTATCCAACCTACTCTATGCATCTCCCATTCTGACTAATCTCAACAAAACTGAACTAAGCAAACTAGAAGCCTGCTATAACAGAATTGCCTGCTTTGCTACAAATTGCTCATATAGAACTCATCACTGTACCGAGACAGCTCCACTGGCTTGAACTGTCCAACCTCCTAACCTACAATCAGCTCTGCCTCTGTCATTCGATCTATTACCTCCCCAATAAGTGTTCTGCCCTCAAAAACCTAGTACAACATCACTCAGACAAAAGGCCTCTTAAATTATCAAGAAAACTACTACTAGAAGTCACCAACAGCTACAATAGCTTTGGAGATCATACCTCTCAACTGTCCCTAATTTTCAGGAATGTCCCTGATTTTGACCCAAATTTTAGCTCTGTCCCTCTGAATCCCTCCTAAAACTACTGACTTTGGGCAGAAAGGTGGTAAATTACACTTAATGAATAATGGCAATAATTAACAGTTAGACACTTCTTTTACTTCAGAAAAGGTGTATTAATTTATATGCTCTGATTCTCTCAATGTTTCAACTTAATGACACTAATATTTTAAAGGTGTCCCTGAATGTCCCTGACTTTTTTTTACTTTTCCCTGATTCTGTTCAAATATGTACCTGATTGGTTGAGAGGTCATGGAGATGCACTATATAGTAGTTCAGTGGCTAAAAAATGGAACTCTGTCTACACTAGCATTCAAAACATATTGTCCAAAGCCTCCTTTAAAGACCTCATCAGGCAACATCTCAAGCAAAGTTGGCAGTGCCATGATTGCTCCCCAGGCTAGTGAAAGTGGATAAGATACACATACTAAACCTACAGTACTTGATAATAGTTTTCAATCTTACTCACAAACACTGGCTAATCTACAATGTATGTACTTTACCTGTGTACTATGTATGTAGTCTACCTATGTTCCAAATTTCAGCTGTACACCACAAATCTAGTAATTACCTTTATTTTTAAATTAATATTATTTTGTTTGTTCTCTCCACTGTAACTGTTGATGTGCTGCATACCACTGTAAAAACATGTATTTTGTAATTTGTGTGTATACTGATCATGTCTAAATAAGTAAATGTATCTGTATTTTTTCTATGTGGAGCTTTTCTCCCCGGGCCTCTGCTGAAAAAGGGCCTTTTCGGCTCAGTCAGACACCCCTGGTTAACAAATGTAAAATAAAATAAAATAATAAAATAAACGTGTACATGGATGTATTCTATATATATTTTTCAGTGTTGGGAGGATTGCAATTGATTTGCGGATGTAATAACTAACCTGGTTTGTGTATGAGGGAACTATGGTAACTATTTTAATTGTTTAAGTGCTTTAACAATTGGTGGACGGTCTATGTAGGTATTTAATGTGTGAGCACTGTTTATTTTTTTGTTCTGATGAAGTCCATTACACTAACGGATGAAAGTGCCTAACGTTTATAAGAAATAAAATTAGTAATTGTGGTTTTCTGCTCCAAAGTTTTCTCCTTCTTCATTATTAGCTTTTCAAAATGCAAGTTTTTAAAAGAAAACCATATATTTATATGGATTTAATTTACTTGGTTGAATAAAATTTATGTTGATGTGCATAATTTCGACACAAATTGATCTACATTATGTTCAGTAAGCTTGGCACATTCAAAAAAAAGCATCTTTCTTTGCAAGTGAGCAAGCCCCCTGCACCCCTCATGTGGGGGATTGTGCCCCCACATCCTCACTCATTATATATTCTACCTTCAAGGTCACATAATCTCTGGGAAAAAAGAATATCCCCCTACCTGAGGACTGTCGATTTTGCACACCTGTTGAAATCTGTTTAGCTGAGCAGATTGTGTTGACTAAACAGATGTCATCCAAAGTACCATTCAACAAAGGTAGCGGTAGCCGTATAAAATAAATAAATAAATAAATTTATATATATATATATATATATATATATAGAGATATAGAGAGAGAGAGAGAGAGATAGTTACACACACACACTAACAGATACAGAGACAAAGGGACAAGTCTCTTACACATGCAGAAAATCAGATATACTCACACATACACACAGAGGCTCAGACAGACACGCATATACAGCAAAATGCAACTAAGAGACACATATTCACACAGAAATTACAGTCATTTTCTTTACTTTCTACAACTCATGCCTCATTGTGATCAAATGAAATCAATGAAAAAAATACATACAGTGCAAAGCAATGCATCTCTGCCATCACACCACATATCTCTCAGATGTTGATGATTTTGCCTCATATTTTTCCTCTGTCCTTTGAGATATGTTTCATTTTCTGGTAATGTCTGAGGATTGCAATCAGTAAATAAATCTCAACATTATAGTTTCATACTTCTTATTCTTCTCAAAAAATGCTGATATAAAACCACTTACTATTTTACTATCAACATTTTAGGTTAAGTAAATTTAAGTTTTAAGTTTAAGGGTTAAGTTATAAGTGAATCAGAGTAATTTGTAAAACTGTCCCAAATTTACATATTTGCACATCTGTTATTGTTAGCTTTGTCTAGAATTAAGAAAACAAATTAAGAGGTATTTGCACCATTGCTCTGTCTCCTTGTCCATTACACACAAACACCTGAATTACTTTTGCTGATCGCTAATGTTTGTAAGGGGAAGTGAAAACAGATCTTGTAACCGTACTAATGTTCTCTTTCTCTCTATTGAGTAATTTCTTTAATTTTCTTTGTATTTACTTATTTTTAAGCTTTCTAAACTGCTGCATTAAGCAAGCATAAAGCATGCAGCTGTTTTATTTTATTTTTTTTCTCAGTCCATATTTCATGATGGTTTAATATGGTGCTATGAAGCTGTGGACTAGAACAGAGCTTCCCTTGTACATTAATACCCTATTGGATAAAATATGTTCTCCAACAGGGTATCACCCGTGGGTTTTTCTAAAAGATGTTAATTACTTGTGAACTGTGGGAGAAGCTGACTTGAGGAATCTCTACCAAAAAGTAAACTGTTGCAAATGAGTAGTAAAATTCCTTGGTTTGTATTCCTCATATAGTCTTCTTAGTTGGATGCAGTATGATTTTTTTATATTATTTATTTGTTGCTGTGTGTTATTTTCCCTTGAATATTAAAAGAAAAAAATATGCTAATTCCAATGGTTGAATATGGACTTCCTCTTTTAGGCTTATATCCATGCTCAAAAAAACATAAACAACAAATAATTATTAATAAAATCACATCATTTCCATCTTCAGTGCATCGATCGGCTAGCAGTGAATGAAAAGCAACATTCCTTCTTAGCTCAAGAATTGCTGAACTACTAAAATGGGCTACTGCCCCCCTTAAAACAAGAATAAAAATCAAATAGTCAAACTGCACACTGAGAGATACCCAAGAAGAGATCCTAACCCTCATAAGACAATGTTTCAAAATCTACACAGGAGAAAGAGCCTTTTGTAAGCTATTTGCAGCTGTTTAGAATCAGCTCCAAGCAGAAGTTAGACAACAACACACATTAGACTTATTCAAAAGTTAATTAAAAGAATTACCATTTATCAACACTAAATGCACTTGCTTTAATTATGAAGGCTAACTGCACCATTTGTAAAAGACTCAGGCATACATGTATAAATGGGTCTACTTTATATTGTCAAAAAAACACATGCAAAATTTAAAACATTGAGACCACTTTGATAAAACGGCATGTTACTGCACACCCATAACATCACAATTTCATTTTGGGAAAATAACCACTTGTCAACCAACACAGAAAAACAAACCAAAGCAAATCAAACCCACCAATGTGGGGGGCTTTACCTCCACCCCCACACACCTCCGCTAACAAAATACACCAACTCTGAGATTGCACTAAAGAGGAGAAAAGGGCAAAGTTCACCATGGTGGCCCAGTGGTTTGTTTCCTGGAGTGAAATTGTGATGTTCTAGGTGTTCAATAACATGCCGTTTTGGCAAAGTGGTCTCAACGTTTTGAAATTTGCATAAGTGTTTTTTCGACAATATAAAGTAGATCTGTATAAATAGATATGTACACCTAACTGCATACTGTTGACTATAAATGTTAAATATGTGTACTTTAATAAATGCCCAGGTTTTTGTACATATTGCACATGTTTATCAAATGCATTTTTAGGTCTATCTGAAGTGAATAGGCACGAAATGTGTCTTAAGTGTTTGGAAAGCGTCATCATTTGTATTGTTATCTGTGTTACATTCTTGATCCTTGGATACCTGTTATGTTTGTAATGCATAACTGTGCCTGGGTCATGGCAGAAAAGGACCTGCCAACTAGCTCACTTAACCAGTTTTCAAACTGAAATAAACAAATAAATAAAATAAATAGACAACAGACCCACCCTTTATACCAGGAAGGGCTGCACTTCACGCACCTTACTTTTCACATACTTGCAAAAACATTTGTTACCCCCGTACTGCTTTATTTATGCTGAGTTCACCTGAAAGACATTCTGACATAAATTACAATCTGAATAATATCCATACCTCTCAGCTGTCCAGGTTTTCACAGAATGTCCAGATTTTTGCCTAATATTTTTGGTCTATTCCTCTTAAACTTTGTGGTTTTCTAGCAAATCATTGAGTGTAAAAGTCACTAAATAATAATAATTTGAGTTTCAGATGTTACAGTCTTCAGAAAATGTCTGCTAATGCAAAATCTGTTATTCTGTCAACTTTCTAAGTTAATAAAAGCAATGTGTACAATTGTTCCTGTTTCTGTGTCTTAGCTCCCTCGACCATTATTTATGGCTTTGTACAGATTTCTTGCATTAAGGGGCTCAGAAGTATGATAATATCACAGGAGCTTTCCTGAAAACCAGAAGCCTAAACAGAAATGTATCTTAACTTGAGGCCTTTCCTACCTGCTTCCCCCAAAATATATCAGCACTTATGTAATTAAACAAGCCTAGTTTCCGTGAAGCCTATTCCAGGGTTCAACCTTTATTGTGTGTTCAGATCCCTCTGAAACTGTGGGGCAGTATCCATATGTATTTGTACTCTCATTATCACTTGCCAAATTCCACAAGAAGCAAATCTGCAGGAAGAATACCTTAAACAGAAAGGCAAACCATCAAAACAAATCATATTTTTATGAGTGGCATCAACTAACCACATATAAACTAGCAAATGAATACTGCCAACAGCAAGTAAGGCCAGAAATTTCTGGACTTCATTAATGTCAATACATGTGACCAAATTTTCCCCTGCCCACCAGGGGAGGCAGCCTTCTAGATCCTGCCTTTACAAACATTTCCATGAATTGTAGTATCCCAATTGTTATCCCATACATAGTCAAACCTGGGTATCTCACTCTGACTGTGTCCCAGAAGGTCTATTTCACAGTCCCTAATAATGCTGTTTAGTCAGAAATTACTTTAGAACAAAATATTTGTTTTTTAATCTAGCTTACTGACAATTGCAACTGATATAGCTCCTCCATGTAGTTAAGTGATTAGAGTCACGGTCTCATGTGCAATGAGTCCAGGGTTCAAATACAGGGAAGGGAGAATAAGCATTCACTTTTAGACCCCTCTGTGATGGACCTCCTGCATATCCACAAAACAAACAGTATGAGAATTACCCATTCTAAATACTTAAACCTTGCCTGTGATATAAATAGGACCTGCTGGAGTGATAGGTATGTATCCCAGAGACTACCCTGTCTATGGAACAGGCTCCCCATCCATGTGAAGCAGAGTTCCTCCCTAATCCAATTCAAGTGCAACCTGGACAATTGGATGGGAAACTGGAAATTCATTCTATGTTTGGCACCTATTTCTCTGATGCAAACAGGTAACCTGTAAATGGTTCATCTCTCAGGCACATGCTTACACTTATCAAAGTTATCAGAACTCGTCAGAGATTTGGGATGCATGGCTAGGCTTTAAAAGGCCCTTCTGGACATTAGCCTAGTAAACACCTATGAACCTATGAACCTATAAGCAGTGCTAACCTTAGAAGCTGTGAGGTCCAATTTAAACCATTTCAGTGGGTATCCCTGGCCAGAGCCCTCCTTCCCCACATTTCCCATAGTCTACTACAGTTATTATTTTAGATTATATATTTGGAATGACTGGTACTATATTACTAACAACAAAGCAACATATCTGAATACTTATATTTTAGTACAAAACATGTTAAAACAAATCTGCACTTACTTACAGTGAATCTTTTTCCTATCTATGCAGCAAAACTTTTGTCATTTTTTTTCACTTCTTTAACCTATCATATTCTGTCAATTGAAGAATCAGGAATATATTCTTTTTCATTGTACAAAAAATACTATAAGCTTATATTTCCTCATAAAACATTAAAAGACAAATATAATTCCTGATTAATGGCTTTCTTCATTTTTCTGCAGTCTGCCTTTCTTGCTTTCTGTTCTACGGTGATTAAAAATGCTGAAATATAACTATCTTTGATTTTGTTTTGCAGTGTCTTTCAAAATGATGTCAACATTTAACATTTTGCTTCATCACATTTATGATAATATGAAGACGCATTTCTGCTCTGTTCTGCCAAGTCTGACAAAATATTGTTGAAGTTTAACTTGTTTGCTTCATCACATTTTATGGATAATATTGCAAGGCTACTAAGTCCATCATGGATCATGATTGACCTTAAGATCTAAGCAATTTTAATCTGGAAAAGCTTCTTTCCTGTGATAACACAGTGACTAACACTGTCAAAAATATGCATAGACAATTAAACATTTTGTAAATCTAGTTAAGTCTGTCACTCAAAGGGAATTTCATTTCCAGGATTTTCAAAGGCTTTCCATACTCTAAAGAAGAAATGGCTGCAATGTTTTAACTTACTTAAAAAAGAAACTAAAACAAATATTTCTTGCTTTCAAATTATATTGAAGTTTAACTTTTCAGTTCATCACATTTTCCTATAAAGCTTTTATGTGAAACTACGCAGTGAGTCTATCTTGCAGCATGTTTGATTATAAGATTTGAGCAATTTTAATTTAGTAAGGCTCTTTTCCTCTGAAACTACTGTGACTGGTATTGTCAAAATCTTTGTAGAGCAACTTAGACATTTTGAAACATTTGAAATATGGAAACCATATTGTTTAAAGCATGGAATTCCAGAGTTTTCACTGAATTTCCAAAGTATGAAGGAGGAAGAATTAGTTTCAGTGCTTCCATTTACTTATAAACATTTTTTTTCTGCAAATACATTCAAAATGCTGCCAGGATTTTTAATTTGTTACTTTAAATTATATATATAATTCAAAACTCCTACGTCTGTAACAGAACATAGCTGACCTTCTGCAAGACTTGTTTAGTTTTAATTTAAAAATAGTCATTTTTACCTACTACCACTGTGTATGCAGACATAAACAGAGAAAAATTAATAATTGGAAATACAGTTGCTATGTCATTTTAGCTAACAAATTCTAGCATTTTAAATGCTCTATAAAGTATGAAGAAGGAAAAATAAGCTTTAGTTTTTCCATTTCATAAACAACTTATGCCCATCTAAATTTATTAAGTTTATAATATTCATCAGTTAATTTTCTTAAATAGCTTAATATGTGTTAGTTCAATTTCCAAGTATGTGGCATTCTTTTATAATTCAGTGTTTGAGAATTATTGAAACTTGCTAAAATGCCAAATAAGTCAGTATGTTTTTTTTTTTCAGCAGCTTAAATGGCGACTCCAGAGAGTGAATATCTTTGTTTAGCACCTGGATGAAGCCCTGAACTTGTAAGCTTGTTTGGGATCAGTAATGGAAGCATCAGGAAACTCATAACTGCCGTGCCCTTTTCCTTTTCTCAACTATTTTGCAGGGAATTCCAGATCTACCTCCAAATTATTTACAAGTTCCTCTGCACCAGCTAACAACTACTTCAAAGCTGGCCTCTCTATAATGTATGAGGCAATGCAAGAGCTTTTCCAATAAAGAATGACCTCTGCCATGATCTTATGCATTTTTTTCACAACTCTTTCTGACCACAATTTGCCTGAAACACCAAATCATACCAGAAAACCAATGAAACTGTAATCTTTCATTTGATCAGCTTATGGATTCAGCTTCATTTCTTGTCTCAGTGTTCCCTGAAGTTTCCGCTATTTCAATTAGACCATCATAAAAAAAATTATTTCTTGACATCTCACAGCCTTTACATTTTGCATTTAACGTCCCTACCTGGTTTCTCAGAGAACATTTATGGAAAATCTCATCCTATGTTTTCAGAAAACTGCCTATCTCCTTGTTGATACTGAGTAAAGTACATAAGCATGCAGAAATGTTACAACAAGGTTAGTGCATCAAGGTAGGTTTTGGACACGTTTCCTAGGAGTAGATGGTAATTGTAAAAAGCAGAAGGTGCAAAAAGTGCTCTTTAATTTCCTTATAAAGTTGATCCTGAACACTGTATAGATGTATTCTAGACTAACAACCACTAGGGTCCTTATAAGCCTAGCCATGAAACCCAAATGTAACCCACACATTTGATTTATATAAGTGGTGATTTACTGACTCCCTCTGTCCATCAGAGATATAGGATCCAGACCAGGTGTGAATTTCCAATCACTTACCCATTGGTCCAATTGCACTTAAATAGGGATAGGGAGGAACTCTGCTCCACATGGATGGGGAGTCAGACCCTGTCTCAGAGAATGGGAATTTTCTGAAAAACATCTCTCTCCAACATGTCCTACTTACGTTGCAAACAAAATTTAGGCCTTTTATTGTAGTAGTTCTGATGCTGTTTGTTTTGCGGATGTGCAAAAGGTTCATCAAAGCAGGGTCCAGGAATGCCCTGTATACCAGACAAAGATCACCTCTCAGATGTTTGTATGATACAGTGTAAAGTGACAGGGCTTTAAGGTGATCAGCATAGGACAATGCATTTATCCATGCATTCTTTTTGTAGAAACCTTTGTGGATGCTCCAGTTGCTGTGTGTCTGGTCACGCACATAACAAAAGGGGCATCATACTCTATGATGGGTCTGATGAGGGTTGAGTACAGTGGTATGATGACTTCTCTGGATCTAGATGCCATGTCTTTGCTTATAACTTGGGCAACATAGAAGGATGTTCATATTGCCTTAGACATGTATTGGTTGAAGGTTAAGCTATTATTTACATGAGTTCCCAGTTCCCTGAGTAGTGAAAGAAAATAAAGCTTTCTACCCTTTGTATAGCAGAGGATGGTTCTTTTCCTTTAATGTTAGCTTCTGTGTTAGAGCCCTAACCTCAGATATTACTAAAGTCTAATCCTAATTTTTCATATTCCATTATAAAACTTTTCCTCTTTATTTCACTGTATATCTAAAAATGTTATAAATGGTCATACACCAGCTAGTGTGTCAAGTAATATGCCATTAGGCACATATCTAATTGTCATGAACTTTTTTCCTGATTTTGAATTTCATCCACCATTGTATGGGTAAGTTAATTTTAAATATATCTGCTCATTTCTTTACTGGAAAGTTATGTAAGATTGTCTTGAATGACTAGGTCATAGTCTCAATGTGATTCTATACTTTCTAGAAAGTTATCAGTTTACTATCAAAATTGTGAAAGGCAAAACAAATTCCGTGTGCGATTTTGAAGTGATACAATGAAAACAGAATCACTACCACATTACAATGTCGAATCAGATGATCGACGCAACATATTCGACATTGTCTCTGGAAACATCACGCGATATCCATATAGAAGCTCATGTAAATGAAACTCCTATACCACATATCACATTGCTGCACCCCTAAAACCCCCTGCTAACAAATTATTCCAACTCCGAGATCTCACTACAGTGAGGATATGGATGAATTTCTAAACCGCACTTTACTGCAATCTCTGTACAGTATGTCATACTATTGCATTCACATAAGTTTGTTTGATGTTCTAATTCACTTTAAATATAGTAAATGTCAATATGACATTTGGAATCATAACCGACGTCTGATTGTTTTTCAAAAAAAAATGATAGCAAACCAAAGTTATCATTGTGTAAACTTCATAACTGCTCAACAGAGCCACAAAAATCAAAATTATGCTCTGATAAAAACTGAGCTACTGCCACTAACCTTTCAAAGATATAAGGCCATCTCTTCCTTTCTTGAGAAATCAGATTTTATTGGACTTTGTGAGTAGTTTCTTCAGAAGTGAGACTTCTCTGAAGTTCTTAACACTTTTGACTTTTCATGATCTGCTAATGCAACGTGTTGGTTGGGAAGTTGTTGAATCCATTATTAGTCAGAACATTTTTCACGTCAGTTCCAAAGAGACAAAGATAAATACAAAATATTCTAGCTGATAATGAGGAGTATTATTACCCACCGGTAAGAAATAATTTCACAATTTAACAGCTTCCTTTTGCAGACAACTTTTGTGGAATATTTTCCATTTTCATTTTGTGGAAAATCATTCATAAGAATTTTAGGTGGTCCTTATTTTAATGAATAGTCTCGGACATGCTGACCATGTTTCTTCTGCTCACATGGTTGGATCCTCTGTTTCATTTACCTGACCTTCAGAGCCTACATTGTTTTGATCTTACCCTGCAAGTGAAATATTTAGACATTTTCTATAGCTGAGTACACTCTTGTGGAATATCTTCTTAACAATAGTAATGGATAATGAGTTAGAACTACTATTCAAGCTGCTGCGGGTTGGGAGGGTGGCCTAATGGTTAAGGTGTTTGCCTTACAAACACAAGGTGCAAGGTTTGAGTCTCACAAGGGATAATTGGCTAAGCTTAAAATGGCTCACAAGGGCAGTTAACTTAGTACTAATCTATCTATCTATCTATCTATCTATCTATCTATCTATCTATCTATCTATCTATCTAATAATGTTGTTTTAAGGTTTGTCTGTGCTTGTCTGTAATCCCTACTTATGATACATATACACAGTGGTGGTTCCAAGTTCTTTTTCTTGCCAGGGCTCAATAGAAGCACAACAGTAGCTAGCTGGTGGGCACATATGGCATGTGAAAAAAATAAAATCCACCAAAAACACCATACCAGTAGGTAAAGAATGCATGATATATGGTAACAAAATCCACTGTTAAAAAATATAAGACCATTTCCTCCATACACACACACACACACACACACACACACACACACACACACACACACACACACACACACACACACAAAAAAAAAAAAACAGTGAATGTAATAATCTTATGAATCCTGGCAATATTCACAACCCAGAAAAAATAATAATTTGTTAGCACATATGGTTTGGATGAAGAGCTGCTAGGCTACAGTGTAACAAGTCAAGGATGTAGCTACCAAAACAACAGAGGTGGAAAAATATACCATACACAAAGACATTTGTGTGTCAGTAGAAAGAGAAACAAACAGTATTAACCCAAATTCAAAAACAGAAAATCAGGCTTATTTTTTTTCTGTGCTGCATTGTAAGGAATATTTTTAAACAAGTACAGCACATTTTCCAGAATACAAGATAAAACCACATCTTCTCACTGGGGATACTGGTGAATAGCAAAGTACTTTAAATGTATGATAAAAATCCTTTGAAGTAGAACAAAATTGGTCAATTAACAGCTCCTGAATTGCAATTATAGTTCTGACACCTTAGAAAATGTGGGAGAGGGTCTGTCAGCACTTATACTAGAAAATGAAAATCGGAAGCCTTAAAATATGCAGTTAAGTTGGTTTATTTTGTTGAGCATTTATAACTACTGTTAAAAAGGTACAAGCTGTTCTGAAAAACAAAAATCAGAATAATTCATGCAAAAAAGTGAAAATAAAAATAGATTCTTGAAGTTGTGCAATATGCGTGTGACTCACACTACTGCAATTCTTTTTACAAGGAAGTTAATTAAAAAAAACTTATGATTAGAATGACTCATACAGTCAATCTAATAGAGAGAGGCAGGCAGTAATGCCCAAACTAACATACCTACCACATAACCTGTAGAAACTTCATGACATATCCCCTCCTTATTAAACACCTGTGATATATCATTAGCCTAGTATTTACCTATGAACTATATGAAGGGGGCTTGAAGTGAACTCTGGAGGAAAAATCCTCCAAGACCACTTTACAGCAGCAGTTTTTTTGAGATATGATAACTGTAAAAATTCTGATGCCTTAAAATGGTCAGAGTACAAAGATTTGATGAAATAACTAAGATACAATCAACACAACCAAATCACCTAGAGCCATATGTTATACCACTGAGTAGCTAGCCCTGCCACAGCATGCAGTCTGTAAACATGTTCTCCTATCTTGAGGATACTGTGCACCACAGTATATGCCCAAACCAATTGGTCTATACAATTCTCCCCCCAATCGGGCACCATGAAGAATCTGTGCCACTGCCCACAACTTCATTCACTGGTGAGTTTGAGATGGAAACACTCAGCATGTTTTATGGAAGTGGGAGGAACCCCAAAGAGACACAGGGAGAACATGCAAACTCCAAATAGGCATTCGCCAGAGCTCAGGATTGATTCTTATACCTAGTGCATGGGAAGCAAAGACCTTAACCATTATGCCAACTGTTTTTTGAAAAAGAAATGAGATACAGTGGTAACCATAAATAAACACATATTAGTTTTCCAGCCCTCTCCAGTGAAAACAGCACTGAAAAAGACAAAAACTGTATCAAACAAATGCAGCAATATGAACTTATAAACTGCCTAAAACTCTATTTCTGGTTTGCTGAAATAACACCAATAGAAATCATTTAGATCAGAATGTTTTGGTGCAACACCTTATCTCTCAACTTGTCAAGAATTCTGGACAAATCCAAAAATAATGATGGGGGATAAAGTCAGGAACAACTTTTAAGCCATTACAGCCTAGTGGGTCTCCAGGCATTTCTGCAGTTAACTCCTACAGATGCCTCTAGGTGTCAAATATCACTTATTCGTATGTGCATTAATTCCAAAACCATGCTACATACAAGGTATCAGAAGATTTCATCTTAAAGTATACAAAACTGTATTGATATTTGACCTCTGTCTAATGCAGATAAAGAGACAATGAATATTACTTGTATACTGTTAATTTGTATTGTAATAATTTTCATATTTCTCTAAATATCTCAACATTCAGACAACACAGAACTGCATAGGTTCATATGAAAACTCACAGCTGTATGAAGAAAATCTTGCTGGCAGTATGTGTCTTATTTGAACAGTTACTGAGATATAAACTGTTTATACAGTATTACAAAATTAATATTCAATGCCTTTATTATTGCTTATAAAATCCACTTTAAAGCACTGAACTAAATGAATGCCACCAATATAAAAATTAATTTATCCTGAATTGTTTGCCATTTGCAGTTTTCTAGTAGCACTTAACAGTTCCAGAGATGTGAATATTTGTTTGAACTGTAAGGCGATAACTTCATTTTTTAAAGGCTCAAGCCACACTCACGGGGAGTTAAAGTTACACACTCAAAAGAGCTGCACTGGAGGGAATGAGTTAAATATTACTACAATTCACTTAAAAAGTTAAGCAAACAAAACATTTTGCATCAATATGCATCTTTGAACATTAAGAAGTATAAAACTAATGGCTGGCATTACTAAATGTAATCATGATTGATTCACTGCAAAATCAAAAATATGATGAGGACAAGACAAAGATCTGAAGCAAAATTAGAGACATTCTGCAAAATTAGGGACAGGTAAGACATATGGGTAGAACTCTAAAGGAAATGTCTGGTCACAATAGCTCATTCCAGCACTTGAATAGATTATTTGGATGTGCAGGATTTTAAGTGATGCAGTTATGATTTTCTGAATGGTCTTATAACTGAGTCTCAGCAAGTCTCAGGCAAGACTTTAACTATTTGAATGAGATAATTCCAACAACATTTTGCTAAATTTTTAAGCTGAGGCTTTTTCATTTTTCATACAGTTCAGTATGGTTTGACATTGCCATAACACCCATAGCACTAACAGGAAAAAGGAGTAAAATATGCAGCCATAGTCAATTTTCCATCTTCAAAATGTAAAACACCATACTACCTCTCATAAGGTAGAGCAAATGGGCAAAATGTGGAATATTTACAAATTAGGGAGAGGCTTCACACAGCATGGGTAAAATGTTACTTTACATGTGTTTTACCATATACCTAGTTCTTCAATCATTAGAAACCTCTTGGGATATACAGCTCAAGTTGCAAACATCTAAGGCACCAGTTGACCAAGCCAAGCACCCCCTCCCCCAAAAAAATAGCAGTCAAACCCGTAAGCATCAATCAATGAAGCAGTACAAGTAAGAATGGGCTTGCAGCATCATAAATACCATACCATCCATAAGAGCAAGAAGGAAAAGAATTGAAGTACAGCTACAGTCAACCTGTCTTCAAAATGCAGAATATTACACTACCCTGCACAATGTGGAACAAACATATAAAACATGACACATTTGCTGATAACTAGAAAATAAGCTTAAACCATGGTTAAACTGTGGACTTTATACTTATAAAGAGTTCTTTGGCACTGCTAGTCACTCTTCATTTGGCAAAACATTCACTTGGTTGCAATGTAAATTTTTCCTTTTACAGTATGAGACGAAATAAAAAAAGCAAAACTGCAGTTGTTATACATAAGGGGCTCTCTGCCCAAGGGCATTTATAAGCCCTAGTCCATAGTTATTGTAAGCCTACACCCCTTTTGGTTGAATAAAACTATGCCTATTATTTTGTGCCTCCTGTCAAGCAGTGACACTTGAGTAATCCCTGGGGGTGTATCTCCATCCCCCATCCTGGGGTATTCCTTCGAACAAGGCTCCCACAGGTGCTCTGCCTCACATGTGCATTAATTGGGATTTTGGAGTGGGAGTCTCTGGGTGATGGATCTCTGTGGTCCAACCCGTAACATTGTAATAGTTAATCTCTTGTGGTTCTTGTCTCTCCAAGATTTTTGAGGTGAAGGATATTCATCAAATCAGGGTTTGGCATCATCTTATGTATTCAAAACAGGGTCAGTCAGGCACAGGTCGGTATTGAGCAAAATGGTATGAGACTGAATAGAGCTTCAGCAGGGCAGCGACATACACCCTGCATATATCCCTTTGGTGAGGAACTTCCTTTTTTTTCCTTTCTGCTGCTGCAGCAGGTGGTCAGATACATTCAGATAGGGGGGTATGTCTCAATCCCAAAGGTCTGATGGATGAGACAGGGGGGGATGACCTCCCTTGATCTAGATGTGTGAATCCTTCATAATCAGGTGGGCAATGTAGAAGGTTTTAACTACTTTAGCAACATACTGTCTCGAAAAAAGTCAACCGTTAAAAAGGCATGATCTGCTTGACAAAGCCAAACTGGGTTGGAGTTTGGGATTGCCTGATCCATGCAGTCCTGATATAGAGAATATATATATATTATATATTCTCTTTTACCACACACCTACCTCTTCAAACAACAGAGACTTAAGATTAAGTTGCAAAAGTCCACACCCATACACAGACACACAAAATAAGCAAATTATCCTCATATTCTGTTTTAGCAGCTTTAGTTACAAATTCTTAATGACATATAACTTTAGCCTTTCTCCCTATCTCGGTTATTATTATTTCATTCTGTCTACTACATTGCTAATCTTTGATCTTTGACCCATGCAAGCACACATACACATTTGCATACACACACACACAAACACACACAGCAATCAGTTAGGGAGCAACACAAACTGCCTAGTAGTCTATTTCTGGTTTGTGTAGGACTGTGCATCTCTGATATTTGATTTAGATCAAACAAATCAATAAATTCATAAATGATGGTCCAGAAATATATCTCATTTCGTTGATGTCAGAACTATACAATGCATCTCCCCTTCACCCTCTCAACACTTTAGCTCAAGAATAAGAAACGAGGTGTAAAATCAGAAATACATTTTATATTTTTCCTTATATGCTGAGAATTCATAGAATAACACGCTTTGCATTATGAAGCATTTTCTGAGGGACACAACATTTGAAATTCATATGCCAGTCATTATTTAGTGACTGCAATCTGCAATAATTTGCCAGAAGCCACAAATTTTACAAGGAACAGATCAAAATACCTGTCAATTTCTTTGATCAAGAATTCTGCAAAAAGCCAAAGGTAATGGGGGATGAAAAGGAGCAGATTTTAGACATTATTTTATGCATTTGTTAAGCAGATAAACTCAAGTGCCAAAGAATTCCTTTTTTGGGGTGAGCCAAGTGCAGTGTCTGGTTAAGTCAGTTGCTTAAAGTCACAAAGTAGGCAAATGGAGGTGAAAAGATTCAAATATTTTACCTTTGAATACAGGAAGCAGTTTCAGATCTTCCCAAAAAAACAAGCCACCTTCGTGGACTGTAAGTATAAATAAACTGTGCAACAAAAGAAAGAAACTGATATCTAAGAACAGAAGGGAACTTAGTTGACAAAAGAATACCCTCCACAGCTTGAGCAAACAAATCAGATATCTTGTTAAGTCCTCTAATGCTAGCTATGAGTCTAAATTAGCATCCCGAGCTAAACACAATCATAAGACATTCTTTAGCTATGTCTGAAACCTAAAAGGGAATGTCAACTGTGTGCCAAGCTTATAGTGGACGGTACCACTCACACTGAACCTGAGGAAATTACCAACCTGCTAGCCATCAGATTTGGCAATAACCTCATCCACCTGACTGCACCAGACATAGCCCCAAAGCATTGCTGACATCAGTCCTGTACAGAGTATCTCCAAAGAACAGGTCATACAAGTGCTCTCCAAAGCCAAAAACACAGTCTCTATGGAACCAGATAACATCTCAGGCTGCTTACTAAACAATCTATAACAAGACCTAGTGCTTCCATTCAGCACTCTGTTTAACCATAGCCTGAGAACTGGCTTTGTCCCAGCAGAGTGGAGAACAGCAACAGTAATCCCCTTGCACAAAGGGGGTCCATCAACTGATCCTGGGAACTATCACCCCATAAGCTTGACCAGCCTTATCTGCAAGGCCATGGAAAGAATCCTCATGGACTTTATCCACAAGGACATAGGTGATCTTCAAACCCTTGATCCAACCCAGTTTGGTTTCATCAAGGGTAGATCTTGCTTATTAAACCTATTGGACTTCTTTCAGAATGTCACCAAAGTCCTGGATGAGGGCAAAACACTTCATACTGCCTATCTTAATCTAGCCAAGGCCTTTGACACAATCCCCCATTTAGATATCATAGAGAAACTCTCCCAGCTGGGGCTTAACCCATACATTACTAGATGAGTAGTAAACTGGCTCACCAACAGAATGCACACTGTGAAAGTTGTGGAGTCCTCCTCCGCCTGTAGACCAGTAATCAGTGGGATACCATGAGGAATTGTGCTGGGCCCTCTACTGTTTGAAATCTTTTTTTTCTGAAGTCCAGGCAAAATAAGATGGCCTGTGGCTTACCAAGTTTGCAGATGACTGTAAACTGGGTGCAATCATAGAGTCCCCCAACAATGTTAGCATATTACAGAAAGGAGTGACACAGACAAATGATTGGTGCCAAACTCATGGACTGAAACTTAATGCAAAAAATGCTTCTTTATCCCCTTCGGCAAAGAAGTAACCCCTGATAATTATGGCATAGATAGCACCCCTCTGAGTTCAGACTTAGTGGTGTGAGATTTGGTACAGGTTGATAGCAATCTAAATTTCGATCACCATGTGTCCTAAGTGGTAAGAAAAGTATTCTACATTGCGCATCTAATAAATAAGTGCATCACATCCAATACCAGGGAGGTTATAGTTCTGCTGTACTTAACCCTTATCAGACCAGTAACTGAGTACAATGCTCCCTTATGTATGTACCTCACCAGGCACCTGCAGCAACTGGAAAGACCACAGAGGTTTCTAACCAAGAGAATCCAGGGCCTCAAAAACATGATATACATGGAAAGACTGAAAGCTCTGTCACTGTACTCTGTATCATGCAGGCTGCTGAGAGGTGACTGTGCCTGACCTTCAGAGCAGTCTTGGACCCTGCCCTAATGGAAATGCTGCACATCTGTAAATCAGATGGAATAAGAATAACTCTCCAGGGAGCTCAACCTAGCAAGTGACATTAACATAACATGCTGGAGAGATAGTATATATATCTCCCAACCTGTGCCACTCATGTGGAATAAGCTTCCAATCTATGTGAAGCAGATCTCTTCAATAACCCTATGCAAGCACGACCTTGACAACTGGATGGGTGACCATAAATTCATCCCGGGGGTGGCATCTATGTTCCTCATGGACAGAGGCAGTAGGTGCTGATCACAAGATCCCTCTGCTAACAATGACCATATAGCTATAAGGGCACTTGGGCTATTACATGACTAGGCTTGGAAAGGCCCTAGGGCCATTAGCCTATTAACCTCCTATGAACCTATGAGTGAAGGTCTGGCATTTAATGCAGAAGAATACAGTTCCTTGTTAGCTGCTTCCTGTAATCAAAGGTACAGGGTTTCATTTTTGCTTTGCCTACTATGTGACTTTGAGCAAGCCACTTAACCAGACAGTATGCCTGGGTTGACCATGTATCTGGTTTAAAAGATAGAAAACAAAATGATAGGGTATATATTTGATGTTAAATACTCAGCTGCAGTTTCTGAACAATAATAGCATTAGCATTACAAGATTATGGTCAAATGGGACCTTATGCAGAGTAACAGACCAGATAACCACCCCAACACACCCCCCGCAGGCATACCGATATCCCATTAACTGGTTGTCTCTTTGCAGTTATCATAAAATATTGTTGAAAGCTGTCAGAGTGCATACTATTTCTTCTTTACTTTTACAATGATCATGGAAATATGGATTTAATTTAAAACTTTTATTAAAAATTTTACAGCAAGAACTGTGACAGCCATTTGATGAAAAAAGCAAAGTACTCTCACATTAAAAACAGACAGCGTGCACAATAATAAGCCTCTTCTTCTGAAATTCAAATTTATTAAAAATGCATCTTGAAATCCATTAAATTACAACAGAATGCAGGGATTCATAGGCAAATAGCATATAGTGATGCACTAATTAGGGACTATGTGAACGATTCAGGAATTCAAAAGACAAATGGGTAATGAATCTAGTAACAGCTTAGGACAGCCTAGTGCACACAAGTGTCTCTTTTTAGAGCAGTCCAAAACCACTGTCTAGTGAAATGAATTGGTCAAGGAAAGACAGAGGGAATCAAAACTTGTACTAGAGGAATCAGCTAATTAACAGCTCACAGCCTTAACTGATTTGCAATAAGTCCCAAAAACAAATCTTGTAATCCATGAAAGGGCAGTTCACACCCTTGTGCCTACAAAAAACAGTTAAAATGAAAATGTATTCATAGTTAACATTTTATCATTGAACTCATAGACTTCACGCTGCGCAGTTTATCCACATCCAATTAAGCACACTGGCAACAGTAAAAAAAGAAAAAAAAACAAGGAAGCCAAGAATCATACTATAAGAAAATGGTTCATATGTTGACATCCGTGTTTACTACAACAGATTCCTTCATTGACACCATAACTACTCTGAGATGAAGGGTGCGCAACACACCAATACGCGTGCAGACACACACACACACACACACACACACACACACACACACACACACACACACACACACACACACACACACACACACACACACAGATATGCCCATCAATTATAGCCCCTTGTATGGCTGTGAAAATTCAGATGTTTGCTTGCAATAAAATGGACAAATTCATAAATAATGACAGAGATGTGTATTTCAGCTCACTGCTGTGAGATCCATACATTCCATCCCATTGCACCACTATTGCACCATCATGCCTCTCAATTCCTCAGCTTGAGAATCAGAGACAAATACACAACAATCAGGAACAAATTTGACAT
Organism: Protopterus annectens; assembly: GCF_019279795.1. NCBI lineage: Eukaryota > Metazoa > Chordata > Ceratodontiformes > Protopteridae > Protopterus > Protopterus annectens. The sequence continues at coordinate 1,552,794,766 of NC_056739.1, read as the reverse complement.
TTTTCCCTTACATACTTAGGAAAGTTCTGAAAGACACAAAATCTGAAAGTGACACACATGTCATTATTAAGTGACTGTAATCCACAACAATTTGCCAGAAAGACACAAAATGTACAAGGAACAGACAAAAATAATGTTTAGTTTCCCTGATCAACAGTTCTGGACAAAGCCAAAAATAATTGGGAGAGGACAAAGTCCCAAAAGGGACAAATTTTAAATACTATTTTTTATCTGTTTGTTAACCAGGTAAACCCATTGGAGAAAGTGTTCCTTTTCAGTGTTGATCTAGAAGTACTGTCTGCGTAACTTGCTTATGGTCTAACTGTAGGCAAATGGAGGTAGGAGGATTCTTACTACAGGAAGCACTTCATTAACAGCTCAGAGCTTTAAGTGCCATACAAGTCTGATTCCCTTAAAAGATTGCCACTTCAGTAGTATAGAAGGATAAAGCCCTAACTATGACCTAGCTGACCTGAGTTATATTAGTGGTACAGGCTATTTACAGAACAGCAGGGAGGGATGGGCATTACCATTCCTGGGTGGATGGCACTTCTATGGACATGCTTGGCAACAATCCTTGGTGGAAGCTGGGGATATCTCTATCAGGGGGAATGTTGAAAGGAGGAATAGGATAGGGACATGGCTGAGCTGTTGCAGAAGCAGGGTCAAATAGGTATATTGCATGCCTGCTATGCACTTCACCACTGGGATTGGGAGATGGGAGGGGGCAACAGGGCAAGTAATAAAAAAGGAAAACCCCAACAAATATGGACAGCCAAACTCCCTCAGGATGCCTTAAGGTTCTGCATTGGGTCAGCAGGAGACTGGTAAACATGGCAGTGGATGTGGGAGCGCAAGGTTAGGGAGTCATGGGATGATGCAGAGATGAGTAAAAGAGTCGTCAAAAAATTCACTTAAAATGTTAACAAAACAACAGCAGGTGTTGCATTACCATGCATTTTCTGAACAAATGAGAACTATTGATATCTAAACACTAAAACACTGACTGATTGTAAACCTCAGTGATTTAACCCCCCCCCAAAGAAAAAAGAAGTTAATGGAGGTTTGGCAGTTAGTGTGGAAGATTATGGCACCAAGGTCTTAATGAGCTGTTTGTGATGTTTTAACTAAGGAAAAAAAAAACTAACTAACTGGGATATTTGGCAAGCACTTCATTCTTGGAAGTGAAGCTTGCACTCTTTACTCCCCTAATTTGTTTCAAAAGACCCGCACTGTTCTCCTGAACCAAGCTTGCTCTCCTGATGTTGAGGAGAAAAGTGTCCTTGCATGAGCTGCTCCTGTGCCATGAAGTGCTTCTCCGAGTCACAGGTGAACAATCACGCTTGTATGTGTGGATGGAGAATTTTTTTTGTAAATGTTTAGTATTCCAGGAGGCTTGGCACTAAGGGGGGGACAGAGTTTCATGGGAGAGCTCATATACATGTTTGCCCCATCCTACACAACCCTGACAGATACTGTATGTCTACAGAACTATTTTATCTCTCTCTCAGATTATAACAGTGTACATATGAATTGCAAAATTCAGTCATATTTTATTCCTCATATTACTGTAATATACATTATTTGCAATTGTATTTTTATAATAATTTTGCTGACTGTATGTAATCCTGCTGTTGCCTTTTGTAATGTTTTTGCACTATGACCTGAGCAGTGAATGAAGAGTCCCCTACCAGCCCGCCCACACAGTAAAAGCAATAAATAGACAAACAGACAGACAGATAGATAGATAGACAGACAGACACAGATTAGATAGATAGACAGACAGACAGACGGATAGATAGATATATGGATAGATAGACAGGTAGACAGACAGACAGATAGATAGATAGATAGATAGATAGATAGATAGATAGATAGATAGATAGATAGATAGATAGATAGATAGACAGATAGATAGATAGATAGACAGACAGATAGATAGATGGATAGATAGACAGACAGACAGATAGATAGATAGATAGATAGATAGATAGATAGATAGATAGATAGATAGATAGATAGATAGACAGAGAGATATTTTTAAATTATTCTGGAAAGCAATATTTGCAAAAGTCATAGAACATCTGACTGGAGCTCTGAAATTCCATCTTTCATTTTATAAGGCAGAACACACGTTGTTGACATGTCAACAAAATGCTGAATTCTGATCAGAATGTTGTTTGCTTAATCAGACTCAGCAGGGATGACACTGCAGCTCAACCTGCTTTTCTCTGCAAACAAAATGAATTAGCGAAGCATAACTTCTACCCACCAAATATGCAGAGTTAAATGATCAAATATGCCACCTTCATTGCTATGATCATAAATAATACTCAGCTAGAATCATACAGATGTAAACAACATGCCAACCATACCATGTAAACTGAGCACCATTTGAAGTGTAACACTGAAATGATTATAGCACTGAAAGCAAATGAGTGCACAGGTGAGATGCAGCTCAAAAGTGTTTCTCTTATCAGCTTGGCAAGCAAGCATCATTTCCTTCTTTAACGAAGACAGGCTACCCATACACCTCCGACATTTCTAAATGAATACAGTTGCTGAAGTACTGCTCTCCTGTCCAGCATCTCCCTACTGATAAGTGTCCTTCTTGACATGTAACCAAACATACTATAGATACTATTTGGCCCTTACCAGCTCTTGCAATTAAGCCAAACTGGCAACGCAATGGCTAATTTGTTCTATGCTCCCAACTCATGCCAGAATTTCCATATCACTGGAAGTGAGTGATGTGGTGGTAGGGGGCTCTTCTTCCCAGAGGAAATACCTTTTGGCAGAGTGACTGTGCAGGAAAGCAGAAAGCAGAGTAGCCATCTCCTGCAAATAATCCTTTCAGTCCCATGCCTACTGACGACATGGAAGTAACAGCGTTTGGTAAAATATGGACTGAACACCATGTTACCTCAACATGAAATCTGCAATGAATGTATATTTTAAAATAGGTCATAGGCATTGACCCACTTACATCTAGGTTTCACTTTAGGAAACTTCTTAAATATTTGTCACAGAAGCAAATTTTGCAATGGGTCAGCTGCTTATCTGGTTTGACAAAAGAGGTCTCTTATCTAACTAGGTAAATGACAAACAACCTAGTCTCATTTAGTGATGCTTTTGACTCTGACTTGGTATTTATGATATAGACTGATGAATGATCTTACCACTTAAGTTGCTGCTATTCATAACATCATAGAAATTAAAAGGCAGGTAGCTTGGGAGAGCATTTGGTTTTGTCAATATCCATCCTCATAAAGTATCATGTCCAGAAAGACTAAACTACTCAGGCCCAGAAAGAATTTGCAAATATCAATTCAGTTGTTAAGGTTAGTGTTGAACAATGCTAGGATGTTACTCTGTTTAACATATAATGGCAATTTATTCCAGAGATGAGGTAAATGTTGGGTAATACATTTGATTTGTTTATACACTGGTGGAGATTCATGTTCTCAGATCTAATATTAGTGGCACTATTTACCTTGCTGAGATGTAAGAGATTAGGGAGAGTTTGGTCCCTGACAGAATGGAATTCAAGACATAGATCTTCAGATAGGAGTCTATACTAGACCTAGTATGAGGTCTTCAAGCCTGTAGATAGATCAGTATTTTTTTAGAGCAGTAAACATCTTGTGATGTAACTGGACAGGTGCATATTATTGGGGCCATTGTAATCTGTAACCGATATAATTAGAACACAATACAGAGGGATAATAACATATTTTGACTTGGATACAATGCCTTTAGATACCAGTTGTGCAAAATAGAAGGTTTTTCTAAGAACTAGTACTACACGGTAGTCAAAAGAGTTAGAGGTGTTGACCCAGGCATCAACATCCCTGATTATTGTGTCATTTTGGAATGGGGTGCAATCTATGATGAAAATAGGAGATAAGAGGTTTGCCAAATGCAACAATACTATATTTTGTAACATTTAATTTTAGGTCTCTTTCAGTACACCACTGGTTAGCGAGGATTAGTTCCTGTTGTAGTGACACCATGTCAAGGGGTGATCAGACAATAGCACCCAGGTTGCAGTCATCACCAAACTTCTGTAACAACATAGCTGAATTTACTGTTTAGAGATCAGAGAAATATATACCAAAAATAGGAGGGTTCCCAGCTAAAATTCATAAGGTACTCTGATGATTACTTTGTTACTTTCTAAGGTTGCCCATGTTACTCTAACTGTGTGGGTTTTATCTTTCAGCTGGTCTCCTGTCCACCCTAACACATAAGGGTCTATATTTAGGTCTTTCAGCTTACTTTCAGTACCAGAATGTGGGATAGTGTCAAATGCCTTTGCCAGATCCAAATAGGCTGCATGGACATAGTGACCACTGTCCACAGCCTCTGTGCCCCTCCTGTTCCAATCTAAGTTGACATATTCTCCCTTTGACAAAACCAAACTGCTGAGAGTCAAAGTGTATGAAGTCAGATAAAATGCACTTTATGAGCTTGCAGATTATTCTAAACAGAATGAGAGGACATAAGATCTTAGGGTTTGTGATGGGCTCCCTTTTATAAAGAGGCATCCTGACATCAGTTCTCCATATGTATACCCTGTATGTAAGCTTAAGTTAAACAATTTTAGGAGGGGTTGAATAAGAACAAGCTTGACACTATTAATTAGGCATCCAGATATGTTGTCTGGTCCTACTGAAGTACTATTTTTGTATTTTTGAGAACATAGGAAATGACCCTTTAAAATCTTAGGTGGTTTCAGAGATTTATGGAATTTCAGTACCTGTTTCCTGGGTAAAGTCTGCGGTACACTTATCTGCAAGGACATTTAATATATTGTTTGTGTCTGAGTGAGTAATGCCATTTTCACTTAGTTCTGAATACTGTTGGGTGTTGTATCTAAATTTTCTGTCATAACTGAAGAACGATTTATAATTGTTCTTAACTTCAGATGTTAGTTCCAGTTTGTGTTTAACTTTTCTTTTTCTTGTAGTAGATTTTAATTCTTTGCTGATCCTTTTGATAGAGTTTTTAATGTGGGCAGATTTGTTTATTTATTTTTCTAGAACTTTAGATGTTTTTTTTTCCTTTTTTTACAGAGCTTATTTATTATGCCCACAGGTGATTTGTTTTTGAATTTACCAGTATATGTGGTTCTAGTAAGGACTGCCAAGTCTAAACATTTTTCCAGGTGGAAATAGAAGTCCTCTGCATAAGTAGCACATTAATCTGTATGGGGGCTGGTCAAATTACAAGTAACTTTTAAGAACTCATCATACAGTTTGAGTAAATCTGTTGTTTTGAAGTCCTTATTGTCAGATTTGTTCATAGGTATGGGGGAGATACATTAAAGGAAAAGGCCTCTAGTTTATTGTCAGTTTTAGCCTTGATGGGGATACTATAGGCATGCTACATATGGAGGGTTATATCAGCAATGACAAGGTCTTTCATGGTTTGCCCATAGTGGGTTAGTTTATAAATGGTACTTTCCTAGAACAATTAGTTAACTCCAAGAAATTTTGGGCATAACTAAGTTTTGATGTATAGATTCACTGGTCTGTTGCTGGATAGTTAATATCACCTATCAAAAAGGTCTTTTTTCATTATGGATATTTCAAAATGTACATTCCAGATCATCTGGAGACATAGAGGGGTATCCTTTAACAGGCAATACATTGGCAATTTGTTTTGTTTAGTTCTGTTTAATGGTCTTGGGGAAATCTGTGTAGGGATGATATGGTTTATTTCAAATATGGAAGTAACCCCTCCCATTTCCTTCAGGTCTTAAGGCATAATAAATATTAAACCCAAGTAAAGAGGAAGCGCTACTGTAACAATTAAATAAAGTTTCACTTATGACAGAGACATGGATGTGTTCATGTTGCAGGAGAACCTCACGATCAATCAATTTGTTATTAAAACTTCTGGAATTAAGAAGAGCAACAGTGATATAGATTGAACTGGAGTGTGATGTTAACTATATTTTTATCTATTATATCAGAATGTTTATTAGTTGGACTCTGCCTTACCCATAGTGCTTTTACAGGCCGAGGCCTTGGCAAGGAACCAGGAGCCATGGAAAGACTGGTTTTGTGAATCAAGTTGATCTATCAACCATCTCATTCTAAGCTGACATATACTGAAATTATAGTTGGCACCTTTTCACATAACAGAAGTGGGACACAATGGTGGCCAAATATATGACATCACCACAGGAGTGACTAAATCCGTAATGCAATGATTGTGGGAGAAAATTAATTAAGCTGGAGCTCGGGTACTCAAAAGCCATTGCAATGGGATTCTAAATGATCTGTTGTACATTCTAGATCTTTTTTAACCTTTTGATCAATGATGACCTTAAAAATAAATCATGATTAAGGAAAGCAATTTTTAATGGAAAAAATTTAAATTAATCCATAGTTCAGTCTTCAAGTAATACTTTTCAATAAACCGAAAAGAAAAACACTTGAGAGAATACATGAGTTATATCTGGAAACAGAACATGCAGTGCAAGTACAATAGATATCATGTAGGGGCCAAGAATGTCACCTCAAAAAGAATAAGTCAGCACAGAATTGTGGTATCTGCAAAGTATACCATAGCAATCCAAAGGAAGAGGTACTAGCATATCCAGTACCAAAGAATTAGCACGCCACACAGCATTTTGCTTGCTGTACACATACAGTTACAATCTATTGCTTGTACTAAAAAACATCATGGGCAAAATTAATCCAGCTGACTGTGGCTAAGATACATGGGATTTTGGCAAAGTACTCCACTGCAAGTAAAAAGGGCAAAATAAAATTAACATATTCTGATCGCCTTTTAAACCAACACATCAACTCTACCACTCCACGTTACCATCTTAGAATGCAATAAGAAATTCTAAAGATCCAACTCCACTGTACACCCCATGCATACATGTCTCATATAGAGGCAGAGAGACCCATGCTTACATGTCTCATATAGAGGCAGAGAGACCCATGCTTACATGTCTCATATAGAGGCAGAGAGACCCATGCTTACATGTCTCATATAGAGCCAGAGAGACCCATGCTTACATGTCTCATATAGAGCCAGAGAGACCCATGCTTACATGTCTCATATAGAGCCAGAGAGACCCATGCATACATGTCTCATATAGAAGCAGAGAGACCCATGCTTACATGTCTCATATAGAGCCAGAGAGACCCATGCTTACATGTCTCATATAGAGCCAGAGAGACCCATGCTTACATGTCTCATATAGAGCCAGAGAGACCCATGCTTACATGTCTCATATAGAGCCAGAGAGACCCATGCTTACATGTCTCCTATACAGGCAGAGAGACAGAGCAACCTACAGTCTGCATGAACTAGCCCCACTAAGCTCCTATTCTTCCATTCACTGGTTCATTGTTATTATGTTTTTGAACAAATTCTGAAGTTAGCACTGTGGATTAAGGCTCAGAGCTGTTAACAAGCTACTTCCTGTAGTCCAGGGTATAAGGTTTGATTCCTTCCACCTCCATTTGCTTACTGTGGAATCTTGAGCAAGTGACTTCATCAGACAGTACTCCAAGCCTAACCCAGAAAAGGGACACTTGTGTCCAGTGGGCTTACCTGGTTAACAAATTAATAAAAATATGTTTTAATGCACTGAATAAAAGTAGTTAATGGTTTTAACTAATAAGATCTCAGACCATAACATATTATTTTAGTAAATAGCTACTAACTACCCATATTCTACATAGACTTCCTTGCAGTTTTATCACCTTCACACATTACTGTCCCAAACTGGTCCATTTATTTAACTTTCATTTTGCAATATTATATAACATATTGGACTGCTGTCAAGGAATTTAAAACTCTCTCTGACTCACTATTGATAACTTATGTAACAATACATTAAGTGCAGTAAGCACAAATTCAACCCCATGGAAATATATACTGTCTTATGAACCAAATGATATTACTGTATAAACTTGCAAAACAGCAAGTAGTAAAACTGCAGCTTCTTAACTTTGACCCATGTCCCTAACCAGAACCTATCGCCAATAATATGACATCAGTCATGTAAATTTAACTCACACTAATAGCAAATACAAGAGCCTGTGCAATCAACAGGAAAAGAGGAGGATGAATGCCATTTAAGCAAAAATCTGAGTAAATTAAGAAGTTATGTACTCATCATAATGTTCCATGTTTGTTGACCATCTCACCTTCATTCTATACTGGTTGGGTTTGGAACCAAATATTGGTTCCGACTCGGCCTAATTCAAAAGCTCAAGAGCTTCCACTGGCTCAAGGCTATGCCCTATCCCATGATGCTCAGGGAAGATTACCTAGATCTTGCTTGCAAGAGAAAGCTTAAATATCAAATGACAATAAACAATCTGTCTAAATAAGACCCAGAAGGGAAACAGAGACTCCATAATCCAACTATAGATATAATAATCCACCCAGTCCTCCAGGAGTGAAGGCTGGGGGAAGGAGGATGGGACGCAAGAATGAAGGTGAGATGGACAACAAACATGGAACGTTATAGTGAGTACATAACTTCTTAATGTTGTGTTGTCCTAACTTGCCTTCATTCTATGCTGTTTGGGACTTCGTCCCTAGCACCTTCTTTCTTGGGTGGCTCAAGGGAATTAACTCTTCAGAACAGTGGACCCAAAGGAAGCCCTGTTCCAGGAGGCCATGTCCACTGTGTAATGAGTGATAAAGGTATGAGGTCTTACCCATATGGCTGCTGCACAAATCAAATCCAAAGGGAGTCTGGCCTGGAAGACAGAGGAAGTTGCAATAGCTCTTGTGGAATGGCCCTTCACTTTGCCTGGTAATTGTCTGTTTTGGGAGCTGTATCTGAACAAAATACCATCTGTGAGACATTTTGAGAGTGTTACTTTAGAGACTGGCAATCCTTTCTTTTTTTCTGAAAAGGACACAGATAATTGGTCCGATTTTCTGAAATCTTTAGTTCTATGCATGTAGAAGTGCAACTGCATATGTACATCCAACTGGTGCAAACTATATTTTGCCCTGTTGCCATAGTTTGGGAAGAACACTGGTAATTCAATAGATTGGTTTAGATTGGTCTCTGAGCACACTTTTGGAAGAAAGAAAGGATTAGTACATAAGGAGACTCTGTCTTTCTGAAAAATTATGTAAGGAGGATGTACAGATAGAGCTTGGAGTTCAGACACCTGTCTAGAGTGGAGGTAATGGCCACCAAGAAAAGTGTCTTCCATAACAAAAAATATATGTCACGTGATGATGCAGGTTCAAAAGGGGACAAAATTAAGGAGGATAGAACAAAGTTTAGATACCATGGTGCTGGAGGTTCTCTGACTGGAGGTCTCAGCAAGAAAGTCCCTTTTAGAAAGGCCTTACAGAGTTTGTGGGATATGATTTTTAGACCCAGTTCCCCAATGTGAAAGTTAGAAATAGCGGCTAGCTGGACTCTAATTGTAGCTGCTACTGCACCCTCATTAAAAAGTTTAGCGAGAAATTCTAACACTGCTGTAATGGGGGCTGTAAATGGATCTATATTGTTTTTGCAGGCCCAGTGTGAAAATATTTTCCATTTGCTAGAGTAGTTTTTCCTGGTAGATCGCTTATGAAAAGAAATCAATATATGTCTAACTGCAGGGGAGATGTCATGGACCCTGGCTATTTGTGGAACTGGAGCAGCCATGCTATCAACTTTAGGGTCTGGATTGTTGGATGGAGCTTCCCCAATAAATGGGTCAGAAGGTCTGGAACTGGGTCCAGGATCCACGGTTCCTCCTGGAGATGGGTCCAGAGAAAGGGGAACAAGAAGGTTTGTGGTCTGCACTCGTGGGAGGAGAGGCTAGATTCTGTCCTTCTGAGCTGGGAATTTCTGGTTAAAGGCTTATTGCACATGCTTACTTGAACTGTTTCTTTCTGAAATCGGTACGCCTTGTTTGCTGTAGCATAGACTAGATTCAGGCCGGCTGGATCTAGCTTTGTTTGTACAACTTGTGCACTGATCCAGGCCGTCTTTTTTGGGGAAGGTTTCTCTGTACCCTAGTGGCAGGACTGTGCAGTTAGAACTTGTCTGATTGAAGACTGTTGGAACAGGGCTCAGTTTTAAGCTTTTTAACTGATTAATTGGGTAAAGTGTTGTTTTGATTGTTTCTGCTCTATTTTCCGGAAAAAAAAAAAAATATATATATATATATATATATATATATATATATATATATATATATATATATATATATATATATATATATATATACTTGTTTCTCGTCTTTCTGAACTAGTATAGTCCAGTTTTCATGTTATTGCTGAATCCAGGGCTGTGTTACAAGTTTCTGTGTTGCCATACCTTACTTGGATAGAAGGAAGTTTCTCTGTTTACCTGTGAGAGAGGGAAGCTTTGAGCAGGCTATCTGTCCCTGGAGGAGTGGTTTCAGCCCAGAAGTTAGTAGTTTATTGGACTTTTTGGGCTAATTTTGATTGTATCTGCTCTATTTTCTGAAAAAAAAATTATATACTTGTTTCCCGCCTTTCTGAACTAGTATAGTCCAGTTTTCAGGTTATTGCTGAATCCAGGGCTGTGTTACAAGTTACTGTGTTGCAATTACCTTACTTGGATAGAAGGAAGTTTCTCTGTTCACCTGTGAGAGAGGGGAGCTTTGAGCAGCCTATCTGTCCCTGGAGGAGTGGTTTCAGCCCAGAAGTTAGAAGTTTATTGGCCATTTTGGGCTAATTTCTATCTCTTTCACTTCCCTGCTATAAAAGCCTCATTTGCACAGTTTTTACACTTGTATTCCGCTCAGCAAGTGCCTTCCAGGTGTTCTGCAGAGTCTACAGCAGCAAAGAGACAAAAGAGTGACTTTGGAGTGATTAAGTATCACTTATCTGCTTTTCTTGCTGTCTTAACTAATTTCACCTAAAACGCCAGTTTTTTTAGCAAATCTGTGATTTAAAAAGTTTGTTATTGTATACAACTCCACACAGCTCCTCATGGTGTCCTGCAGAGTGATACAGGCAACAGAGAGACCCAAGAGAGACTTTTTCAGATTGAAGTATTTTTTTCTCTGTTTTTTTGCTCCAACTGCCTTTTCCCACCTAAAAAGTGAATTTCTAACTGATCTGTGCTTTAAAAAGTTTAAATTGCATTTGCCTTCTGCTTTTTACAGTTTTTGCACTTGTTTTATATCAATTTAAGTCGTTTTTGTATTGTATAACTGTTGTAGGCTACACACTAAAGTGCGCTAGCCTGTTTATATCATTTACAGTGTTTTCTGTGTGTTTTTCTGCTGTTTCCTAAAAAAAAATTAAAAAAAAAAACCCCAAAAAAATATTCTCTTTTCCCGCCTTTGCTGAACTAGATTAGACCAGATTTCAGGTTTTGCTGAATTCCGGACTGTGGTATAGTTTCCTGTGTTGCCCGTATCCTTACTTGGATAGGAGGAAGCTTCTCTGTTCACCAGTGAGAGTGGGGAGCTTTGAGCAGCCTATCTGTCCCTGGAGGAGTGGTCTCAGCCCTAAAACTAGTAGCGTATTTGCTGTTTTGGGTCAATTCCTATCTCTTTCAGTTTCCCTGCTTTAAAACCCACATTTGAGTGGTTTTGCACCAGTATACAACTCCGCACAGCTCCTCGTGGTGTCCTGCAGAGTGATACAGGCAGCAGAGAGACCCAGGAGAAACTTTTCCAGATTTAAATATTTTTTTCTCTGTTTTTTTGCTCTGACTGCCTTTTCCAGCCTAAAAAGCAAATTTCTAACTGAGCTGTGCTTTAAAAAGTTTAAATTGCATTTGTCTTCTGCTTTTTACAGTTTTTGTACTTGTTTTATATCAATTTAAGTAATTTTTGTATTGTATAACTGTTGTAGGCTACACACTAAAGTGTGCTAGCCTGTTTATAGCATTTACAGTGTTTTATGTGTTTTTCTGCAGTTTCCTGAAAAAAAACAAAACAAAAAAAAAACAAAAAAATTCTCTTTTCCCACCTTCGCTGAACTAGATTAGTCCAGATTTCAGGTTTTGCTGAATTCCGGACTGTGGTATAGTTTCCTGTGTTGCCCATATCCTTACTTGTATATGAGAAAGCTTCTCTGTTCACCAGTGAGAGTGTGGAGCTTTGAGCAGCCTATCTGTCCCTGGAGGAGTGGTCTCAGCCCTGAAACTAGTAGCTTATTGGCCATTTTGGGTCAATTCCTATCTCTTTCAGTTTCCCTGCTGCTTAAATGGGTTTAAACTATTCCTGGCTCCACAAAGTACTTGGCTCCCTACTGGTCCTTTTTGATCAGTCAAAAAGTAGTTCCTTATACTATTCTGGCATGTCCAAAAGTCAGTTTCGGGTTTACTCTCCAGTCCAGCTGGTGAATCCGGGAATCTTGAGGCAATGTTACAACTGCCTTATGTACACAGACCACCCACTCCTCCTTCCAACAAGCTCAAATATATGTGAGAGATGCAACTATATAGCCAAACTGGAGGCTGAGCTCTCTCAACCCAGTACTGGCGCAGTCAGTCAGAAGGAGAAGGCAACCACACACACCACAAATCCAGTCTCACATATACCTATTGCAACAGCAAACCAAACACATAAACACACAAAAACATACTCAGAGGCTCTAAATAAAAATCTGCCCAAGCAGCAAAGACCTCCAAAGTAGACATCCAAGCAACTGCTACCCCACAACAATACCCATGTATCACATAGTTCGCAAAGTCAGTGTGCCACACAGTTACAGCCCTTAAGGCTAAACAACACACCTAATACACTTGTAATAGGTGACTCTATTGTCAGACACACTGACGTCCCACTCACTAGACTGAACAAGGAGAAGGTCACTGTAAGCTGCCTGTCAGGTGCCAGGATCCACCACACAACACAAGCACTCAGGTCACTCCAAAGCAAGTACAAATATGATTCCATCATTGTCCATGGTGGTGTGAATGACCTGAGACTAACCTCCCTGGACTACATGAAAAGAGACATAGAGGAGCTCTCTCATCATGTAGCCCAGGCCAGTATGACTCTGACCTTGAGTAGTATCTTACCCTCACCAAGAATGATGCCACAGTATAAAGACAAAATGATCAATTTTAACAATTGGCTAAAGTATTGGTGTCATTCAAAGGGGATCCAGTGTCTGTCAGCCTGGGGTGACATGCTCGACAAGCCACGTTGCCTCACTAGGGACGGCTTGCACCTGTCACCCCTGGGCTTTTGATTACTGGCTAAGGCTCTTGCCACCCCCATAGTGCCTTTTTTAGGCAAGGCTCAAAAGACAAAGCCACCTCCATAGACAACACAAGGAAAAATAAAATAAGGGTAATTCTGCTCAACGCCAGAAGTCTAAACCTCAGGATGCATGCACTCAAGGCTCTCCTCAGTATGGAGAATATCGATATCTGTGCAGTAACATAAACCTGGTTCAAGGCTCCTGAGAGCACCCCAGCACTACCAGATTATACCTCATACCATACTTTTCGGCCCCAAAACTTGGACCGAACCACAAAAGATACCCACACCTCCAGGTTAGTGGCACTGCACGAAGCATCGGAGACCATCCATGTGCAACTAACAGTGGGCAAAACTGCCTTTCAGTTCGTAGCCTGCTACAGACCACCCTCCCAAACTCAGGAACCCCACTCGGCTTTCCTGAGAACAGTGGAGAATATGAAGGTCTCTCCAAACACCCTTATACTGGGTGACTTCAATTACCCAAACATAGACTGGGAGCACTACTCAAGCCCCAACACCCTCGCCCAATGGTTCTTAGAATTTATAAATGCAAATGCTATGGAACAACTGGTCACCACTCCCACAAGAGGGGAAAACATATTGGACCTGATCATCACCAACATGGGGTCTCTATGTTCCATACCAGAGGAATACCCCTCATTGGTAAGATCTGACCATAAATTAATCTCACTGGACATCCATATCCTGTCCCCACCCCCAGCCAAGGAAACCACGGTGAAGAACTTCTCAAAAGCAACCTTCACACTTCCCAAAACCGAGGTGGAATCCTTCAAAGCCCCCAGGCCAGTGGAAAATATGGCCCAAACCACAGAATCCTTTACAAACGCATTCTATGGACACCTACAGGAATGCATGTATCGTGCTATCCCAAATAAAATGAAGACTCACTCCTCCAAAGGCAGGAGACCTGTCTGGTGGACCCCAGCCATAAATAAGCTAAACAACAGAAGGAGGAAGCTACTACATGATAGAGCAAAATCCCAAAAAGGGAAGGCAACTCTGATCAGTACTAGCAAGAAACTATGATCCCTCATAAAATCATCTAAGGCCAGCTTCGAAAGAAAAATTGCACAAGACGCTAAAGATAATCACAAGGCCTTCTTTAGTTATGTCAGGAACCTGGGTGGCAACTCCCATATATGCTCTGAGTTAGTGCAAAATGACAAAAAATACACTGAACCCACAGACATTGCCAACATCCTGGCAGACAGGTTCAGTGCAAGCTCCTCCCCCTTCCCCCCCAAAAGAGCAAATGTCTATCCCAACAGAGTATAGCCTCCCTGACATCACAGATGCGCAGGTGAGAGCTGCCCTCTCCAAAGCAAAAAACACAGCATCAATGGGACCGGACGGTGTCCCAGGCTGCGTCCTACACAAGCTCCAAGAAGAACTGAACCCTCACATAAAGTCACTGTTCAATCTCAGCCTTACGACAGGATATGTACCCAAGGAATGGCGTACAGCAACAGTGGCCTCACTCCACAAAGGTGGTGCCACAACGGACCCCGGACACTATCGCCCTATAAGCCTGACTAGCCTGGTCTGCAAAGCTATGGAGCGTATCATCATGGAACTCATAAACAAAGACATTGGGAACCTTCAAACACTGGATCTTACCCAGTTCAGCTTTGTTAAGGGCAGATCTTGCCTCTTGAACCTGGTTGACTTCTTTGAAACAGCCACCAAGGCCATAGATGAAGGGAAGGTAGTCCACACAGCCTACCTGGACCTCGCAAAAGCCTTCGACACAATACCCCACTTGGGTGTCATAAATAAGCTCACCAGCTTAAATATCAACCCCTATGTCACAAGATGGGTTGCAAATTGGCTCAGGGATAGAACCTATATGGTCAGAATTGCAGGTGCCATGTCAGACTCTAAACCAGTTACAAGTGGCATCCCACAAGGCTCAGTCCTGGGACCTCTCTTGTTCGGTATATATTTCTCTGAGGTACAGGCTAACACGGGAGGACTATGGCTGATCAAGTTCGCAGATGACTGCAAACTGGGTGCCATAATCAACTCGCTGACTGACACAAGCATCCTCCAAAAGGGTCTCGCAGAGATGGATAACTGGTGCCAGAGCCATGGCCTAAAGCTAAATGCCAAAACGTGCATAGTCACCCCCTTTGGAAAAAACAAAGTACCCACAAATTACCACATAGGTGGTAATCCATTAAGTACGGAAGAAGTAATTAGGGATTTGGGGACCCAAGTAGATAGCAATCTCTCCTTTGACAATCACATTGCCAAAGTGGTTAGAATGACCTTCTATATAGCCCACCTTATCACAAAAGGGTTCACATCTAGATCAAGAGAGGTCATTGTGCCCCTCTACTCATCACTCATCAGGCCCATAATTGAATACAGTGCCCCATTTGGGATGTACCTTACCCGACACCTGCAGCAACTGGAAAGATCCCAAAAGTACCTCACCAAGAGGATCAAGGGACTCAAACAGATGCCCTACGCAGTTAGGCTAAAGAAACTCCAGCTCTACTCAGTTGCTTACCGCCTACTCAGAGATGATCTGTGCCTGACGTATAAAGCCATGTCCAACCCAGAATTAATGGACATGCTCCACCTCAGGAAGTCCAAATCCCTTAGAGCTACATGCTTCAGGGACTTAAACCTCAGCACAGAAATAAATAGGACATGCTGGAGGGACAGATTCATATCCCAGAGGCTCCCCTCACTCTGGAACAAAATCCAATCCATGTTAGGCAGAGCCCCTCAATGACCCTCTTCAAGAGAAGTCTTGACGAGTGGATGGGAGATCATAGGTTTACCCCTGGGATCTCTTCTGTGTCCCTACTAGACAGAGGCACAGTAAACTAACCTTAAAAGGGCTATCTTCTGTGACCTACTATACAGAGGCACAGTCAACTAATCTAAAAGGGTGGCGAAAGCCAAACACACTCTGGCTAGGCTTATAAATGCCCTAGGGCAGATAGCCTAGTATCAACCTATGAACCTATAAATCTGTCAAGGCCAGTATGATGCAATGAGAATTAAGGTGCTTCTCAACGTGTTGGCTTTCTGAAGGACCTTTGGTATCGGGGAAAGGGAGGAAAGGCATAAAGTAGTCCTGGGGGCCAATTGTGTATGTGTGCATCTCTCTGTGACTTCCCCATTGGGTGAATCAGGGCAAAGTAGCTGCTGCAGATGGTGTTCATGGATGTGGTGAAAAGGTCGCAGCAGGGCTGGCCCCATTTGTGGAAAATCTCTTCTGCAAACTCTTGTTTTAGGGACCACTCGTGAGGCCTCAGAATACCTCTGCTGAGTTTGTCTGCTATCACGGCAGATTTCCCCCGGATGTGCATTGCAGTCAGAAAACATTGAGAAGAGACAGCCCATTGCCATACCCATTGTGCCTCCCAACATAGGGGTAAGATATGGTTCCTCCTTGTTTGTTTATGTATCACACCACTGACATGTTGTCTATCTGAATTGTAATAGGTCCTATCGGCAGAGTCTTGGAATGCTTGCAATGCATAGAGCACCGCTCTCATCTCTAGGACATTGATATGCAAGTGGTTCTCATGATCCTGCCAGATGCCTTGGACAGTCTTTCCCAGATAATGCCCCCCCACATTATCTGGGAAGCATCCATAGTCAGTGTGGCTGTTGGTTATGGAAAAACGAACGGACGTCCTGTGGTCAACTGAGTCATTTGAAGTCACTACCGTAGGTCCTTTTTGCATGACTCTGTGATAATGATCTTGTATGACAGAGGTAGATCTTGCATGGACCACTGGGAGAAAAGCAGCCATTGAAGGATTCTCATGTGTAAACATGCTAGAGGTACTAAAATGATAGCCGCTGCCATGGTGCTCAAAACCCGCAAGACAGTCTTTGCTTGAACTTTCCTTTTGAATATTAAGTTCTTGATTTGACGGTGTAGGGACTGAACTCTTTTGGGGTTAAGTTTGGCTAACATTTCCTTTGAGTCTAATTCTGCACCTAAGAATATAAGATGCTGTGAAGGCAACAAGGCAGATTTTTTGAAATTTATTGTAATGCCTAGCTTGGTACAGAGATGGATTGTTTTGTCCCTTGCTTGCACAAGTAGATGCTTGGTGGTGGTGGTTAGGAGCCAGTCATCTAGATATAGAAACACACGGAATTCCAGGTGCCTCAAGTGAGCCATAACTACTGCCATGCATTTGGTGAACACTCTGGGGGCTGTAGTGAGACCAAAGGGCAGAGCTTGAAACTGGTAGTGACAGGCTCCCAGCTGAAAGCATAAGTGTCTCCTGGATCGCCTGTCCATTTTTATGTGGTAGTATGCATCCTGGAGATCTATCAAGCATATCCAATTGTTCTTCCCTAGAAAGGGGAGTACTGACTGCAGTGTCAACATCCGGAATTTCGATTTCCTGATGGACTTGTTTAATCTGCTGAGATCCAAAGTAGGTCTCCAGTCCCTTGTCTTTTTTGGAACTAAAAAGTCCCTTGAGTAAGTTCCAGATCCTACTTGGTCTGTGGGGACATTTTGGATGACTCTTTTTTTCTTTTCAACTTCTGTACCTCTAATGTTGCTTAGTCCCTTTGACTGGGTAGAATATCTGGGACGGATTGTTTCTCCAAGGGGAGAGTGGAAAAGGATATGTAATAACCTCTGAATATGATCGCTTGTACCCATTTAACTTGTGCGATATCTAGCCAGACATTAGAGTACAATGATAAGCATCCTCTAGCTGCCTCCAGAGATGGACAGATGGGCATCAACTCAGGAGCACTGGAAGGGCTTTCCTGGGAAAGAATCCCTGTCACCATGGTTCTGCTGAGAGGTCAGCGTCTTCTGTTGTTACTCCCTCCCTGCCTCTGGGAGAAGAGTCACCACGTGAATCAGGAAATACTCTTTGGGATTTGCAGAACCACATTTTTCCTCCTCTCTGACCGTTGGGATAAAGTCTAGTGGGGGCGGAAAACCGGACCCCTATGGCAGACAGAGTTTTTCCCTCCTGTTCACACCTGGTCAAGGTCTCTTTAACTTTGGGCCCAAACAATGATGAGCCATCAAAAGGGGCATTAGTGAAGGAAGACTTGAAGGGTTCAGCAGAGTTACATGGACGCATCCAGGAATGCCTCCTTAAGGAAATTCTTGTAGCTGCTGCCCTACTCGCTCCATTGGCTGCATATGAAATCAGCCACATAGAGGAGTTAACCACTGAGTTTAGGGTGGAGAGCTGAGAGGAAACTTTATCCAAAACCACAGCAGCTACAGTACCCTGAAGGGTATCTCCTAGCTCCTTCAGGAGATCCCTTTGAAGTCTTGTAAAATGGGTCAGATAATTCAGGGATTGAAGCATAAATGATGCTGAAGAAAATGTACGCTTTCCGTATCTGTCCATCATCCAAAAGCCTTTATTCAGTGGATGAAGAGACAAGGAAGTTTCTGACGATTCCTTTTTGGTGGCTGCTGCCACCACCATAGCATCTACTGGGACACCTTTGGTTAACAATTCTTTGTCTGTGGTTGCTGTGATGAATTTGTTAGGCCTCCTCAGAACAGGCTTCACTGTATCTGGAGAGCCCCATGCCTTACGAGCAATAACTTTTGTTAATTGGTCAAAAGGTGGAGACACTCAAGAGGCAGTAGGGCGAGACCCAAAAGCTTCCAGGTATACTAACTCATCCTCAGAAGGATTGGTGGGCTTCCAGCCACACCTCTTTTTCAGAATCTCCAGGATGTCTGCAAAGGCGACATCTTCAGAGGGGGACTGTGGGGACCCTTCTGAATCATCCAGATCAGTGTCTAAGGTGCTAGACTCATCTGGGGAGTCTATGTGCTTCATCTTACATAATCCCCTCTGAGGGAGCTAGTCAGAGGGGTACTCTGGGGAAGTTTTGGAAGAGATAGTCTCACCCGCAAAGGCTTTCTGGGGCTCAGGGTCTCTGTGCTTGGAGGGAAGTGATGGTGCTGAGACCAGTAGAGGTGCTTTTGGGGGAAGAGTACTCAAACCCAAGAGTGGAGCCATTGGAGGTGACAACATTCTCTCCATCAGCTCAAAAGCCCCCTCAGCTCACTCCAAGGAGGTCCCCGGCTTTGAAGAACCAAAAGACCGGCACCAAAGCAGAGTGGTTGGCTCTGAAGATGATGTAGGATTGGAGTTCAACTGCACCAAAGCCCTGAAAGGTAGAACCAGCTTGGGCAGCTTTCATATCTGACTCCCCTTCCCAGACCCAATGGGAGAGTGTTGGCTCCTAGACTCCCCAGATTCTGATGGAACCGAGGTATCCAGAGCAGATGTTGGAATGGACGATCCTGTTGGAGGTCTCGGTTCCAATGTTTCCACTACTATCGGGCCCGAGCCCTCTGGCTCCAAAGCCACTGATCAGGTTGGAGGAGGAATTGAAGAAGGGGATGGTACTTTAGTCAGCTCCAGTTCCTTATAGATTGGAGTTGACAGGATTTTTGCCAGTGACAGTGTACGAAGTGGTCTTCTCATCGCCCGCTCCATGTCATCATCAGATAGGCTCCTGGAGGAATGGGAGGACAACGAAGATGATCTCGCCCTTTCTCAGAGCGGAGATCTCAAAGTCAGAGTAATTGGCTCCAAAACTTGGGACTGACTCCTGACTTGAAACTCCATCAGTTCCATAAGTATAGATGGAGCCGAAGAAGTAGTCTTTTCAGAGCCAAGAGCCCTTGGTTCCGAGATTGGTGGTTTTGCTGCAATTTTTTTAGAGGATTCCAAAGCCAGATCCAAGGCTAGAGTTCTTTTTCCCAACATATCTGATTTTGAGGAAGAAGAAGGGGATACTGAAGAAGGTTTGGAGCTCTGAGACCTTTCCAAAGTCTCTGAAAAGGAAGCCTTCAGCAATCTTCTCACAATCAGTTTATTCTTGCATTCAAAAAGTACTCTACTGCTAAAAGCTTGGCAAAAGGCACACGATTATTGCAAATGGAGGGCACCCAGGCAATAAACACAACTGGCATGCCCATCCATGAGAGACATTTTTTGGCTGCATTTGTCACATTTTTTTGAACCCAGATTGTTTGGGTTCTTTCTGATCCTTAGACATGTCTGTAGCAAGAAGAAAAAACAGAACCAATCCGAAAAAAATTTTTGAACTTTGTTACCTCACAAAATAAAACTGACACAAGCAATCTCCTACACTAGGCAGGCCAATCCAACTAAAAATATATATCTATAAAATATAGCTATGACCAAGAAGCTACCAATGTAAACTTATGCAAAGTCAAGGCCAAAAAACATACCACACTAACTAGACTATGGAAAACCCTTTTTTTTTAAATTTAAACAATGCATAACCAACATGCAGAAGGGAATACTGACAAATAACGGATCCTCCTTGCGACAAGAAAGGGAACACAAGGGGGATGCAGGGAAATGGCCCTCTAAGTTAAATGGGATGCTAGGAGCCCTCTAACTTAAACAAACGCCTTAAGGGGAGGGAAAGCTCTCTAACTGAAACGAGCTTGTGGCGGGGGATAGGAAACTACGACAATACAAACCAGAAGGCCTGACAAGAAAAAAGGATGATGGCCAACAGCAGAAAGGGATGGAGAAAACACAGACCAAAGCCCTTAAGAGACTAGCTAATGTCTAAATAAAGTTTAACTATCAAAAATTTAATGTTAACCACAAAAATTACAAAAAGATGAAAAACTTAGGTAAGAGCCAGCCAGAAGTCACCCAATCTGCTTGAGCAGCAAATGAGATCTGGGTAATCTTCCTTGAGTATCATGGGATAGGGCATAGCTTCGAGCCAGTGGAAGCTCTCGAACTTTTGAGTTAGACCAAGTCGGAACCGATCTTGGTTCTGAACCCAACTAGCATAGAATGAAGGCAATATAGGACAACACAACATAAATTGTTCAGACTCAGGTAATTATCTGTCTTTTTTTTTGTAGTCATGGGAGGATAAGATATTGAATGCAGTATAACACCCCCATCTATTTGTCCCTTCCATCTGCACCCACTTGTGCCCTATTTGTCTTCCTGTTCTCAGCCATGAACTGTACATTATTCCCCAGAGAAACCACTAGCCGGTTGTGGTTATCAATAGTCACTGATGTTTTAACAGAAACAATATAAATATATTGCTATATTTTTCCACAGGTTATAATACTACTACATATCAGCTGAAACTCACAGCATGGTGACAACAAACAGGAACAAATGCTACAGAGTAGCCTAAGATGGATATTTCAGAAAAAGATGCCAAAGATGGGATTTTGAAAATTTATCTGAACAAAACCCATCATCTTTTTCTGAACAGTTTATGCTAAAACTTACAGGGCTGTTGACATCTGTATTTGCCTTCCAAAAACTAAAAGGGATTACTTTACCATTTACTAAACCAGATGAACTGTGATGCTTAGGAACAAAAACAAATAAACAAAAAGAATAGAAAACGTTATTTAGAAATACACACAGGATATTGGCTAGCAACTGTGCACAAGAAAACATTTCCTGCTTGATAACATTGGGAGATAATAGTTCTGTTATGGGTTGCAGTCATTCTGGTTCCTAGAACCAACATTTTGTATTCAGTTTTTGTCCTTTATGGACTGTTTTACTTCATTTTTCCACAAAAAAAAAAAAAAAAAAAAAAAAAAAGCAATAAATTATCAAGCCCATGCCTACTAAAAGCAGGATAGGCTCTAACCATAGAAAGGACCTAACTTCAAACCCTGCAGACCACTCCCTCTTGACATAGCAGACAATCACTGCATGACTTTCAAAACCCAGGAAATAACTCTGCCTGCTAGGTTTGGGTGGGTGACATAAGGGAATAATCTGGAAAGCCAGAAACAATTGAGGCCATTACAACAAGAACAGGCAAAAGTGAGATAATATTTGTCCCACAGCTGTATGCTACATGTATATGTGTGTGTATGTGTGTATGCTGTATGCATCCTGCAGGCAGCAGGATGCAGCATTTGAAACCATGAGTGCCCTGCTGATAGCAGGATGGGTAGCATCCTTAACTAACCTCACCACATACTAATACCAAATGCTTAGCCAGTTGTTGAAACTAGATAGTTATCTGTTCTTTATTTTTATGAATCATTCTGGGTGAGGGTAGGATTCCACTCAGGACCAAAATCTTACCTGCAATTGACATCTGCATACTGAGATCCAACATATCATTCTGGATGTCCTTCAGGGGAGAGAACTTAAAGTCATTTATATACCACATGGGCTACCACAAAGTTATATTTATATTTTCAAGTATAAAGGACTGAAGAGCCCTTTTAACATCATGGATCCCGGTGCTGAAGAGACAACTAACTGTCATCTTGTCCTTGTCATATTGGTATGTGTGGTGCAGTGACTTGGGTTTGTGCATGATATTAAGGATTTTAGCACCAGATAGGCAAATGATCATTATCTTCTCCTTTTCCAGCTGGTGAAAGGGGCATCTGAGTCATACAATAGCATCTCCTATGGCAAGTATACTAGGAAAGTGCTTGCTTGCCGTAGTGACTTTGGAATCATTGGGTGTTGGTTTATGTTGGTGTTACGTGTTGCTCTTGATGTGTGCTTTAGTAATTGCTGAGGATACATGTTGCCATTTGATGGCTTAGAAGGTTTTTTTAGGTTTGGAAAGGATTTTAAGTGGCTCAGCATATGAAGGTCTATGTATGTGGTAAGTGGTATGTGTGAAGGATGTAGTGTGTGAGTTACTGACAACTTAATTTGTAACAGACGTTTTTGTCTCCAAGTAAGTTATGTACATCTCTAGCATACAGTGTTAGCTTCTTTAAGGATTTAAAGGATGCCTGAGTACATGAGGCAACTGCTACATTGTCTTAGGTTGCTCATATCTATCAAGGTTGCAACAAAGACATGAGGAAATTGCAAATCCATATTGCTAGGATCTGTATTAGGGTTGGGCTATTATGGTTTAGCAACTTGGTATTACTGGGGTCACCTGAGTGGTGTCTAGGGTTAAGGCTAGATATTAGATAGTGTTATCATCAAATATTTGTACTGTTTGAAGTACTATCTAACTGCCCTAAGCTTATTTCCATGTCAATCCTTTCTGTGCTACAGGTTACAGTTCTATGTACAACTTTATAGATTTGCTACTATAATAGGTACTGCTAACTTCCACTGCACAGTGAAGAACTTCATGCACACATGCAAAATCATAGTAGACAGAAAGAAACTAAAAACTAACTCCCATGACCTCTGTCCAGTAAACAACTAGACTTTGAGCATCCCAGACTGCTTCAAACTCAGACACAACAGGTAAACACCTTCTGCCACAAAATTAATGATCATGGAACTTCTTGATGTAAAAGCACAGCAAAAGTAGCTCTCAAGTGCAGATTAATACCAAACAACTAAGTCAATAAAAGCCCTCTGGTTGATAAAACAATCTCACTGTAAGCCTTCCTGTGTTTCCCAACTCAGACAGACCAGGCTACTTTACTACTGCCACTAGAATAGCACATCCAGTCTTCTTAATGTAAAAACACATTTTGATTAGCCAGAAGTGAAAAGGTACCAACTATCTACAAGATGCAATTATCACTTTAAGCTCCCTTATGTGTTTCCCA
This sequence comes from Protopterus annectens, assembly GCF_019279795.1. NCBI lineage: Eukaryota > Metazoa > Chordata > Ceratodontiformes > Protopteridae > Protopterus > Protopterus annectens. Next base: position 1,552,771,018 of record NC_056739.1, on the reverse strand, counting down.
GCTTGTATAGACTAGGCTACCTTTCTCCTGCCACTAGAATTGCAGACCCAGTGTTCTTAGTGTAAAAACACTCTATAGTTAGTCAAAAGTGAAGAGGTAGCAGAAAAAAAATCAAATAATTAGCTACAACAAGTAATTCACACTTTAAGCCTCCCTGTGTGTTTTTCAACTCAGACAGACCAGACAACCATTCTACTGCCACCACAGTTGCAGTCTCAGTTTCTTAATGTTAAAGCACACTCTAGTTAGCCACAAGTGAAAAGGTACCAAAAACAAATCTAGTAACTAGCAACAAGTAATTACAAAGTGATTCAAAGGCATATTAGCCAGCCATGAGGAACAAACGCACACACGCACACACACACACACACACACACACACACACACACACACACACACACACACACACACACACACAAACACACACAATTTAAAGCAATTACAAAGTGCATTAACAGTCTAAGGGGATGGCCTTCTTAGTTTCTTTTGACAGTAACCAGTAAGATCAGCAGAGGAGATAAAACTGGAAGGAGCTTCTAGAGCCAGGTATACAGAAGATGAAAGAGGAAGGAGCTTCCAATGCCAGATATACAGTAAGGGCTGGCAGCTTAAAAGGTTCCAGTTTTAAAAACACAACAGGAAAAGGGAGGGCGTGTAGATTTGTACTAAGCTAACTGCCCTTGCGAGCCATTTTAAGCCTAGCCAATTATCCCTTGTGAGACTCAAACGCTGCACCTTGTGCTTGCAAGGCAAACACCTTAACCATTAGGCCACCCTCCCAACCCTCCTAGATGGGAAATGAATTCAGAAGAGAGCTAATAAAAATGCAGTAAAATGAGGGCCTACTCAGAACACCTAGGCACAGCACAGAATCCACTTGAAAAACACTTCAGACTATAAAAATGCCTTAGATTAATAATTTTAACTTCAGATATAAAACAAACACAACACACAGAACCAATATAAATAGTAAGATAAGTACAGTGTTTTAAATATAGTTTTAATGTACTTCCCTGAATGCAAAATGTAGTCCATTTTTTTCAAGCTTTCAGCAGCCCTAGGACTGTGTGTCTGACAATGCAGTCACCAATTACTATAATTATTTGTGTCATGTTTTTAGTGGTAGTGGATGGTTTACTATGTTATGTCTGTAGATTTATTTTTTATGGTATACTTCCCTTGCACTGTATAAATGTGGCAGAGGCAAACAACTAAATAATATGTATCAAAGGTGTATCCTGATTTGTCTAAAATTACTGTGCACTTGGGGTAAAATGGCATATATACCCAGACTGTTGTCTTGCCTTAGGCCTACCTCTCAACCTCTTAGCACAAGAATTCTGGACAAAGTCAAAAACGGTGTGTGTGTGAGTGTGTGGGGGGGGGGGGGTGGCAAGTGTCCCAGATCAGGAACATGTTTTAAATATTACTTTTATAAACTTATAAGGTTGCTAGAATAACAGGTTTTGCATTTGTGTTTGCATGCATTTTCTAAAGGATATGATGTCTTCCATTATTTAGTGAATTTAGTTCTTGATGATTTGCCACAAAACCACAAATGCTATAAGGAACAGACCAAAACATGAAGTAAAGACCTAGCCATTCTACAAAATTCTGGACAGCTGACAGGCATGCCCAAGGGTAAATTAGGTGTAAGCTATTCAGCACATGTGCTATGTAAACTGTACCTTAGACAACATCCTTTTCAGTGATGGCCAGATGCCCAGGATATCATCGTCCTTATTAAACACATAGGTTCATAGGTGTGTACTAGGCTAATGGCCCTGAAGCCTTTACAAGCCTAGCCCATAGAAGTGCTCTGGCATCATGCCATCCAACGTTAGTTCCCAGTGCCTCTATCAAGTAGAGCCACTGCAGTGATCCCTCAGAGTGAACTTTCCATTACCCATCTGCTAATCAAGACTTCTCTTGAAGAGGGATGGCGAGGTGCTCTGCTTGACATGTATGGGAAGTCTTTTCCAGAGCATGGGCAGTCTCTGGGTTATGAACCTGTCCCTCCAGCACATTCTGTTGATTGTGGTAATCAGGTTGAGGTCTCTGGAGCATGTGGTGTGGTGTGGAGAGACTAGGATTTCTTTAGATGTAGCATTTCTAACAGAGCTGGGTCAGACATGGCTTTGTAAGTCAAGCAGACATCGCTTCTAAGTAGGCGATATGAGACAAAGAATATCTGGAGTCTTTTGAGTCTGCCCATGTAGGACATGTGTTTAATATCTAGGATCCTCTTCGTGAGGTACTTCTGTGGCCTCTCCAGCTGTTGCAGGTGTCTAGTGAGGTACATGTCAAATGGGGCATTATATTCAACGATTGGTCTAATGAGGGAAGAGTAGAGAGAGATGATGACCTCTTTCTTCCTGGATACAAAACCCTTGATAATGAGATGTGCCACATAGAAGGACTTTCTGACCACAGTGGCAATGTGGTGGTTAAAGGAGAGGTTGCTGTCAACCTGTGTTCCCAGATCTCTTATAACGCCTTCTGTGTTTAGTCTATATCCTCTATATTCCTTCCAGTTGCCTGCGACTACTTATGCAGCACATGTTACAGTGGTATTACTATACACTTCCAAAGTGCCTGGTATCAAATATAACAAGGACAGGTCAAAAATCCCAGACTACCCCAGCACACAAAAATGAATTGCAGCAGCACCAAATACCTACATAAATTAAAGGTTGACATAAATTAGGTTAAAAGTCCAGAGTGTGCATGTCTGTGCAAACTCTAGCCTTTTAACTATTTAATGCCAATTCAAGTTCACCCATTTGGAGATAAATTTGAAAAATCTTGCAGCATAAAGGAGTACCAGTGTTCATTTCAGAGACATAATAATGAGGTGCTAATGCGATGTTGTTCATCACATCTTAGCATTTCTCAGAGTGACAGCATAACACTGATGCACTTCTGGGCATAACAGCTTTGCTCAGGTAGCAATTGTGGTGATATTTCTTTGAATCCTGGAATGAATCTTTACTTTTATCTAACATTTCAATAAAGCTCAGCTTCCTTCTGCAAAATAAACATCTCTCAAATAATGTCTCCTTATTTTAGTGGTTTTGTCAAATCTTTTAAGATGCCTGTAAAATTCCATATCACACAGGACTCAAACACACCAAAAAATCCGTATGAAAGTATATAGAGTCTATTTATCTTCTAGAAATGAACTTACTTTCAGAAATGTCTACGGTCAGACTTCTAATTATTTCTTCCTTGTAGGAAGTGATGTGAGTTATGAAGTACTCATTGATCAAAAAGTAGGCAAAATGCCCATGGACGTATTCACAAATAAAGCAAACATCAGAAAAAACAATGATTTCAAAGCAGGGAAGAAACCAAAGCAGAGGACACTGTGCAATATTGCCTATGTGTACTTTAAGTACCAAATGATATCAGAGGAGCAGAAGAACGAGACTGGCAACATCTTCACACGTGGGAAACTTTATGTGCTTGAAAAATCAAGTTGGACAACAAATGATAATGGTATGCATACCTCTCATCTGTCTTTGAGTTTTAGGTGTGTCCCTCCTAAATCTGTGTCTTTTTTTTTCCTTTAGAAAATCTGTTACATTACAATCAAAAAATACTGGCAACTGTTACAGTTACATGCATATTTTATTTCAGAGAATTCACATCCTCTTATTCTGTCACCTTTATAAGGGTACTAATTAAAAGTCTCCCTGATTTGGGGCCTTTGTCTTTTAAGTCTCTCATGTTTTGGATTTATCCTTAGTAAGAGAGGTGTGAAGTTGAGAGTTGGTATGTAGAAGCCTATATTGGGGGTTGGCATAACAGTTAAGATGTTTACCTCTTATACAAGAGGTACAGGGTTTGATTCTCACAAAAAAAATGGCTATGTTTAAATTGGTCCCCAAGGACAGCTAGCCAAGTACTTACTTATATACATAGGAAAACAAAAGGATTGGGTTGGGTTGCATGGATAGGTTTATAAAGGACCTGGTGGTTATTAGCCTAGTATATACCGATGAACATATATGTTAAGAAAATGTGTGCAATTGTTCACTTTGAAGAAGAAAGATACAGTCGTGATAAGGTATATACTAGAAAACTATTCACACAAATAAGCAGGCCAGGGTAAGATCCTCTTATTTCATAGATAGTATAGCATCTCTAACCTAAGATTACCCAACATCTAATCCTAACCCTGCCCAGTGGACATGTATCACTACACCCACTTTCACCTTCAAACTTGTGCCCACATCTTATATAAAACTATTGTTAAACAAACTGAAACCATGTTATAATTCAGCTAGTGTCCTTCCAAGTAAATACCTTAAAATAGCATCCAATATCATTGCCTATCTTATCTCAATCCTTATAACTAGGTACATCCAGGAATCTCACATTCCTTCTTTCTGGAAGAGTCATACATTATCCCTTTGTACAAAGGAGGAAATTCAACAGGTGTTGCTAACTTTAGACCTAAAGCAATCTTATCCTCCCTCTCCAAAATACTTGAAAAATGTATTCAAAAACAATTGCTAGACTATCTCCTGCAGGAAGAACTTCTTTCCTCTACATGACATGGCTTCCTTCTTTCTCATAGTACTAACATTGCACTTCTAATGTGTATAGATACTGTTAATAAAGCTACAGATAATGGCAAACTAGTCTCCCTACCTCCTTAGTTCAAAGCTTGTTTAAAGCTTTTGGCACAGTTTGTCACAGCAAGCATCTACTTCAAATGTCCTCATTGGGTCTCTCTCTCAGCCCACCCTTCTATGGTTTAAAAACTGCTATTCAATAAGTATCAGTCAATAAAATGGCACTCCACCCTCTCTCTACACCTCCCAGTCACCACCGGTATACCACAAGGCTCTATCCTTGGTCCCCTCCTCTTTAACATTCTCAGCAACACCCCCCCCCCACACACACATCCATACAACATGCCTCCCTAATACAGTATGGAGATGGCTCCATGGCACACCTCCAAAAAGTAATAGGAAGCTTTAACAGCAACTGAAACATTGCTTTGTAACTAACAACTCATGCTCCAAATAACAAACTACTTGTTTTTTTTCCCTAAATCCCTCTCCAGTGAAAGAACAAAATTTGATGTCCTCTCTCTTGCTAATAAAACCACTGAAGTCACTTCTCATAGAAAATTATTAGGGATGATAGTGGAAGATAATCTTACATTCACCTGCTTATACAAAATTGCATAAGAGAAACTCATCAAAAACTAGGGATGTTTTATAGAGCCCAAAACTTTCTCAAACACAACTAAAGGTACACTTGACACTACTTATCTCCTTCCCACACTTCTTTATGGCACTCCCATCCTTACTAACCTTAAGGCATCACAAAATTCAAAACTTGAACAATGCTACATGAACGCTGCTAAATTTGTAGCTAGTACCCCTTTCAGAACCCACCACTGTATAGCACTAAAAAGTCTAAATTGGTCAGAACTACCCTGTTAACAAACATAAACATCTTGCCACCTATAAAATTATCCAGAATCCATCTGCTTGTGCAGCACTACACTAAACATTCTACACAACTATGTTCCCAGTTGGTCATTATGATCTAATGAACAAACACTCCTGCCTATCCACAAACATACCAAATCTGCTGGGAAATGTCTATACTTGTAGTATGCTGCTAATGCCTGTTACTCCTTACCCATATCCATCAGGTCAGTACCCTCCCTCCCATCATTCAAAACCATTCTGAAAGACTTTCTTTCCGAAAGCTAGCTCTGTTCTTGCTCACCACCGGGATATACTATATCCCTAAATGTGAATAAATACCCATTCATACCTTACATGCCCTTACTCGCTCTTCTTCAATCACTTCCTTACTTCTTTCAATTTATCTCCCATGGCTTTCTCTCTAAATATAACATAAGCCTACTTTTCTTTCACTTCCTATTGTCATATAACTTGTGTATCTATTGTTAACCAATGTTTTCATATTGTGTCTAATTTTGTATAATCATTAAGAATGTAGGTGTTTTGTATTATTTTTTAATACTGTAAAAGTATTATTCTTAAAATTTGCATATTGTGTCTAATTTTGTATAATTATTTAAAGTATAGGTGTTGTTATACTATTTTAAGACTGTAAAAGCATTGTTCTTAAAATTTTTAATAATATGTTTGGAGCTTTTCTCCAGGGGGCTACAATGAAAATGGGCTCCTATCCAGTCAGACTTTCCCAGGAATCAAATGTCAATAAATAAATAAATAAATAAATAAATAAATAAACTGCAGTGTGCTAACACTATAGAGAACAACTAGTGCTTCTTCACTTAGTACAACTGCAAAGGACACCAAAGTGACACACCACAACAATAAAACATTTCAGTTAAAGAAATATAGTGAAGAGAAAACAATCTAGTATCTTCCATCAAAGGAGCATCATAATACATTGTAAAAGAAGAGAAGAAAGGATTATCCTTCTTTTAAGATTTAACAAACAGCTAAGTGAAATGGTCACAAAAAAATCCATTTAAAGGAAAAAGCAACTTGTAAAAATAAAACACAGCTAATTTCTTTTTCTGGATTTGAATTATTGATGAGGGAAGGGAAAAAGTGGTGATGGCTAGTGTTGAAAGTATGAGAAAATGCTGCAGAATTAATGTTTACGTTATAGGTTCTGCAGATCCAGTAAGGCTAGGCCAGCATGGAAACAGATGATGAGGAAAACGGAAAGAAATGGTGGCAGGTCTGGGCCATGAATGTGAAAGTTATGAAGATAGAAGTGAGGGAAAGACTGGGATGCAAAGGGATGTGTCTCTTTCAGGATGAGTAAAAAGTACCTAGAAATTGAGCGACCGTGCTTTATAAACTGGAATGTACACACCCATTCTGAAAGGTGTTAACTGAGCACAAAACAGAAGGCAAATATAATAAAGTGGTAACTAAATGGGAGTAAGGTAGTAAAATAATATATTAATTTGTCAGAGAAGTACTTTACAACTAGAAGGGGGTAAGAAGGTAATGATCAAAAGAAGCGATGGTATGAGGAAAGGGAATGAAACCAATCATACACCGTGGAGATGGTAACAATCAAGAGATGTTATGGTATGAGGAAACAATAAAACCAATCATACACCTTAGAGACTGTGATAATCAAAAGAAGTGACAGTATAAGGAAAGGGAATGAAACCAATCATACACCGTGGAGATGGTAACAATCAAGAGATGTTATGGTATGAGGAAACAATAAAACCAATCATACACCTTAGAGACTGTGATAATCAAAAGAAGTGACAGTATAAGGAAAGGGAATGAAACCAATCATACACCGTGGAGATGGTAACAATCAAGAGATGTTATGGTATGAGGAAACAATAAAACCAATCATACACCTTAGAGACTGTGATAATCAAAAGAAGTGACAGTATAAGGAAAGGGAATGAAACCAATCATACACCGTGGAGATGGTAACAATCAAGAGATGTTATGGTATGAGGAAACAATAAAACCAATCATACACCTTAGAGACTGTGATAATCAAAAGAAGTGACAGTATAAGGAAAGGGAATGAAACCAATCATACACCGTGGAGATGGTAACAATCAAGAGATGTTATGGTATGAGGAAACAATAAAACCAATCATACACCTTAGAGACTGTGATAATCAAAAGAAGTGACAGTATAAGGAAAGGGAATGAAACCAATCATACACCGTGGAGATGGTAACAATCAAGAGATGTTATGGTATGAGGAAACAATAAAACCAATCATACACCTTAGAGACTGTGATAATCAAAAGAAGTGACAGTATAAGGAAAGGGAATGAAACCAATCATACACCGTGGAGATGGTAACAATCAAGAGATGTTATGGTATGAGGAAACAATAAAACCAATCATACACCTTAGAGACTGTGATAATCAAAAGAAGTGACAGTATAAGGAAAGGGAATGAAACCAATCATACACCGTGGAGATGGTAACAATCAAGAGATGTTATGGTATGAGGAAACAATAAAACCAATCATACACCTTAGAGACTGTGATAATCAAAAGAAGTGACAGTATAAGGAAAGGGAATGAAACCAATCATACACCGTGGAGATGGTAACAATCAAGAGATGTTATGGTATGAGGAAACAATAAAACCAATCATACACCTTAGAGACTGTGATAATCAAAAGAAGTGACAGTATAAGGAAAGGGAATGAAACCAATCATACACCGTGGAGATGGTAACAATCAAGAGATGTTATGGTATGAGGAAACAATAAAACCAATCATACACCTTAGAGACTGTGATAATCAAAAGAAGTGACAGTATAAGGAAAGGGAATGAAACCAATCATACACCGTGGAGATGGTAACAATCAAGAGATGTTATGGTATGAGGAAACAATAAAACCAATCATACACCTTAGAGACTGTGATAATCAAAAGAAGTGACAGTATAAGGAAAGGGAATGAAACCAATCATACACCGTGGAGATGGTAACAATCAAGAGATGTTATGGTATGAGGAAACAATAAAACCAATCATACACCTTAGAGACTGTGATAATCAAAAGAAGTGACAGTATAAGGAAAGGGAATGAAACCAATCATACACCGTGGAGATGGTAACAATCAAGAGATGTTATGGTATGAGGAAACAATAAAACCAATCATACACCTTAGAGACTGTGATAATCAAAAGAAGTGACAGTATAAGGAAAGGGAATGAAACCAATCATACACCGTGGAGATGGTAACAATCAAGAGATGTTATGGTATGAGGAAACAATAAAACCAATCATACACCTTAGAGACTGTGATAATCAAAAGAAGTGACAGTATAAGGAAAGGGAATGAAACCAATCATACACCGTGGAGATGGTAACAATCAAGAGATGTTATGGTATGAGGAAACAATAAAACCAATCATACACCTTAGAGACTGTGATAATCAAAAGAAGTGACAGTATAAGGAAAGGGAATGAAACCAATCATACACCGTGGAGATGGTAACAATCAAGAGATGTTATGGTATGAGGAAACAATAAAACCAATCATACACCTTAGAGACTGTGATAATCAAAAGAAGTGACAGTATAAGGAAAGGGAATGAAACCAATCATACACCGTGGAGATGGTAACAATCAAGAGATGTTATGGTATGAGGAAACAATAAAACCAATCATACACCTTAGAGACTGTGATAATCAAAAGAAGTGACAGTATAAGGAAAGGGAATGAAACCAATCATACACCGTGGAGATGGTAACAATCAAGAGATGTTATGGTATGAGGAAACAATAAAACCAATCATACACCTTAGAGACTGTGATAATCAAAAGAAGTGACAGTATAAGGAAAGGGAATGAAACCAATCATACACCGTGGAGATGGTAACAATCAAGAGATGTTATGGTATGAGGAAACAATAAAACCAATCATACACCTTAGAGACTGTGATAATCAAAAGAAGTGACAGTATAAGGAAAGGGAATGAAACCAATCATACACCGTGGAGATGGTAACAATCAAGAGATGTTATGGTATGAGGAAACAATAAAACCAATCATACACCTTAGAGACTGTGATAATCAAAAGAAGTGACAGTATAAGGAAAGGGAATGAAACCAATCATACACCGTGGAGATGGTAACAATCAAGAGATGTTATGGTATGAGGAAACAATAAAACCAATCATACACCTTAGAGACTGTGATAATCAAAAGAAGTGACAGTATAAGGAAAGGGAATGAAACCAATCATACACCGTGGAGATGGTAACAATCAAGAGATGTTATGGTATGAGGAAACAATAAAACCAATCATACACCTTAGAGACTGTGATAATCAAAAGAAGTGACAGTATAAGGAAAGGGAATGAAACCAATCATACACCGTGGAGATGGTAACAATCAAGAGATGTTATGGTATGAGGAAACAATAAAACCAATCATACACCTTAGAGACTGTGATAATCAAAAGAAGTGACAGTATAAGGAAAGGGAATGAAACCAATCATACACCGTGGAGATGGTAACAATCAAGAGATGTTATGGTATGAGGAAACAATAAAACCAATCATACACCTTAGAGACTGTGATAATCAAAAGAAGTGACAGTATAAGGAAAGGGAATGAAACCAATCATACACCGTGGAGATGGTAACAATCAAGAGATGTTATGGTATGAGGAAACAATAAAACCAATCATACACCTTAGAGACTGTGATAATCAAAAGAAGTGACAGTATAAGGAAAGGGAATGAAACCAATCATACACCGTGGAGATGGTAACAATCAAGAGATGTTATGGTATGAGGAAACAATAAAACCAATCATACACCTTAGAGACTGTGATAATCAAAAGAAGTGACAGTATAAGGAAAGGGAATGAAACCAATCATACACCGTGGAGATGGTAACAATCAAGAGATGTTATGGTATGAGGAAACAATAAAACCAATCATACACCTTAGAGACTGTGATAATCAAAAGAAGTGACAGTATAAGGAAAGGGAATGAAACCAATCATACACCGTGGAGATGGTAACAATCAAGAGATGTTATGGTATGAGGAAACAATAAAACCAATCATACACCTTAGAGACTGTGATAATCAAAAGAAGTGACAGTATAAGGAAAGGGAATGAAACCAATCATACACCGTGGAGATGGTAACAATCAAGAGATGTTATGGTATGAGGAAACAATAAAACCAATCATACACCTTAGAGACTGTGATAATCAAAAGAAGTGACAGTATAAGGAAAGGGAATGAAACCAATCATACACCGTGGAGATGGTAACAATCAAGAGATGTTATGGTATGAGGAAACAATAAAACCAATCATACACCTTAGAGACTGTGATAATCAAAAGAAGTGACAGTATAAGGAAAGGGAATGAAACCAATCATACACCGTGGAGATGGTAACAATCAAGAGATGTTATGGTATGAGGAAACAATAAAACCAATCATACACCTTAGAGACTGTGATAATCAAAAGAAGTGACAGTATAAGGAAAGGGAATGAAACCAATCATACACCGTGGAGATGGTAACAATCAAGAGATGTTATGGTATGAGGAAACAATAAAACCAATCATACACCTTAGAGACTGTGATAATCAAAAGAAGTGACAGTATAAGGAAAGGGAATGAAACCAATCATACACCGTGGAGATGGTAACAATCAAGAGATGTTATGGTATGAGGAAACAATAAAACCAATCATACACCTTAGAGACTGTGATAATCAAAAGAAGTGACAGTATAAGGAAAGGGAATGAAACCAATCATACACCGTGGAGATGGTAACAATCAAGAGATGTTATGGTATGAGGAAACAATAAAACCAATCATACACCTTAGAGACTGTGATAATCAAAAGAAGTGACAGTATAAGGAAAGGGAATGAAACCAATCATACACCGTGGAGATGGTAACAATCAAGAGATGTTATGGTATGAGGAAACAATAAAACCAATCATACACCTTAGAGACTGTGATAATCAAAAGAAGTGACAGTATAAGGAAAGGGAATGAAACCAATCATACACCGTGGAGATGGTAACAATCAAGAGATGTTATGGTATGAGGAAACAATAAAACCAATCATACACCTTAGAGACTGTGATAATCAAAAGAAGTGACAGTATAAGGAAAGGGAATGAAACCAATCATACACCGTGGAGATGGTAACAATCAAGAGATGTTATGGTATGAGGAAACAATAAAACCAATCATACACCTTAGAGACTGTGATAATCAAAAGAAGTGACAGTATAAGGAAAGGGAATGAAACCAATCATACACCGTGGAGATGGTAACAATCAAGAGATGTTATGGTATGAGGAAACAATAAAACCAATCATACACCTTAGAGACTGTGATAATCAAAAGAAGTGACAGTATAAGGAAAGGGAATGAAACCAATCATACACCGTGGAGATGGTAACAATCAAGAGATGTTATGGTATGAGGAAACAATAAAACCAATCATACACCTTAGAGACTGTGATAATCAAAAGAAGTGACAGTATAAGGAAAGGGAATGAAACCAATCATACACCGTGGAGATGGTAACAATCAAGAGATGTTATGGTATGAGGAAACAATAAAACCAATCATACACCTTAGAGACTGTGATAATCAAAAGAAGTGACAGTATAAGGAAAGGGAATGAAACCAATCATACACCGTGGAGATGGTAACAATCAAGAGATGTTATGGTATGAGGAAACAATAAAACCAATCATACACCTTAGAGACTGTGATAATCAAAAGAAGTGACAGTATAAGGAAAGGGAATGAAACCAATCATACACCGTGGAGATGGTAACCATACCTCTCAAGTGTACCTCATTACGAGGAATGTACCTCATTTGGGGTCTTAAAAAGTTCATGTTCCTCGAAATTCCTCAAAGTTCCACATTGAAAGCATCTGTCACACATTCAATGTTAGGAAATTTTTTAAGTGAAATCCATGGCAAATTGAAAATAATCATATTAATTCATTAAAGGATCTTCTTTATAAGTAAAACCAGCATAATGTTACCCATCCTATGACCTTCTTAGTTGAAGTTGTTAGTAAGCCATTAGTAAGTGTTCCACATTTTGCCCATTTGTTCCACATTATGAAGGCGAATATTCCTCATTTTGCGATGGAAGATTGAGAGCTATGATGGTAACAATCAAAAGAAGTTATGGTATGAGGAAAGGGAATTAAACTAATTGTACACCTTGAAGATGTTGACAATCAAAAGAAGTTATGGTATGAGGAAAGGGAATTAAACCAATTTTACACCTTGGAGATGGTAACAACCAATAGAAGTTATGGTATGAGGAATGAGAATGAAACTAATTGTACACCTTGAAGATGGTGACAATCAAAAGAAGTTATGGTATGAGGAATGGGAATGAAACCAATTGTACTCCTTGAAGATGGAAAAAACAAAAGAAGTTAAGGTATGAGGTAAGGGGATGAAACCAATAATTCACCTTGGTGAGGAAGAAATCAAAATAAGTGATGGTATGAGGAAAGGGCATGAAACCAATCATACACCTTTGATAGCATAGGGGAGCAGGTGTCTCTCTACCGAATGATATTGGGTTCAATGCCATTTATAATATTACTGGAAAACAAGTTCACATATTTATATTAAATACATTTTAACTTCATATATTTGTATTATGTGATTTTTTTGGTAACATGGGTAAGGATTGCACATATTTGATTCCAAACTGAAAAAGCATTTATATAAAAAGAAAGGCATTCCCAAATACTGAAACACCCTGTAGAGTCTGCAGATATGAATACAGTCATATGTAAGTGCAAACTTATAGTATTTATCACTTTACTTGCTATCACTGGCAAAAGAGACATGTATTTTATTTTTAGTTAATAAGGTATATTGGTGGCTCATAGGCCCTTTTCAGGCATAATCTGGCCAAAGGGACATGGGTAAATAAAACATATAGACAATGCAGTGTAGAAAGTTATCAAGTTTGCTTTTAGAAAAGATATACTGGAATACACAGATAAAACTCAGACAATCATGGACAAAACACATGTACCTGCCTCACCGGCAATTACAAGTAGTCAGGACTGAACCATGGGACTATGCAGCAACCAACATGGTATAACCTTTACCTAGTAACCAAATTCAGATGTTCAATATGGGTTAAATGTGTATTCTATGTAAAGAAAGAGTGAGATGAATGAATCTAAATTCCCTTTCCATTCTATAACTTTTAAGGGACTGACGAGCAAAGTGGCATTCTAGAAAAGCTGGATCAAGCCCACAACACTAGCTTGCATGCCATCCTCACATATGATAACAGATCTGTAATCATAACTGACTAAATGACCTCACCTTCCCAGTAAATAATGCTGTAAGCCTGTATTTCAGAAATGACTACCCAATAAAGAAGTACATACACATATAAAAATAAGCCAGAAACACAACATAACCATCAGCCTATTCAACACTATACTTACATTCTGTATAAATCACACTGTTCACAAATATGGTAGGGTTTGTAGTGTATCTTAAATATAAGTAACCATTCACTGACCAATATGTAAAGAGCAATAAAAATACATTTACAATACCGGGTCTCTGTGACAGTGTTACACCCCTACACACACACACACACACACACACACACACACACACACACACACACACACACACACACACACACACTCACATGCACACATGCCCCATGCAGGATGTTTTGCCCTATCCCTCTCACTTCCTTTACAAAATATGTTTATATAAAGTTATTACAACTCATTATAAGAAAGTTGCTTCAGTCCTTCTTTTCAGACATTCCCTTGCATTTTTGTAATCCTTTGCCTTTACCATATCAAAGCTTGTGCACCGTATCCTCGTAATAATGTTAAGTACAGCTAATAAATGCACTAACAGAGTATCCTGTTCCTGCATACCAGGCAACCATTTAGCTTCCTTACAAGTCTTCTAATATTAGTTGTTCATCCATTGGTGTAATAGAAGCATTTACCTCAAAGTGTATGAAGCCTAGAGAAGGCTTTAAAAATTAAAGAGTAATGGACAAACACCGTCACTTGGCTTGACACATCAAACTTGAAGGCTGGCTCCAGTTACTGTCTGTAGTTCTTCTGTCAATGCATCTGTCAGCATGTCTTTCTGGAATTAAAAAATCCCCAAACTCTTTGACACTCTACACTGTATTAAGCAAAATGTAATTATTTGATTCAGCCGAATTACTGCAGCATGCAAACCATCATCTATCCGACTGACTCAATGGTGTCAATCAGAAAGATGAGAAAGCCTTACCTTGAGTTCAAGGCATAGAGGGAAATGTAGTCTGCTGCACTAAAATGCTGATAGATACATCAGAAGCAAGACTACAGAGCCTATAAGACCATGCACTTTAAAGGAATATTTGCAACCACATTTTTCTGGATTAAAAAGAGTATCTCATGGGACTTGTGAGTCAAAGGAGCATCTCATTGTAAGAGTCACAGGCCATGATGTGAATAACTTGCAAGGGTGCTTGACAGTAATTACTGCAGGGCCTCCTTTTCACATGAGGCCCAAACTGGGACAAATTGAATGAATCAGCCTAAGGTTGGCCTTCCTCTCTAGCAAACCTTTTATCTAAGGCTGCTGCCTACTCCTCCAAATTGTGTTTCCTCATACACAGATACGTTGAGTCATCTGCACCTATCCAATGCAAGTGTAATGACAAGTTTACAACTAAACTCACATGGTGGAACTCCCACAGCAGCACACACAATAACCAAATAAAAAGCTTCAGCCATCTAAAAAGAGATTTCCACTGCATTATTAAAAAAGGGATTTAAAACTGCTAACTACTTCAAGCCTATCATTAGGCAGTGCAAGGCTGACTACAAACTTAAAGCTAGAACCAAGAAAAAAAAAACACAACCACAAGGTTTTCTTCAGCTATATTAGAAATCTTAGAAGTATCCAACAAGTCTGTACTGAACGTATCTCTAAAGGTACCTCCTTCTCAGATCTTAAAGCCATTGCTAATATTCTTCCAGACTAATTTTTTTGCCAGCTTCATACCCCCTACCTCCATCTTATTGTTTACTGGGAATTTACTATGGATGAATTAATAAACAGCAATATAGGTGACCTTACCCTATACTGATAATAAGCTCTCCTTTGACCACCATACCCCTGTTGTAGTTAGATGAGACAAGATGGATACTTACTCATTCTACTTCACATCCTTTACAGACACCCTGGGTCTAGAATTTGTAAGTATGCTCCAGCAGTTGGGTGGTTACATACCGAGCATGGTATACTCACTTCCAAAATTAAGCAAAGAAAACATTGACATGCTTCTGTACGTGGGCCATCGTTTCTCCTCCCAACATGCAAACTAAGCAAACAGCAGCAAAATGAAAGGTTTCAGTTCATTCAAAATTCCTATCAGCTTCTGTAAAATGTGATAGAAAGATGACAGAAAAATAAAAATAAACATTGCATATCAAGATGTCATTAAGAATAGGACACTAAGTAAAAACAAGTGCCGTTAAAAGTTATAAGACATTATAGTTTGCAGAAATGTGTATTTTACTGGTTTGTTATAAAATTACAATATTTGTCACTAGAAATATCAATTAATTTTAAAAAGTTCATTAAAATGAATAAATGATGTGCTTCATACTGATCACTGCTGCAGTAGCCTAACAAATAAGGTTTACATCCTGCCAAGGATATAACAGCCTGCTAGCTTCCAAAGCTTCAGGGCACCTTCACATACCCAAATTGCCTAGCAGCTCAAGCTAAACTGACTAAAAGACAGACGTGGGTGCCAAGCCCTTCAGAGATTTACTGCCACTGAAGATTACGGTCCTCTGAGGCTTTCAATGATCGATGGTCAGTTTGAGCTGTTCCTTTGCTGGGCAGATAAGTTTCCCTTGGGGAAAAAAAATCCATTATTTATTTTTTTGTTTATTATTAATACTTCCCTCTTCTGGAAAGTTATTTTAAAGCTAGGAGTTTGTGTATTAATGGACTTTAATGAGACTGTACTGTACATTTAAACAGGAAAGCTCTTTTTTCCCTGTCAGTTCAAAAGTTGCTTGAAGTAACTGCAAACCATTATTTTCTGTGGAGAATTTGTGTTTATTTTACTTTGTTGGACTGGCTAAGTGCTTTAAACTGTATTTGTTTTTGAAAAAAGTGAGTTTCAAAGACTTTTGTTTTCCTACTGGCATTTGTCACTTGCTTTCCCTGGGAAAAATGCACCATTTTCAGTTTGACCATGGGATAATCTGCCAGTCCTTCTTTCAGCCACAAAAAGAAAAAGATAAGGATACAGACTTTGCCATCACAGCAGGCTAGCAGTTTGCCTTACCCGCAGGTGGGTGACTATTATGGCCAATAGTTATACCTCAGATCACTCATCCTTTACCCCAGATACCTCTGCTATAGCACCTATTGCCACTATGGACCAGAGGGTAGCTATGTCCTCTGCAGTTGTTGAGCTTCTCTCATTGGGCAAGGGAGAAACAGTCTTGTCAGTCCTGGGAAAGGGAACAGAGAAGACTTCCCTGTTTGTCAGAATGTTGTATCCATACCTGGGGAAGCTGCTGTTGCTGTCATTAATAACACTGTTGGTCTCAGGTTTCCTGTCAAAGAGAAAGAGAAACCTAAGCATGTATCTCCTCCTCCTCAAGATTCTTTAGGGAGGAGTAGTTTATTGGGCCTGGCTCAGGGCTTAATTCATGCTATTGATCCATCTTGCAAAATAGTCTCTGATAAAAGAAAGAGGGCTACCTCCTTTCCTGAAGAGATTCAGGATTCTGAATCTGGACAGCAGGATATAGAGACAGATACAGGATTTACTCCTCCAAGTTCTCATTCCGACCCAAATGAGAGTTCAGTTTCTGACTCTCCCTGTGGGGGGTTTCTCTTTCTCTTTGACTATTTCTAGAATGTGCCAGTGCTTTCAGTGGGAGAAAACTGAGGTTTCTCACTCCCTCAGAAAAAAGGAATTTCCAGAACTTTTACCTATTCCTCTAGTTCTGCCTGCTTTAGAGGATGCAACTGTTACTACCTGCAATTTTCTTGAGAGTAAGCCAGCTCCCCCTAAAAAGGCATATAGGATATAAAAAGTTCCTCAATCTTTTTAAGTTTTTATACAGTCTTCCCAAACCTGATCAAGCAGCTAGAGCTTTAGTTATTAATTCATCTGCTGAACACTTAACTAATTCAAATCATACTCGCTCTGATAAGGACGGGAAGATTATTGAAGATAAATATGGAGAAAAAGTGTATGCTTCCACAACTTTGACTTTCAGAATTTTGAATTTTCAGGCTCATATGTTAAGGTTTGTTCTGGCTAATTGTAAAATATGAGGAACGTTTTATTTGCAGTTTCTTCTTGTAAGGAAAATTCTGCTTTGAATAATTTAATTTCTTCTGTTGTTCAAATCACTACTCCTTGAATACAGTGGGTGTATGACACTCTTGAAACTTCTTCCATGGTAATGAGCACTAGTACTTTTTTGAGGAGGTATGTATGGCTGCATTTCCAAAACCTTCTCAATAAAATTAAAAATGAGATGTTAAATTCTCCTTTGGATAGGGATTTAGTTTTTGGCCCTCTTTGCTGCAAAGATGATCAAAATATGTGACAAAATGAGCACGCTGATACAAGGAATCTCTAAGATTTTTCAGACTTCCTTTTCCAAGTTTTCTAAAGGATCCCCTAACTCCTCATCCAGTTTTTGGTAAGAAACAAAATAAACAGGCTAAATAAAATACAGGTAAACAGACATTTAAGAAGAAATGGCAAGGGAGTTCCAAGAAGAATTCTGGAAACTCCCAAAGCCAAGTACAGTTCAGTAAGTCAGAATGGCTATTAACAGACTTTCCTGCCCACTCTCATCCTGGCAGCCATATTTTTCTTCCAGAAAGTCTGAATCTCCATTTTACTCTTCAGCAGCTGATAGTTTCAGAAAAAATGGGTTGTAAAAATTATTCATCAAGGTTACTTATGGTAATGGGATGAAATTCTTCTATTCTAGGGGGTTCATTCCTCATCCTCCAGACTAGACTCTTTTGATTCTACCTGTCCTTCATCACTTGATGCCCCAGGTAGTGAGAGAGTTTGTTCTCCCTTCCCATCTGGAAAAGGGGTTTTATTAAAGGATGATTTTAGTGCCAAAAATGAAAATGCTTGGAGACTGGTTCTGGATATTTATTTCCTAAACCTGTCAGTGATAGTGCCCAAATTCAAAATAATATCACTTCACAAGCTGTTACCTCTTCTTCCTCTTTCAAGTTTCGTGATGACACTAGACTTAAAAGATTCTCATCATCACATCCCTATTTATCCATACTTCAGGCTTTTCTTTTGGTTTTGTGTGTGTGTCTGGATCACATTATCAGTACTCTGCCTTACCATTTGGACTATCCACTGCACCAAGAGTGTTTACAAAGTGTCTAGCTCCAGTTGTAGCTCATTGTGGGCTACAGGGTATCCACATTTTTCCATATTTAGATGAGCTGCTTATTTTGCAGAGTCTTTTTTCAAAGTGACAGAAATCTCTCTCTCTCTCTCTTTCTTGAGTGAGAGATTTTTTACATAAGCTGAGATTCCAATATAACATTCAAAAGTCTTTCTTGGCTTCTTCTCACAGTATTATGTTTTTTGGATATCAGCTAGACATCACAGTTCAAAGAATGTTTTTTTTCCACAGCAAAAAAGCTCTATATCTATATCTATCACTAGTTTTTCATTCACACTTTGGTCACTGCAAGAGAATATGTCAAAATTTTGGGTCTCTTGGCTTCTATGATTCTCATGACACCCCTGGTAAAACTCCAGATAAGAAAGATACAGTGGCATCTGAAGTTTCTTTGGTCCCAACACCAACACCCCTTGTCTTTTCAGATCCCAGTGCTGGGGTTTGTCAGAAGAAAATCACTTGGTAGAGACAACAAATATCATTAAATCCAGATCTCCCATTATCCCTCCCTGTTCCAAAACAGTCATTCACCACAAATGCCTTGGACTTTGCTTGGAGAGCAGTTTCAGGAGGAATAAAAGTGCAAGGTGTGTGAGACACCAAAGACAAATGCAAGCACATAAATATAATAGTGATGTTTGCCCTGATCAGCGCACTCAACTCTGAATCATCGTTGGTCGCAGTGACATCTTCAAGTTGTTCCAGGCAATACCACAGTCGGGTGGTACATCAACAAGCAAGGGGAACCAGTTCATAGCCCTCTGAGACTAGCTCAGGAAATAGCTTTACAACACAATCAAACTCTACAGGCATCCTACATTCCCTCAAAGCAAAACTGTGTTCCAGACAAGCTAAACAGGACAAAGACAGACCTTCACAAGTGGAAATCAGATCAGGAGGCCTTATAAAACTTGATCATCTGTTGGGAGTTCCTTACGTAGACCTCTTTGCCTACTCTCTGAACAATCAACTAGCAAAATTCTGCAACAGGACTCCATACAAGAAGGTCTGGAAGACCCTTTCTACTAAAATACAGGGTACTTCTGATGATTCAGAAGGACTTCCCAGGATTATTGTGATGACTCCCTTCCTGGCCAGGCAACCGTGGTTCCCCCTTCTTTACAAAATGACCACGGTCAATTACCTCAGGCTTGTCACATTCTGGATCTACTTACACAAAAATATGGGTGTTTGATTCACCCTGACACCAATCAACTTCAACTGTCTGCCTGGATAACAGGGACTTAATTCTCTTTAGCCACCTGTTTACTGAGGAAGTGCAGCAGGTACTAACGGAGACAAGGAGGTCTGCTACCAGAAAAGCATATATTAGCAAATGGAAAAGTTTTCCAGTTGGTGCCAACAATACAACCAGCACCTACTAGTTAGGTAGGAGTTCTATTCCCAGACATGGCAAGTGTGGATGTTTAGATATCTTTGAATTTATTACTGCTCAATACCTGAGTTATTTGGCTTCTGCTACATGCCTACAATCAACTGCATTACTAGCTGACTTAAGTAAAACTTGCAGTGTTAAACATTGTACTGTATTTAATTTTTCTGTCTATTTAATTGTTTCATTGAATATTGTGTCTGTGTCTCTCTGTAGTTATTTATTTTTCTATTTAATTGTTTCATAGAATACTGTGGTCTCTCTCTGTCTCTGCAGTTAGTGGGGGCTATTGTGTTTCACTTCATTGATATTCAATGTTAAATTCTTAGCCTGGAGGATTTCTCTGTATTTATAAGTGAGTCACATATCTTTGAATTTATTACTGCTCAATATCTGAGTTGTTTGGCTTCTGCTGCATACCTACAATCAAGTGCATTACTAGCTGAGTTAAATACAAACTTGCAGTGTTAAAGATTGTACTGAATTTCATTTTTCAGTCTATTTAATTGTTTCACTGAATATTGTGTCTGTGTCTCTCTGTATTTATTTTTCTATTTGTTTCATAGAATACTGTGGACTCTCCCTCTCTGTAGTTAGTTTCCCACCCGCCCTCTCTGTTCTCGTTTTGGTATTAATCTTAGTGGCTTTGGAATCGCCCATCCCTCCTGTAAATTTGTGTTTGAACACTCCTCCTGGGTCTATTTCATTTGCTCACACAACCGAGTACACTGAGATCATATTTTGACTTCAGACACTCCTACCAGTCCCATCTGTTCAGCTCTATCCCAGCTCTATTCCAGTCTAGTGTCACTAGCTCATTCTACCTAATACAGACAGAACATTTGTGAAGGGCAAGCCACTTAGGTCCTTAATTTTGAATTATCTTCTGTTTCTCCCTTTCCACTTTCAAAAAATGTTTTTTCTAAGCTTCTTTTCTGCCTTTCCTGTAACTAGTCTACTCCAGATACATATTTGCTGTAAACAGGACTGTTTGTAAGCTTCTGAGCCCCCAAAGCCTTTCTGTGTTGGAGGGAAGCCTTCTAGCTTATCAGTGGGAGTGGTAAGCACTATGTAGCCTATCTACCACAAGAGTGGTTTCTGGCCCAGAAATTGCAGTTTATTGGCCATTTGGGCAGTTTTCCATCTCTTTAAACTTTCCAGTTTAAAAGCCTGCATTTGTGCTTGTTTCCCACCTTTCCTTTAACTAGTCTTGTCCAGATACAGATTTGCTGTATCCAGGACTGTTTGTAAGCTTCTGAGCCCCCAAAGCCTTTATGTGTTGGAGGGAAGCCTTCTAACTTATCAGTGGGAGTGATAAGCATTAGGTAGCCTATCTACCACAAAAGAGGTTAATGGCCCAGAAATTGTAGTTTATTGGCATTTAGGCAGCATTTCCATCTCTTTCAACTTTCTAATTTAAAAGCCTGTGTTTGCGCTTGTTTCTCACCTTTCCTGTAACTAGTCTAGTCCAGACACATATTTGCTGTATCCAGGACTGCTTGTAAGCTTCTGAGCCCTCCCCCCAAGCCTTTCTGTGTTGGAGGGAAGCCTTCTAGCTTATCATTGAGAATGGTAAGCACTAGGTAGCCTATCTACCACAAGAGTGGTTTCTGGCCCAGAAATTGTAGCTTACTGGCCGTTTGGGCAGTTTTTCCATCTCTTTCAACTTTCTGGTTTAAAAGCCCACGTTTGCGCTTGTTTCCCACATTTCCTGTAACTAGTCTAGTCCAGACACAGATGTGCTGTATCCAGGACTGCTTGTAAGCTTTTGAGCCCCCCCCCCACAAGACTTTCTGTGTTGGAGGGAAGCCTTCTAGCTTATCAGTGGGAGTGGTAAGCACTAGGTAGCCTATCTACCACAAGAGTGGTTTCTGGCCCAGAAATTGTAGTTTATTGGCCATTTGGGCAGTTTTTCCAACTCTTTCAACTTTCTGGTTTAAAAGCCCATGTTTGCGCTTGTTTCTCACCTTTCCTGTAACTAGTCTAGTCCAGATACAGATTTGCAGTATGCAGGAATGTTTGTAAGCTTCTGAGCCCCCCAAGCCTTTCTGTGTTGGATGGAAGCCTTCTAGCTTATCAGCGGGAGTGATAAGCACTAGGTAGCCTATTTACTAAAAGATCCAGGTACAGATTCTTAGTTTTAGCACTTGAATTTGTTTATTCATGCTCAGCACTTGTTCAAAACTTGTTGTTAGCACTAAATAAGCTACACATTCCTACAGCACTCAACCTTCCTCTTTACCTAGAGAAAAACAGTTTTTGTACTTACTTTCCTCACTTGCTTAGAGAAAAACAACTCTTATTCTCACTTTCCTCACTTGTCTAGAGGAAAGTAATTTTTTATTCAGGCATGTCCAATGGTCAGCCCTCAGTGTTCTCTCCTGTCTATCTGATGAATCTGGGCATCTTGAGGCAATGTAGCAATTGCCTCATGTACACATGCAACCCTCTCCTCCTACCACCCAACACCACACCCTGTGAGAGATGCACTTATCTAGTCAAACTGGAGGTAAAGCTCTCTCCAACCAAGACTGAACTTGACAGTCAAGAGGAGAAGGCAAACACTTGCACCATACCACACTCATCACATAGTCCCACTAAACCTACACCACCAAAATCCACACATAGAAACACAAAAACATTTGTGGAGGCTCTCAGTAATAATCTGCTCAAGCAACAAAGACCTCCAAAGCAGAAATGCAAGCAACCTCCACCCCCAACACAACCCAAATGACACAACTCAGTGTACCACTCACCCATAGCCCATAAGGCAAAACAATGTACCCAACACACTAGTCATAGGTGACTCTATAGTCAGGCACACTGATCTCCCACTCACCAGGTTAAACAAGGAGAAGGTTACTGTCAGCTGCCTGTCGGGTGCCAGGCTCCACCACATAACCCACGCACTCATGTCACTCTACAACAAGTACAAATATGACTCTGTCATTGTCCATGTTGGTGTGAATGACCTGAGATGTACCTCCCTGGACTATATGAAAAGAGACATGGAAGAGCTCTTTGATCTTGTAGCCCAGGCAGGTGTGACTCTAGCCTGGAGTAGCATCCTGCCATCGCCCAAAATGATTCTGCAGTACAAGGACAAAATAATTGACTTCAACAATTGGCTAAGCTTCTGGTGTCATTCTAAGGGGATCCAGTATCTGTCTGCCTGGGAAGACATGGTCGACAGACCACGATGCTTTGCCAGAGATGGCCTGCAACTGTCACCCCTGGGATTCTGGATACTGGCTAAGGCTCTTGCTGCCCCTATAGTGCCTTTTTTAGGCAAGGTTCAAATGACAAATTCACCACCATAACAGGAACAGGCAAGCAAAAAACTGAGGATAATGTTACTCAATGCTAGAAGTCCAAATCTCAAAATGTACTCCCTTAAGGCACTCCTTAAAATGGAGAACATCGATATCTGTGCATTGACTGAGACCTGATTCAAGGCTCCAGAGAACACCCCTGCATTACCAGCCTATAACTCATACCACACTTTCTGGCCACCTAACCTGGACCTGAATACCAAAGGTGGAGGTGTGTCCATATTCATTAAGGATATATACACCTCCAGGCTAGTTGCTCAGCATAATGCATCCAAGGTTATCCAAGTGCAACTAACTCTGGGCAAAACTGAAATCCAAATTGTAGCTTGCAACAGATCCCCCACCATGCCCCAGGATTCCCACTCTTCTTTTCTTGATATACTGGAAAATATTAGGGTTCAACCAAATACCCTAATAATGGGCGATTTCAACTACCCCACCATTAACTGGGAAAACTACTCATGTACCAACTCCTTCACTCAACGCTTTCTGGAAATCATAAATTCTAATGCCCTGGATCAACTTATCCACACCCCCACCAGGGGCAACAATATCCTAGACCTAATCATTACTAACATGAGTGACCATTGTTCCACACCAGAAGTCAACTCCTTGTTGGTCAGATCCAGCCATAAGCTAATCACCCTAGATATCCACATCCCGCCCCCAATTCATTCCCTCCAGTAACACTCTTTTGAGTGTGTACCTTTAACTCCTAGTGGGCGTGGCCTGTGCTTTTAAAAATGAAGTTATCACCTTACAATCCTAACAAATACTCATTGACAGAGGTCAAATATCAATACAATTGTGTTTGCTATCATGTATGCTTCAAGATAAAATATTCTGATACCTTGTATGAAGCATGGTTTTGGAATTATTAATGCAAGTTTGAAAAAGTAATATTTGATGCCTAGAGGAGCAGTAGGGGGTAACTGCAGATGCACCTGGAGGCATCACTTGGATGTAATGAGTTAAGGAAATCATGGTAAAAAATTTCTCCAAAGCCAACTTCATGCTTCTTAAGACAGACGTGGCGAACTTCATGACACCCATGCAGATGGACAATACAGTTACAACTGCTGAACCCTACACAGATGCACTCTATAAGCACTTACTGGAGTGCATGGATCGTGCTATCCCAAACAGAACCAAGACGCTATTCTCCAAAAAAAAAAATAAGCTAATCTGGTGGCCCCCTGCCAAAAACAAACTCTACAACAGAAGGAAGAAACTGTTGCAAAAGAGAGTAAAATCCCATGAGTGGACAAGCTCCCTGGTCAGCCTCAGTAAGAAGCTGAGATCCCTTATAAGATCCTCCAAAGCTAGCTATGAAAACAAAATCACCACTGATTCTAGGGACAACCACAAAGCATTCTGTAGCTATGTCAAGAATCTTAGTGGCAACACCCAGATCTGCTCTGAGTTACAGTACAATGGCATGAAAATTACAGAACCAACTGATATTGCCAATGTCCTGGCAGATAGGTTCAGTGCTAACTTTACCCCCCTCTCACCCCCTAAAGGCCCATATCTATACAGGAAGAATGCAGAATCCCTGTAATCACAACTACACAGGTAAAAGCTGCACTCTCTAAAGCCAAAACCACAGCATCCATGGGACCAGACAACACCCTAGGCTGCATTTACACAAAATTCAGAACAAACTGGCTCTCCACCTAAGCACCATGTTCAATCATAGTCTCACTTCAGGCTTTGTGCCCACTGAATGGTGCACAGCAACAGTTATCCCACTTCACAAAGGGGGAGCCACCACTGATCCTGGGAACTATCACCCTATTAGCCTGGTCTGTAAGGCCATGGAACGTATCATCATGGAACTCATAAACAAAGACAATGGTAACCTCCAAACTCTGGACTCCACCCAGTTCAGGTTTGTGAAAGGCAGATCATGCCTCCTGAACCTGATCGACTTTTTTGAGGCAGTCACCAAAGCTGTAGACAAGGGTAAAGTGGTTCACACAGCCTATCTTGACCTCACCAAGGCTTTCGACACCATCCCCCATTCTGGAATTATAGCTAAACTCACTAAACTAGGTATATATCCCTACGTTACAAGATGGGTTGCCAATTGGGTCACTGATAGAACCCAACTGTAAAAGTTGCAGACTCCAAATCTGACTTCAAACCATTGACAAGTGGAGTACCACAGGGTTCAGTCCTGGGACCTCTCCTGTTTGGTATCTACTTCTCTGAAGTACAGGCTAACACAGAAGGCCTTTGGCTAATGAAGTTTGCAGATGACTGCAAATTAGGATCCATAGTTGAGTCCCCAAATGATGTGGCCATCCTACAGATGGGCCTCACTGAGACAGATGCCTGGTATCAAGCCATGGCCTCAAGCTCAATGCCAAAAAGTGCATTGTCATCCCCTTTGGTAAAAACTCTGTACCCATGAACTACCACATAGGTGGCAGTCTACTTAATGCCGAATGTGTGATAAGAGACCTGGGGACCCAGGTGGACAGTAGTCTCTCCATTGCTAACCACATTGCCACAGTAGTCAGGAAATCCTTCTATGTGGCAGACCTCATTACATAAGGGTTCTCATCTAGAAAAAAAGAGGTAATTGTTCCCCTCTATTCGACACTCATTAGACCCATTATAGAGTACAACACCCCTTTTGGAATGTACCTCACAAGACATTTGCAGCATTTGGAAAGGCCACAGAAGTACCTCACAAAGAGGATTACTGGCCTCAAACAGATGCCCTACACTGACCACCTCAAAAACTCCAGCTTTACTCCATAGCATATCGCCTACTCCGAGGTGATCTCTGCCTAACATATAAAGCTATGTCAAACCCAGAGCTGTTGGACATGCTACACCTAAAGAAATCCCAATCCCTCCGAGCTACATGCTCTAGGGACCTAAACCTTGTCACCATAATAAACAGGACATGCTGGAGGGATAGATTCCTGTCGCAGAGACTTCCCATACTCTGGAACAAGCTACCCATCTGTGTCAAGCAAAGTTCCTCATTAGCACTCTTCAAGAAAAATCTTGATAAGTGGATTAGAAATAGGAAATACACCCCGGGGATCACTTCTGTGGCTCTGCTCGACAGGGGCACAGGAAAATAACTTTATTGAATGGCATAAGCCAGGGAACCTTGTTGGCTATGCTTACTTAGGCCCTTGGGCTTATAGCCTAGTACCTACCTACCTATGAACCTAAGAACCTACTCAGGGTTAGTTGTTCTCTGGTTTTACAATATTTGTCTGAGGTGCTAACCTACGGTGCTTCTTATTTTTCTATTAATGTTCATTTATCAGACATTTCAGGATGTCTTCCCATTAATCTTCCTCTTTCAATGAAGTCTCATGTAAAAATGTTTGTGAAAGGAGTTTTGCAAAAGAGGCCTTTAAGAAAACTGGTGATCCCTCCTTGAGATCTTAATTTTGTGTTAGAGAAGCCAACACTTGCTCCATCTGAACCAGATAACCTGGCTGACTTGAGGTTCTTAACATAGAAAACAGTTTTACTGATTGCTCTGCCATCTGAAAGAAAGGTTTCTGCGTTGCAAGCTCTTATGATGAGTCAGCCTTACCTCTTTTTTCACACTGGCAGGCTTTCTTTGAGAAATAATCCTTCTTTTATGTCTGAAATGGTATCTGAGTTTACTTTAAGCCAAACTATCCAACTCCCCATTTTCTTTCCTGACTCTAAAAATGGTGGGTAATGGATACTCCATATCTTGGATGTCTACAAACAACTCAGGTGCCATCTTGACAGAGCTAAATCTTTTAGATCTTTGGATCAATTGCTCATTTCTTGTGAAAATAAGAAGGGACAACCTATGTCAAAGCAGACTATTTCCAAATGGTTATCTAAGGCTATTACATTTTGTTGTACTCACCGCAACACAACTGTTCCAGGTAGGGTCAAGGCCCACTCTACCTGGGACTTGACTTCACCAATGGCTTTTTGGAAGCATTTGGATTCTAGAAGTATTCTTGAAATAGCACCTTGATCCTCTGTACATACTTTTACAAAGCACTGCAAGCTTGATTCCTTCTCTAGCTCTACATCAGGTTCTGCTAGGACCATTCTCCAGGGTCTCCTGAACTCTTCTCCTTCCACATCCCAAAATTGTTTAAGCTATGTTGATCTACCTATATAGCTTAGGCCAGTGCAGAAGTGATAAGATGAAGAACATTGTACAGTTGTGTAAGTAAACCTTTCTGCATTGGAAGAAAGCTAGCTTAATTGTGTTTCTTAGAACTAGTCAGTTTTCTAGTTTCAGTACTCATATCTGTGTCTTTGAGCTCAGCACTTGTTCAGAACTCACTGTAATCACTAAATAAGCTACAAATTACTACAGCACTCAACTTTCCTCACTTGTCTAGAGGAAAACAGTTTTTAGTACTTAATAAATAAGCACCTATCCAGGCACATCTAAGGGTCAGCTCCCGGTGTTTTCTCCTGTCTACCTGATGAATCTGGGCATCTTGGGGCAATGCAGCAATTGCCTCATGTACACAGAAAACCCTATCCTCCTACCATCCAACACTACAACCTGTGAGAGATGCACTTATATAACCAAACTGGAAGCAAAGCTCTCTTCACCCAAGACTGGACTAGACAGTCAAGAGGAGAAGGTAAAGACTTGCACCACACCACACTCATCAGATAGTCCCTCAAAACCTACACCACCAAAACATACACATAGAAGCACAAAACACACACCTACATTCATGGATGCTCTCAAAAAAAAATCTACCCAAGCAACAGGGACCTCCAAAGCAGAAACGCAAGCAACCTCCACCTCCCCAACACAACCCAAATGACACATAGCCCACAAACTCAGTGTGCCACTTAACCACAGCCCATAAGGCATAACAACGTACCCAACACTCTAGTCATAAGTGATTCTATAGTCAGGCACAATGCTGTTCCACTCACAAGGTTAAACAAGGAGAAAGTTACTGTCAGCTGCCTATCAGGTGCCAGGATCTACCACATAACGCATGCACTCAGGTCACTCCACAGCAAGTACAAATATGACTCTGTCTTTGTCCATGTTGGTGTGAATGACCTGAGATGTACCTCCCTGGACTACATGAAAAGAGACACGGAAGAGCTTTCTGATCTTGTAGCCCAGGCAGGTTTGACCCTAGCCCTGAGCAGCATCCTGCCATCACCCAGAATGGTACAACAGTACAAGGACAAAATGATTGACTTCAACAATTGGCTAAGCTTCTGGTGTCATTCTAAGGGCATCCAATATCTGTCTGCCTGGGATGACATGATCGACAAACCACGATTCTTTGCCAGAGATGGCCTGCACCTGTCACCCTTGGGATTCCGGATACTGGGTAAGGCTCTTGCCACCCCTTAGTGCCTTTTTTAGGCAAGATTCAAATGACAAATTCATGACTGTAACAGATACAAGCAAGCAAAATCTGAGGGTAATGCTACTTAATGCTAGAAGTCTAAACCTCAAAATGCACTCACTCGAGGCACTTCTTAAAATGGAGAACATCGACATCTGTGCAGTGACAGAGACCTGGTTCAAGGCTTCAGAGAGCAACCCTGCATTACCAGGCTATAATTCATTTCACACCTTTCGGCCACCTATCCTGGACCGAAGCACTAAAGGTGGAGGCGTGTTCATATTCATTAAGGATAACCACACCACCAGGGTGGTTGCTCAGCATAATGCATCTGAGATTATCCAAGTTCAACTAACTCTGGGCAAGACCGCAAAGCAAATTGTAGTTTGCTACAGATCCACCACTATGCCCCAGGATTCCTCACTCCTCATTTCTTGATACATTGGAAAATATTAGGGTACAACCTAACACCCTAATAATGGGTGATTTCAACTACCCCACTAATAACTGGGAAAACTACTCATGTATCAACTCTTGTGGTCAATGTTTTCTGGAATTCATAAATTCCAATGCCTTAGACCAACTTATCCACACCCCCACCAGGGGCAGCAATATCCTAGACCTGGTCATTACCAACATGGGCAACCAGTGTTCCACACCAGAGGTCAATTTCTCTTTGGTCAGATTCGACCACAAGCAAATAACCCTAGACATCTACATCTCACCCCCAACCCCCATTAGGGAAACCACTGTAAACAATTTCTCCAAAGCCAACTTCACACTTCTTAAGACAGAAGTGGCAAACTTCATGACACCCATGCTGACGGACAATAGAGATACGACTGCTGAAGCCTATACAATTGCACTTTATAAGCACTTACACGAGTGCATGGATCGTGCAGTCCCTAACAGAACCAAACTGCTATCCTCCAAAAAAAGGAAGCCAATCTGGTGGTCCCCTGCTATAAACAAACTCTACAACAGAAGAAAGAAACTGTTGCAAAAAAGAGTAAAATCCCATGACTGGAGGAGCTCTGTGGTCAGCCTCAGTAAGAAGCTGAGATCCCTCATAAAATCCTCCAAAGCTAGTTAAAAAAGCAACCACAAAGCATTCTATAGCTATGTCAAGAATCTCAATGGCAACACTCAGATCTGCCCTGAGTTATAGCACAATGGCACTAAATATACAGAACCAAATGATATTGCCAACATCCTGGCAGATAGGTTCAGTGCTAACTTTACCCCTCTCTCATCCCCTAAAAGGCCCATCTCTATATTGGAAGAATGCAAAGTACCTGTAATCACGGCTGCACATGTAAGAAACACACTCTCAAAAGCCAAAAACACAGCATCCATGGGACCTGACAACATCCCAGGCTGCGTTCTACATGAATTACAGAATGAACTGGCACCCCACCTAAGTACCATGTTCAGTCATAGCTTCACCTCAGGCTTTATGCCCACTGAATAGTTCATAGCAACGGTTATCCCACTCCACAAAGGGGGAGCCACCACGGACCCTGGGAACTACCGCCCCATTAGTCTGACGAGCCTGGTCTGCAAGGCTATGGAGCATATCATCATGGAACTTATAAACAATGACATTGGTAATCTCAAACTCTGGATCCTACCCAGTTCGGTTTTGTAAAAGGCAGATCATGTCTCCTAAACCTGATAGACTTCTTTGAAGCGGTCACCAATGCCGTAGATGAGGGTAAGGTGGTTCACACAGCCTATCTAGATCTCACCAAGGCTTTCAACACCATCCCCCACTCTGGAATTATAGACAAACTCATTAAACTAGGTATAAATCCCTATGTCACAAGATGGGTTGACAACTGGCTCACTGACAGAACTCACACTGTGAAAGTAGCAGACTCTAAATCCAACTATAGACCAGTGACAAGTGAGTACCGCAGGGTTCAGTCCTAGGTCCTCTCCTGTTTGGTATCTATTTCTCCGAAGTATAGGCTAACACAGAAGGTCTTTGGTTAACAAAGTTCGCAGATGACTGCAAACTAGGAGTCATAATCAAAACTCCTACCGATGTGGACATCCTACAAAAAGGCCTCAGTGATACAGATGCCTGATGTCAAAGCCATGGCTTCAAGCTCAATGCCAAAAAGTGCATTGTCATCCCTTTTGGCAAAAAACTCTGTACCCATGAACTACCACATAGGTGGTAGTCTACTTAACACCAAAAGTGTGATAAGAGACCTTGGGACACAGGTGGACATTAGTCTCTCCTTTGATAATCACATCGCCACAGTAGTCAGGAAATCCTTCTATGTGGCACACCTCATCAAAAAAGGTTTCTCTTCCAGGAAAATAGAGGTCATTGTTCCCCTCTACTCATCACTCATTAGACCCATTATAGAGTACAATGCCCCTTTTGGTATGTACCTCACAAGACATCTGCAACAACTGGAAAGGCCACAGAAATACCTCACAAAGAGGATTACTGGCCTCAAGCAGATGCCCTACACAGACCATCTCAAAAAACTCCAGCTTTACAATGTCTCATATTACCTACTCAGGGGCAATCTCTGCCTAACATACAAAGCTATGTCAAACCCAGAGCTGCTGGACATGCTCCACTTAAAGAAATTCCAATCCCTCCGAGCTACACGCTCTAGGGACCTAATCCTTGTCACCACAATAAACAGAACATGCTGGAGGGATAGATTCCTGTCCCAGAGACTTCACATACTCTGGAACAAACTATCTATCTATATCAAACCAAGCTCCTCATTAGCACTCTTCAAGAAAAATCTTGATGATTGGATGGGAAATAGGAAATTCACCCCGGGGATCACTTCTGTGGCTCAGCTTGACAGGGGCACAGGAAAATATTTTTTTTTGGGTGGCAAAAGCCAGGGTACCATTTGGCTAGGCTTATATAGGCCCTAGGGCCAATAGCCTGGTACCTACCTATGAACCTATAAACTTACCATAACAGTAGATGTTCAAACATTCACTATAATAGTAGCCACACCCTCCCACCATCCATTTGCCTTGCTTCTTGGTGTGTTGCTTATGCTAGGGTGTTGTTGTTTATTTTTTTGTTCTTCCTAGCATCATCCTTCCAAGCTCAGCCTCCCTCTCTTATTGGCAGGAATGCTCTGAAAGACTTGGTGATTAAACTTACCTTTTAGTCAGCTTATCTCGAGCTGACAGGTTTGGGTGCATTAAAAGCACCCTGAAGCTTTGGAAAATGGCTGGCTGCTATATCCCTGGCAGGATATACCCCATATAGCTTATGGGACTGCAGCAGGCATCATTTGAACATCTACTGTTATGGCAAGTGTTAGAAAAATATGTATTAGTGTATGTATTAGTAATATGCTTAGTGCATTTAAGGCTTGAAAAGGGTTAACACATTTATTCTATTTCACACTGTATAAAATCTGTACAAATTGCAGAAGCTTTCTAACCTTGTATTGTCATGAAATATGCGCAGCTATAATCATTGCTTATGCTTTGGAAATTTACAGGGAAGCAGATAATTTCTGCTTGCGTCAGGAAAATAATGAATAGATGTATCACTTGTATTAATGTTATGAGACTTAGACAAGGAGTTCCGCTTGTGCTGTGAGAAAATACACAACTGCAGAAGCTATAGATAATCAGAACAAAGACTGCTTGAAAATATGAAATGCAATCAGCATTTGCTTGTGCCTAAGCTAGAAAAGTACTTTGAAATGTAACACATGTATTAGAACTACACAATAGAAGCTTGTAACGGGCTAGAGCCCACCAAGGCCAGGTTGTTTTTCTCAAAATGTTTTTCATAAATCCAGTCATGTCAGCAGAAAATCTGAGTAACATCTGCTGTAGAACAATACTGAAAGTTGTGTTTGATTACGTCAACCATAGAAGGCAATGTCTTGTAGAACAGTATAAGAACAGCATACTTCCTGTTAGTAGTTAGGCAAAAATCCTGTATTTGCATGTTTTTGTCTCCTTGCAGCAAGTTATTAAAGTGCCTTATCTGAACCTTGCGTGAACTGGTCTTTGAAGTTTTTTCCTTTGACAGATTGGTCCTTCGAGCCAGAAACCCTCACTTCGCCTCGGATCAGACAGGCCAGGTGGCTTGAAACCGTACGGGGAAGAAACCACATCGGTTCTTCTTATTTGAAAAGCCCTCTGACTGAATTGTCGTACAAAAGAGGCCAGCCACTTTCTGATCTGCGACTGAAGGACGGGTTTTCACAAACTAGGTTATCAATCACGAAGGCTCAGGTAAGGTGAATCTACTTTTTTCTGTTTTTAGATCAGGGACTAGATTTGTATTGTTTTTGTTAAGACTGTATTTTTACAAGTCAGGGACAGAAAAGATTACTGTCTTGTCATAGATCAGGGAAAACAGAGTAGGTAGGCAGTCATTCTGAAGAGACTATAACAAAATCCGTGGTACCACGTTAAAAATAAGAGAGGTTATGTGATGTTCAAAAGGTTAGAACAAAATGGGGAATAATTGCACAAAAAGACCCCAAAATCCGCCGTTAACTGAAGACGCAAAATACTTGCAGTCACAGCGTGCTGCTAATATTAAATACTATTCAAAATGGGTTAATAAGTATGAATTCGACGGTAAATTAGAAAAATCCTCGCTTGTCAAACTTGTCAAACATCCCAAATCCGATTCTAAAGGTCGAGTAAAAAAGCAATGCCAATTAGGAATTCCTCAGGCACACAGGTGGATTGAGGAGGTAAACCGTAGGGAACAAAAGAATAATAATTCAAAAACAATGTTTTTAGATAAGGAGGACAATAACTTACTAATAGCATTGGCCCCTCCACCTCCTTTACCAGAATATGAAGCACGTGAACAGGTTAGTCCACCCCCATGATATCCTGCTGTCACTGAAAATAGAGACACTACAAAAGCAAAACCGTTTATTAGAGATCCCATCGAGACCAGGTCTTGAACACAGGCAGGTAACTCAAATGAAGGCATTGAGTTATATCAAATGGTTAAGAATTCACGGGCTATGAGTGAAGAAGAAATATGCCCACTTATAAAAGTACCTAATCCTCAGGCAGGGCAAGAAGGTCAGGACCCAACTATTCTAGTTTATAGACCCTGGACTCCGGAAGATATCCGGAAAGCCACTGAGGGAATTCCCCATCCAAAAGTTAATTTTAGAAAGTTCTTAGAAGATTTACAAGGAATAAGGCTAAGTTATAATTTAAATGGAGAAGAGGTATAAAAAGTAGTCAGACAAATTGTGGGACCAGATTGGCACATGATTAGTGGCAACTGGAATCCCTGTGACGCTGCACACAGGCCCCTCCCACATAGCAGCGCAGAACTAGACAACAGAGTAAAAGGTCTTACAGACCACATCTCTGAAAAATGGAAGCCTAGGGCAGACTGGACTTGCATCAATCAATGCATCCAACAAGAAGGTGAAACTATTGACAGATATTATGCCAGACTGTTAGAATGTTTTAATAACCATTGTGGAATGCAGGTTCCTGAAGATCAGACACAAGATTCCCCATATGAACAGCAGCTAAAGAATGCATTTTTGAAAGGCAGTATTGCACCCATAAGCAGTTTTATTACAAAGCACATGGTAGATCATCGTACAAGCAGGTTACAGTCATTACTTGAATATGCTAGGCATGCCGAGAGGCATTTTAATAGCAAAAAGAAAAAGAAAGCCCAAGTATTTTCTGTAGAAGATGGAGCAGAAGTTTATGTAGAACAGTCTGAGAAAAAGGGCAAGAAAAATGCCCAGGGAAACAAACAATCTGATCAGCGATCAGAGGACTTTGAAGGGTGAAAGAAAAGGGGTGAATGTTTTAAATGTGGTAAAAAGGGACACTTGGCAAGGGATTACAAGAAAAACAAGAGGGCAACCACGGAGGAAGACAAGGAGGGTGAGGATTGACTATATGATAGTCAAGAATCACTAGAAGGGGATAGCAGAGAAAGGACAAATGAGAATGTGATAGAAGGAGTAGAGGATGTGACAGGGGAAATAGAGGAAGTGCAGGAAGTTACGGACAGAGAAGAAAATGAAATATTGGATTTAGCTTTATTGAGCTTAGAGTTCTATTTAGCAGACACAAAACCAGAAGTTACACTCTTGGTGGAAGGGAGGGAAGTCAAATTCTTGTGTGACTCAGGGGCATCTTGGACCCTGATACATCCCTCCAAACTGCCAGAAAATTCAGAGTCACCTGATTACATACTAGTAAAAGCAGCTAATGGGCAGCTGTATCGGGAACCTCTCTCCCGTAACATTGCAATAACTGACCCTGTTTCAGGATTGACCCAGAAAAGCAAAATTTCCAGTAAACCTCTTGGGCAGAGACTTTATGCAGCTATTTAGTTTAGCAGTAGTTCCGACTATGCAGGGTATGGAAGCACAGCGCCAAATTGATACCTTTGCAGTGCAGTCGGAGGGTGAGATGTTTTATTGGTACAGCCAGGACTTGGTTACGACTGGTCCAGGGGCAGTGACTGAAGAGCTGATGAACATAGCTGTCAGTAAGTTCCCCTCCCTTGACATTGATAAACAACATTTGTTGCACTGTACCCTGTGTTATTGTAACACACCAGGACCTGATAAGTAATATGAGCAAGAATTGTTTAGAAATCGTGCAAACAGATTGATATTATGTAATCTGTACTGGGACACAGAAGGGAACAGTGCAGCTAGCTGTTCATTGCCCCAGGAGTTCTTTGCACTTTATAAATCTAATCGATTACCACATGTTAGCTTAACTAAGGACAGGAATATAAAATGGGCAGACTTAGGAGAAAAAGTCACGAGATGGGAAAAACAGACAGAATTAGAACTGTCAGAACAGGGAATACAGATGCAGAAGTTGAATTGGATAACTCAGACCCACCCAGCCGTACACTTGCAGTCTAGCAAGGACAGCTGATTAGCACTCCTATTAAAGGAGGAAGAGAATGCCTTACAAAATATACCAGAAACTCTTTGGTCAACAGGGAAGTCAGATGTAGGACTTATTCGTACAGCAGGGCCAGTTACTATCACGCCAAAGTCAGCATTTAGACCACAGAAAAGACAGTATCCCTTAAGAAAAGATGCAGAGGTAGGAATCAAACCTATTATAGCAGCTTTACTTAAGGAAGGGGTGCCGGTGGAATCTCCTGATTCACCATGTAACACACCCGTATTTCCTGTTAAGAAAGCAAATGGAGAATGGCATATGGTCCAAGATTTACAAGCTGTAAATGACGCAGTAATACCAAGGGCACCTACAGTGCCAGACCCACACACCCTGTTGAATGATTTAAAACCTCAACAGAAATATTTTTCTGTGGTAGATATCAGCAATGCGTTCTTTTCGATACCGATACACCCTGACAGCCAGCATTGGTTTGCATTCACATTTCAGGGGAAAAGGTATATATACGCGGCTGCCACAGGGATATTGTGAAAGTCCAATGATATTCTCACAAGAAATGGCAAGCAACTTGGTGGGATTTACCCCACCAAGAGGCAGTCAGATTTTACTTTATGTTGATGACATCCTGCTGGCAGCCCCCACCCAGCAAGATTGCAAAGAAGATACCATAGCGCTATTACAATTTCTAGCCGCTGAAGGACATAAGGTAAACAAAAATAAACTGCAGCTTTGGAAAAAACAAGTTAAATACCTAGGATATGTAATATTCAAAGAGGGTAGAACATTAGATGAGGACAGAAAAGCAGCAATTTTGCAAGCACCAAAACCCACTACCAAGAAGGAAATGATGTCCTTCCTGGGTACGACTAATTTTTGCCGGAGCTGGATTCCAAACTATGCCTTGGAATCTGCACCATTGACTAACCTGATATATAAAAAGCCTATGGTAGCACAGGATTTGTTATAATGGACACCAGAAGCAGAATCTGCTTTCTGCAAACTAAAACAGTTAATAGCATCCTCATTAGTTTTAGGATTACCAAACTATCATAAACGTTTTTTTCCAAACTGTAGATTGTAAGCAAGGTTATATGACATCAGTGTTAACACAGCAGCATGGGGACAAGCAAAATTAAATAATAATTGCTTATTATTCATCACAACTAGACCCAGTGGCATG
Organism: Protopterus annectens; assembly: GCF_019279795.1. NCBI lineage: Eukaryota > Metazoa > Chordata > Ceratodontiformes > Protopteridae > Protopterus > Protopterus annectens. Next base: position 1,552,733,911 of record NC_056739.1, on the reverse strand, counting down.
GTCTTTACCTCACTGTGTACAAGCAGTAGTTGCAGCTGCAATGGCAGTACAGGCTTCGGCCTCAGTAGTTTTGTTTCACCCTCTCACATTGAGAGTGCCTCATGCAGTCACAATTATTTTACTGCAAGAGAAGGTAGCATATCTTTCCCCTGCTAGGCATCTTTCCTGTATGACTATATTGTTGAGCCAACCTCATATGACAATTGAATGATGTACGACTTTGAACCCTTCTACCTTGCTCCCGACCCCTGCAGATGGCACACCACACCGCTGCCTGCAGGTAATTGAGCAAAAGACACTGCCTAGAAAAGATCTTACGGATGTTCCCTTGAATGATGCTGAGGTGACATACTACGTGGATGGCTCGTGCAAAAGGGGTCCTGCAGGACAGAACCTAGTGGGATATGCAGTAGTTTCTGATACTGAGATTATAGAAGCGAAACCTTTACCTCACAACTTATCTGCACAGGCAGCAGAATTGATTGACATGACACGGCATGTACCTTAGCAAAGGGTAAATGTGTGAACATTTTTACTGACAGCCAGTATGCTTTTTCTAATGTACATGTTTTTGCGCAACAGTGGAAAAACCGAGGAATGATAACATCTACTGGCAAACCTATTAATCATGCACAGTTTATTTTAGATCTTTTAGAATCTATTCAGTTACATCAGAAAGTAGCTATTTGTAAATGCACAGCTCATACCAAGCAACAGGATAGGATTTCAAAAGGTAATGTGAGAGCTGATACAGCTGCAAAACAGGCAACTTCAGAAGTATTTCTTTTGAATGAGAAATTACAACCCTCTGAGATTTTAGACTTAGAAATGTTAAAGACAATGCAGACACTCACTACGCAAGCTGAAAATCAAAGATGGGTAAAACGAGGAGCAATCCTCGAAAAGGGGCTGTACATCTCTAAAGAAGGGAAACCGATATTACCATCTAACTTGTTTAGATATGCAGCTTTGTTGAGCCATGGGCAATGCCATGTCTCAACAGGGGGGATGGTACAGCTGGTGAACCGAGTGTTCACAACATATGGATTCTTAAACTACTCTATAAAATTTTGTTTGATGTGCCATATTTGTAACAAACATCATGCACAAGGGGCGTTAAAGCCCAAGCAAGGGAGCTTCCCTACACCACCGTATCCGTTTCATACTATCTGTATGGATTTCATAGAATTGAACAAATGTGAAAATAAGAAGTATTGTCTTGTCATTGTAGATATGTTTTCCAGATGGGTGGAAGCCTTTCCGACCAAAAATCCAGATGCGGCTACAGTTGCAAAAATTCTTGTTAAAGAAATCATCCCTAGATTCGGCATTCCGGAAAGGATCTACAGTGACAACGGTACACATTTTGTAAACCAAACCATACAATAGCTAAGTAAGCATTTTTGTATTTCTTAAAAAAAATTATTGTGCATATCATCCGCAATCTGCAGGGTTAGTTGAGAGGCATAATGGGATTTTAAAGAGTAAGCTAAGAAAGTTAATAGCAGAAACAGGAAGGAATTGGGTGTACTGTCTGCCCCCGGCACTGCTGAGCATGAAAACTGTTCCAAATGCAAAAGGATTGACTCCTTTTGAAAAACTATTTGGAAGGACTTATTATATACCTCAGTGGAAACCTCTCATGCCCGCAGACCAGGAAGCCGACTGTACACTAGCAGAGTATATGAGAAATTTGTTGAATTCTAAACATCTGCTGCAGTCAAATTCTGTTTCAGATAAAGAACAAACCAGACCATCAGAAGTGGCAGTGGCTCCAGGAACCTGGATCTGGGTGAAGACAATAAAAAAGAAGAATTGGACGTCACCAAAGTGGGAAGGTCCATATCAAGTGCTTCTGTCGACACCCACTGCAGTCAAGATCGCACAGCGTGCCTCGTGGATCCACCTGATACACTGCAAACTAGTTAAGAACTTTGAACTGGACAAAAAATCTTGTCACATGTCAAGAGCAAAAATGATAGAATCCAGAAAAAACAGGAATGCAGAACAACCATTTCCTCAGAAGTATTGCATAATCATCCTGTTAACTGTACTAGTGACAATAATCTTTTTGTTGTGGCCATTCCTTTTTCCAGCCACACAAACTGAACTGAATAAATGTGAAACATTACTCATAGACTGGCACCCAAACTTTAACACTTACCAGGCAATTAAATATGGGTATGCTGAGACTTTCAATGTTTCGAATTGCTGGATTTGCACAGCTTTGCTGACAGCATACGGGGGGTTATTAATGACTACAGTCCCCCTAGGGGTCAACGAGACCTGGGAAAACTTGATTTATGATATCGCAACCATTACATCACAAGATAAAATAGCATTGCACTTGTCTATTCCACAAAAGGGAACTGTGTGTTTTTATAAAAATGATACTGTTCAGGTGGGTTGGAGCAATTGCAATGTGACTGTTCCTTATAAATGTTACACTAAAGCTAACAATGCAGGTTATTGTAATACAAACTATGATTCATTTTTTCAATTGATGCACAAAACAACTGATGAAGTAAAACATGATTCTGTTCTTTATAAACAACTGTCTATAATTGATAGAAAAATGTTTCATGCAGGACAAATGTATATTCTTAGTAAAGTTACTACTAAAGTAGAGGATTGTTATTTTGTATGTGGTAGAAAAGCATACAAGTGGTTACCTGAGAATTGGTCTGGCAGTTGTTTTTTGGGCTACCTGGTTCCGGCCATACAACACACGGCAGTCTTACCTCCAGGAAAAATTCGGAATGTCCAAGAGGTCGTCAAGAAACCCGTCAAGAAACCTGTAAATCCAGTGGGGCAAATTGATGCGCGCTGGAAAAACCATCATTCTATAGGTGATAAACTGACACACATGGACTTGAGTGACAGTGTTATATCATGGGCAGGCATATCACCAGCATATGGAGCAGTGAAATCGATCTGGGAGCTGAGAAAACTGTCTAAACTTCTTGAAGTAATGAGTAATGCAACTTTTTCTGCTCTTGAATTGGTGACTGATGAACTGAATGCCATGAGAACTGTAGTGCTTCAAAACCACATGGCTCTTGACTTCACCCTAGCGGCGAAAGGTTGTACTTGCGCTTTAATCCAGGAGGAGTGTTGTTCATATATTCCTGACCATAAACACGAGATAGACAATCACCTTGAGGTAATTCAGCAAGTGTCGGCCATGACCAAACCAGGACCAAACCCACTGATGGACTTTTTCCAGAAATGGTTTGGGGGGTGGGGTACTATCCTAATGAACATTCTGATTGCTATTTGTGTAGGAATGATCCTACTGGGAGCATGTGTTTGCTGTGGCATCCCCTGCATGAAAAGACTGATTAAAGACTTTATAGACATGTCATTTTCTGAAACCTTATATCAAAGTACCGAGTTTGAAGAACTGTTAAAAGATTGAAAATGCTTTCATACGTTTAAATTCAATGACTCTCTTAACTGCAAATCCTAAGTGGGAAGAGGTTAGGAGAAGAAAAAACTGTTTATGCTTATTTTGAAAGTAGAATAAAAGTATTAAAAGGGGGGAAATGTTAGAAAAATATGTATTAGTGTATGTATTAGTAATATGCTTAGTGCATTTAAGGCTTGAAAAGGGTTAACACATTTATTCTATTTCACACTGCATAAAATCTGTACAAATTGCAGAAGCTTTCTAACCTTGTATTGTCATGAAATATGCGCAGCTATAATCTTTGCTTATGCTTTGGAAATTTACAGGGAAGCAGATAATTTCTGCTTGTGTCAATAAAAATAATGAATAGATGTATCACTTGTATTAATGTTATGAGACTTAGACAAGGAGTTCCGCTTGTGCTGTGAGAAAATACACAGCTGCAGAAGCTATAGGTAATCAGAACAAAGACTGCTTGAAAATATGAACTGCAATCAGCATTTGCTTGTGCCTAAGCTAGAAAAGTACCTTGAAATGTAACACATGTATTAGAACTACACAATAGAAACTTGTAAAGGGCTAGAGCCCACCAAGGCCAGGTTGTTTTTCTCAAAATGTTTTTCATAAATCCAGTCATGTCAGCAGAAAATCTGAGTAACATCTGCTGTAGAACAATACTGAAAGTTGTGTTTGATTACGTCAACCATAGAAGGCAATGTCTTGTAGAACAGTATAAGAATAGCATACTTCCTGTTAGTAGTTAGGCAAAATCCTGTATTTGCATGTTTTTGTCTCCTTGCAGCAAGTTATTAAAGTGCCTTATCTGAACCTTACGTGAATTGGTCTTTGAAGTTTTTTCCTTTGACAGTAAGTTTACTTACACACCTGTACTTTGCTATAGGTTCATAGGTTCATAGGTTCATACTAGGCTATCTGCCCTAGGGCATTTATAAGCCTAGCCAGAATGTGTTTGGCTTTCGCCACCCATTTTAAATTTATTTTGCTATGCCCTTTTTTGAGGTTAGTATACTGTGCCTCTGTCTAACAGTGACACAGAAGTGATACCCGGGGTAAACCTACGATCTCCCATCCACTCATCAAGATTCCTCTAGAAGAGAGTCAATGAGGGACTCTGCCTAACCTGGACTGGGATTTTATTCCAGAGTGAAATGAGCCTCTGGGTTAAGAATCTGTCCCTCCAGCATGTCCTATTTATTTCAGTGCTGAGGTTCAAGTCTCTCGAGCACGTATCTCGATGGGATTTGGATTTTCTGAGGTGCAGCATGTCCATTAATTCCGGGTTGGACATGGCTTTATACGTCAGGCACAGATCGCCTCTGAACAGGCAGTATGCCACTGAGTAGAGCTGGAGTTTCTTTAACCGGGCAGCATATGGCATCTGTTTGAGCCCTTTGATCCTCTTGGTGAGGTACTTTTGGGGTCTTTCCAGTTGCTGCAGGTGTCTGGTAAGGTACATCCAAAAGGGCATTGTACTCAATTATGGGCCTGATGAGGGATGAGTAAAGAGGCACGATGACCTCCCTGATCTAGATGTGAATCCCTTCATGATTAGGTGGGCTATATAAAATGTTTTTCTAACCACTTTGGCCATGTGGTTGTCAAATGAGAGATTGCTATCAACTTGGGTCCCCAGGTCCCTAATTACTTCTTCTGTACTTAATGGATTACCACCTATGTGGTAATTTGTGGGCACTTTGTTTTTGCCAAAGGGGATGACTATACACTTTTTGGCATTTAGCTTGAGGCCATGGCTCTGGCACCAGTTGTCTGTTTCTATGAGGCCCTTTTGGAGGATGCTTGTGTCGGCTGGAGAGTCGATTATGGAGCCCAGTTTGCAGTCATCTGCAAAATTGGTCAGCCACAGTCCTTCCATGTTGGCCTGTACCTCCGAGAAATATATACCGAACAAGAGAGGTCCCAGTACTGAGCCTTGTGGGACACCACTTGTAACTGGTTTGGAGTCTGACATGGCTCCAGCAATTCTAACCATGTGGGTTCTGTCCTTGAGCCAGTTTGCAATCCATCTAGTGACATAGGGGTTTATATTTAAGCTGGTGAGCTTATCTATAATGCCAGTGGGGTATTTTATCGAAGGCTTTTGCGAGGTCCAGGTAGGCTGTGTGGACCACCTTCCCCTCGTCAATGGCCTTGGTGACTGTTTCAAAGAAATCAACCAGGTTTAAGAGGCAGGATCTGCCCTTAACAAAGCAGAACTGGGTAGGATCCAGTGTCTGTAGGTCCCCAATATCTTTATTTATGAGGTCCATGATGATCCTTTCCATAGCTTTGCAGACCAAGCTAGTCAGGTTTATGGGGCGATAGTTTCCAGGATCCGTTGAGGCACCACCTTTATGGAGAGGGACCACTGTTGCTGTACGCCACTCTTTGGGCACATATCCTATAGTAAGGCTGAGATTGAACAGCAGTTTTATGTTTGGGTTTAGCTCTTCTTGGTGTTCATGTAGGACACAGCCCGGGACACCATCTGGTCCCATTGATGCTGTGTTTTTTGCTTTTGAGAGGGCGGCTCTTACCTGAGCATCTGAGATGTCAGGGGGGCAGCACTCTGCTGGGATAGATATTTGCCCTTTGGTGGGGAGAAGTTTGCGCTGAACCTGTCAGCTAGGATGTTGGCAATGTGTGTGGGTTCAGTGTATTTTTTGTCATTTTGGACTAATTCTGAGCATATCTGGGAATTACCACCCAGGTTCCTAACATAACTAAAGAAAGCCTTGTGATTATCCTTAGTGTCCTGTGCAATTTTTCTCTCGAAGCTGGCCTTAGACAATTTTATGAGTGCCCGTAGTTTTTGCTAATACTGATCAGTGATGCCTTCCTTTTTGGGATTTTGCTCTATCATTTAGTAGCTTCCTCCTTCTATTGTATAGTTTGTTTATGGCTGGGGTCCATCAGACAGGACGTCTGCCTTTGGAGGATTGGGTCTTGGTTTTATTTGGGATCGCATGATCCATGCATTACTGAAGGTGTTCATAGAATGCGTTTATAAAGGATTCTGTGGTCTGGGCCGTATTTTCCACAGGCCCGGGGGCTTTGAAGGATTCCACCTCGGTTTTGAGGAGTGTGAAATTTGCTTTAGAGAAGTTTTTCACTGTGGTTTTCTGGGCAGGGGGTGGGGTCGGGATGTGAATATCCAGTGAGATTAGTTTATGGTCTGATCTTACCTCTCAACCTCAAAACATGAAGGAGCACAATATGTATTGATAACTATTCTATAAGGCATCGCTTAATCATTTGAGTAAGCTATCCGTTGCTAGTTGTTCGCTTACCTCTCAACCACAATTCTGATTCATTCTCAGCTGTCAAGAGATAGGCTAAGCTTGTTAAATAAAAACACAATGAATTAAATAATATTTAAATAATCCCCAAAATCCATTAACTTTGTGGAATAGCAGGTGTCCCTATTAATAATACTCTTGGCTAATGGCCGTAGGACACCTGAATTCAACACATCCTGTTAGACAGGAACTGATAGAGTAACAGCTAATAAAGCCTTGATCAGACCTTTATCAGCAGTGACCTGTTATGCCACAAAGGGTGGGGAGTGGTTGTAAATGTTGATTGCTAACACTTTACCATTAGAATTTTTTCCACTACTACATGATTGTATGCTCGCTATGTTACCCAAATTCATTTATAAGCATGCATGCATGTGGTTATCTATACAAATTCACTTTACTTGTAATGTAAACTTTGTTATTGTTATTTTTGTTTGTGGAGCTTTTCTCCTTGGGTCTCCACTGAATATGGGCTAAGAGCCCAGTGGATTAACCCGGTTAACAAAAGATAAATGAAACACGATCAATCATTTATTTATTTATTTATTTATTCATTCATTCATTCAGCACCAAAACAGTTAACTGGGTAAAAGCCCATGTACAGTAGAAACTTTGAGAGAAAATCTTCATGAAACAGAAAGTAAACAGATACAAATGTGTAATAAAGTAAACAGAGAAAGTATTAAAACGGGTGAAATAAAAATACATGCAAGTAAACAGTACTACTTGTAGAAAAGTGTTTACATGCAGACCACGCGATAAGGTAGAAGCCAGTGATCATTAAAAGCAAAACCGGAACAAGAATTTGAATGGTGTATAGCAGTGACATATCGAGATAATATTAAAACTGGGAAGGGATATTTTGTAATCATTTGGGAGGGTGTTATTTAAGTAGAAAAAAAAAGATATTTCCACTAAGTGGAGGAAAATAATGAGGCGAACAACTAGCAACGGATAGCTTACTCAAATGATTAAGCGATGCCTTATACAATAGTTATCAATACATATTGTGCTTCTTCATGTTTTATAGTTATCATTACATTAATAAATGTATGCACCAGATAATTTCTTTGGATAACCGAGCTTTCACTTTAATACAGATTCCAGTGCAATTCTTAAAGAATTAATTTATTGTGACTTCTTTGAAAGCTGAATTGTTCTTAATAAGGCACAACTGTAGAGGATTTGCTTGCGCGTTCTTTAAATGGGGAGAGGTTAACATAAACAGTCCAAAGAGATATGCACCCTTAGTTTGAATACTGGTGCGCTGTTTGTGGACGTAAATATTGCTGCGCTCTTTTCGTAAGGGGTAAGAAACTCAACATACACACACAGGTGCAGCAGCACTTGCGCTGATTGCCAATATCCTATTAAAAACGTAGTAACCTTTCCGCATCACTCAGGAGTTATGAGAAGGTGATAGGTATTGGTACATCTCCTGAGTTAAAGCAGTTCTTACAAAAATAAAATCCAATAATCTGGATTGCACAGAAGTCTCAGCCGGGACTTGGAGTGCACGCTACGTTCTGGAATAGCCGTGCTAAAGTACAATGGTGTTATAGATGCCTCCTAGCACTAAGGTATAAACGCTCGAGTGGGAATCAAGCACCGTTCTTCTCAGAAGTGGTAGACGGCGTAGACTGTGCAGCTGAGTCCCCACTGGACGGCGCAAGCCTGTGGTCAATACGCCTGGCCAACTTCTTACACACATCCTCCCGCACACTCCCATAGTCAGGCAGTCCCCAACATAAACAATGGCGGAATGGATTAGACATAACGCCTTGCTGCTGCTCTACCTAGATGCCTAGCAAAGGGACACTGCGGGCTGCAGTGCTTTCATTCGAGTGGAGCTATTCTTGAATTTTACAAGATCGCTCACTGGGAAGCTGGACAGTAAACATAAGTAGTGCTATGGAAAACCCGACCGAGAACCCCAGCAAGGCTGCCGAGTATCTCAAGGAGCTGAATAAAATAATCGAGACGCAGCAGGAGTTGTTGGAAAAGCAAAAGCAGAGAATAGATGAGCTGGAACAGCAAATGGTAGACCTGTGCCAAACCAATGTTCGCCTCCAGGATGAACACCAGCAGCATATGGTCACCTGCAGGCTGCAACAGGCTTCTACAGACTCCGTCAAAGAAAGGGAAAAGAAAGAAAAGTAAGTGATGACCCCATTCTATTGCTACCAGATAGCCCATGTCCTGTCTAGGTGTACACTGCACTGTGAGTTACGCTTTGCTGAAAATGGAAGTGCGAATAAACAAATACTGCTAAGTTATACCCAACACGCTTGTACTGACCCCTTTTTATGTTTCGGGTTTAGAAACGCTTAATTTGTTAATAGTCACTCTGGTGCTTTTTGGGAAGCCTGACACTTTCTAGTTGCTCATGGTTTAGTTAAACTTAGACTTGTTAATAGTGACTCTGATGCTGTTTTCGGGACCTTAAAAGTCTCATTAACATCTGAGGTGCGTACTACTGGGGATCTGGTTTAGGGTTCAGGCACCCATAGAATTGTTAATGATCACTCTGATTGAGGACAGGAACCTTACGAGCCCCATTAGCATCCCGAGTGCCATAAGGGTCCTGCTAATGTTGATCTAGTTGTCTGGTTAGTGCGGTCTTCAGTTTGAAACCCGGTTAAAATTACGGCCGTCCAGCTAGAAAGCTTTATATTGAGAATAGTCTATACGTTAAACTCCTAAATACAGCTCATCCAAGAAGGTAATTCGAAATAATTAAAATCGAGAAAACTGAATTCTACGAGAGACGTTTGCAAGTCCCCTTTTAAACGCACCTTTATAATGCTTGAGGTACAGTAGTTGCAGGTTTTGTGCTGGATGCACTTCAGCTGCTCAGGACAAGACGTATTGATTTGCAGTACTTTACAGACAAGACCCCCTTCCAAAGGTAGAGTATGAGAATATTCTGGGGTTGAACTATGTACTGTCGGTTTAAACTCTTCAGATACCTTATCACCGATAATTGGGATTGAATGGGGTGGGTTAAAATCATTATACCATATGCCTGCAGCCCTCTTGTCTGTTAGCATAAGATTTACCAAGTAGTTAACAATAATTATACAGAACAATCGCTGTCGTGATGCAACTTTTTATACAAGTAATATCAGTAAAGGCCATGGGGAAGTAAACACGTTTGCAATTATTGTGATATAAACTCTGTGATGCTCGATCCTGAAGTCTGAATCTGATGTACATGTTTTAAGGGACTTTAGCAAAAGGCACACCTTCATTCTGATGAGTAATTAGTGAGTGTGTCTTATTAACGAGGGAGAAACCCGATGACTTCAGAGAGAAATTGTGATTTTAAATGGCATCCTATTGACCACCTGCTCAGAGACCTAACTCAGCCGTGTGCAGAGAACTGCCTGTGACAGCAGTGCACCTTGAAGTAAAAACCTGTTGATTTTAGAGCCCCCTACAGTTTCCATCAGTAGAAGCCTTATCCCTCCCTCCTTAAGCTAAACGTGCTTAGAAATCTGCTTTACCAGCAACCAGAAAGACTGCTGAGGTGTACAGGTTTACAGATTGTTGACGGCTGAACTCTAGACATTTTATTGTATTGCCAGCAAACTGTTCCTTCTGGCTTTTCCTGCTCTGTGTAAGAATAAATGGATGTAAAATAATGGGACCAAATGGTGCCGTTGCATCTGCATGCACGCTGTGGAGTGCTTAGCCATTTGCTGTAGACCCCTCAGCCTATGGGCTTCTTACCCTCAATCTCATTATAATTTAACCTTCAAGGGGTCGGTGAGGACTGAGAGGGCTGGAAAGCGTACACCAAGTTCAGGGATATTCTTACCCTGACGCAGCATTCACAGCAAGACCGCCCTACAGTATAGCACTACAAGAGGGTCTCTGTTTTCCTTTGCAGAATTAATGGATCGTTAATCGAAATTGTAGCTCTCCAGCTTTTCATACCCAGTTAAAATCTCTGGCTGGCACTAACCCACTCTGGGCCCTTTGGTGTTAAGGACTGAATCGGTGCACTGCTGGGGAAGCAGGCTACCGTGGCCATTCAGTGTAACACGGGCTGGGGGGAGGGTGCAATTATTTTGTATCTCTAAAAAATGTTTAATACTATTGACACAGATGCAACATATTTAATACCACTGCAAAACGTGAAAACCTTGTTTTGTCATGACGGAAAGTAGTAAATGTATACTGTAGGAACAAACATGTAAGATACGTTGGAACGACTAATGCCAAAATGGATTTCGGATTCTCATTGCTGATCCTTGTATCAGTAGTATTGTAACTTGTGTGCCATGTCGAAGACCAAATGTATCAAAATTCAGTTTTTAACCTTCCATATTTTTCTTTTGATTGTCATTTGTTTCTGCATCTGATACTTTAATGGTCCGTGGACTTTTTTTAGACATAATAGTTCAAACTACAGGGGTTAACGCAGCTCCTTCACAGTACCAGATTCTTGGGTCATTTCCCGGCTGAAGTGCCTTCTATACTGTGCCTGCCGGACCTCCTTGCATCGCGTCTTGTGTTTCACTGGGAAATGGAACTGCACCCCCCCCCCAACCTCACTCACCCACCCACCCAATGGCTATGGTTTGACTTGGCGAGGCTCCATATTGCCAGGATTTCTCTGTAGAGAAGATGAGTACTGCTGTGTCCCCCGGATGACCAGAGATTCTCTGCGTACCTCCGTCTCCCCCACAGTTACCTTTAGTAAGGGATACCCCCTTCCAGTTATTCTGAACATGATCAAGTGGGTATCAGAAAATGCACGCGCACCAGAACTAAAGAAGCCACGCTACATACCTGTCAGCCTCAACGCAGAAAATCTGTATCTGTACAAAGCCATAAATAATGGGGGAACAAAGCCCCACAAATAGTGTCAATTTTTAAATATAGCCCTTATAAACTTAGAAAGTTGCTAGAATAAAAGGTCTTGTATTGGAATACATTTTTTGAAGGGTGTGGAATCTGAAACTCAAACGCCTTTATTTTTTAGTGAATTCAATAATCACTGAGTTGCTGCAAAAATCCAGAAAACCACATATTTTATGAGGAACAGACAAATTAGTAAAAAATCAGTTGAGAGGTATGCCCACTCTATTCAGCTGTACTTAATTTTGCAGGGTATTCTTTGGGCAAAATGTTTCTTCCTTGAGGTTTCTTCCTCAAGCTGAATGTTTTCTACATCATACCTATCAACTGTACATATTTTCGTAAAATGTCCAAATTTTTGCCTCATAGTTTTGGTTTATTCCTGGTAAAATCTATGGCCTTTGGCAAATCACTGAGGATTGAGGTCACTAAACATGACACGCATTTGACTTTCAGACTTCATATCCTTCAGAAAATGCATGGTGATACAAAGTCTGTTTTTTTCTGGCAGCTTTCTAAGTTTATAAGAATGATATTTAAAATATGTCCCTCTTTTTGGGTCTTTGATGCCACGTTATTTTATGCTTTGTCCAGATCTCTTATGTTAAGGAGTTGAGAGAGATGGTACATAAACGCTTGTTGCCCAGGATAACCGTTTTTTGTTGGCTATCCTCTAAGACAAATAACGGTAAAGACTATGGCTTACTGTGAAATTGTTGACCCCCACCAGATGGAGAAAGAAAAAAAGTATTGTCAATACATTGGAATTTTCCTAATTCTTTTACAGTGCACTCTTAATTGTTTTTTAAGGACATCTTGGCACCTTTTAGGAATGTGGGTAATGATGTCACCCATGTTATGTATGCTGTAGTACTAAAATCAGGTCTAGGACAGGCAGTTTAAGACCATTTCTGTTTATTAATACAACTATCATCTTTCACAGTGTGAGACTTAACTTAAGTACTGAGTGGCTATAAATGATCTTCAGTAAATTGTATCACATGTCAGTTATTGATTTGTAAATACTGCCTGTGCATTTTTATATTGTTACCTTTTTATCTAGTATTAGTTGTTTGCTAGATCATTGCTTTGGTAAAGCTTTTATCACTTCAGTGTGCGATACCCTGGAAAGTGTGTGCATTCTTCATACAGAAATTCTGTGACGAGTTTTTCATAAACTGACATAAGGTGCCACTGACGAAATAGTAATTGAAAACTACTTACACAATTCTTGTGCTTCTTAACTCTTTAACTGGGTGACAATGAATTCTAGAAATAGACAACCACATGGTATTACTGGCAACATTCATTTTTATTCAGTCAGTATATTATGTATCCAGATACATTACAGAAATCTTGATAGGAGATGAGACTTAATGCCAGTGTAGTAAATCTGGATTAATATTGTATCTGAATTTATTTATAACTGTGTATATTTGAGAGCCAAGATAAAGAAAGCACATGCTACTGGCCCAGCAAATACACTTGCATCTAATTTGTTTACTTTTTTGACTAGAAACATGAATTCATGTAAACAGATTCAAACTGACACATGATTTTTTTTAATGTGCCATGCTAATTTCTAATTGAAGAACATCAGATCTTTTACTTAGGATAATTGGTTATTGAAGCCTTGTTGAAATAAAATGGGCAACCACCACTGAACTGTGTATTAACTTTATTGATTAGCTATGTAGCTGCAAGATAAATTGTCTGTAGTCTGCATATTTTAAGTTTGTAACCATTAAGCAGGTATGTAGCTTCTGTTCTTTTGTCAGATAAATGAATTATATATTCAAATCAGATGTTCAGAGAAGTTGTGTAAAATACCATGTCTTTGAGTTTATGGAACTGCACTTGAGACTAGTAAGAATATGAGAGGGGGGTGTATAAGAATAGGACTGAGATGGATGAGCTAAAATGGATTATCACCCTACAAGCAGCCAAGGGCTATAGAGTTAATACGTATTCCATTTAAACCTGCTCTGAAGTCATGGAGATTATGCCATTAATTAGGATTGATAATGGTTGTTAAGATTTTTGATAGCTTAATTGCTATTGGGTAATTGTTGTTGTAATTGTATAGACATGTAAGGAAATTTTTAGAATGATCTGAAGAAGTGCTTGTAGCATGAAACCACTCATTTTACATGTATTTTATTTTAATAAAGTCTTTTTAGCTTTGGTCAAGATTCATCCTTTTAAAGTCTAAGTGGGGGAGAGCCCAGAGTACCATATAAGTAAGGTACAAGGAAAATGAGTAAGAATTACATTTTTTTTTACTTATGTTTTGTGTAGTGAGTAAAGAAAAGACAAATGACAGAATGGTAATAAAAGCTAGAGAATCAGATGTAGAGGATGGTAAGAAAAAACTACTACACCATTGTGCTGTAAACTGAGCCATTAAACCAGAGGTCTGAAAGATTTACTGTTTCAGCTGCAGCTCAAAGGTATTCTAATTAGCACGACTTCGAAACCAGTCTGAAGGGCTTGCATAAAAATATTGTAGTCAAGTTTAAGCAGGTTAAACAAATCATGGGCTTTCCACAGTTTCTCAGCCTGGGATTTGCTGAGACAACAGTTAACTGAAGTAGCTGCTTTAATAAATTTTCCTCATTAAGTGTCTGGTAACTACTATCACTTGCTCACTAAAGCTGTGGTAACCACTGTCACTTGCTCAGTAAGTCTCTGGTAACCACCGTCACTCATTGCTTGGTTATTTTTGGTGAAACCACTGGCTATAGAAGAGAGAGATGCTACTGACTTTAAAACTCTTTCATTCTTTCTTTTTCATAAAGCTACTGCTAATGCTTTTTTAGAAGAGAAAAATGCATCATTTAGCAGTCCAAAGTACAGGTAAATAATAGTGACAGGGCAGAAAGTTCACTGATATTCTGACTACTTTCACATTAAAAGACATAATTTATTTGTTATAACTTCGCAAAGGAGACAGGCACACTACCTTCCCATTAATTGTAAAGGAGACGGGCACACTACCTTCCTGTTAATTTTAGGAGTAACAATGTAAGAACCTAGCATTATAAGGAAATTGTCAATAGAAATAAGCATATTAATAGTTTGTTAATCATGGAACAGAAAAAGTGGAAGTTGAGACCTTCGGTGATTGAAGCACAAGATCCCTTTTCATATTGAATGGTGACATGTGTTAGTATGCAGGAAGCTGAAAATTACACGTGGGATTTGGGGGGTCGATAGATTAAACAAATTAAACGGAAGACAAGATTCAGCAAAGTACTTCTGACCTTGTGTTACCCTCCCATGCAGTATAGCACTGGCTTGGGTACTGCAGTGCTAAAGCTTGGCTCACAATGGGGCATTCATCTGCCAGGGCTAGCTATCTGCGGCTTTCTTTGGAGTAGCCTGTGGCATTATTCAGGGAAGGCTGGGGCACCCTTCTCCCAAATATTGCCTACTAAATCCTTGATAGAAGAGAGGTTATGATGGTTCCTTAGAAAATTAAGCACTGGTATGTCTTTAGTGTACCCAAGAAACTATGCTATTGACCATCTGTCAAGAGATTGCACAGTGGCACTGGGACTTGGATAAAAGTATTTGTGATGCTTGTATTTAATTTAATTTTTTTATTTTGTCTTTTCAACAAACTTTAATAGTAATTTATTCTTTCAGAAAGTTGTATTTCCAGTATTATTTTTGATACCCTTTAAGAATTAGGTGCAGCCCTAGCCCTGCAGTATGGAGGAATACAAGTCTAAATATTGTTAGCAGCTTTGGCATCGGAAGGACCGGGTCAGGGATAGGATTAGGCATCTAGCATAAGTTTTACCCATCCTGGACGCACTTATTGGGTTGGTGCAACCACATGATGAGTCAACTGCATGTGTGTGAGAGCATCTATAGGACCTCTTGTAAGCAGCAGTCACTAACCCTTGCAGGAGGGGGTTGGTGTTTGAGGAGACGGCCCACATGAATGTGGAATGGCATACTGCCTAATGCATTGCTCGCATTTTCTGGGAGAGTGAATGAGTTCCTGAGGTCCTTAAGCACTTGCCTTTAGTAGGGAAATAATGGACCATGTAGTTGGGGAATGAAGGGTCTGGCTTTTACCCTGGTAGTAGGAATGAGTCTGTTAACCAAAATGCAATGGGAGGATGCCTAATTTATTTATGTAGGCAGATTTAAAAAAAAAAAGGGGGGGGGGATAAATTGACAGGGATTGACCTGCCAGCTCCTCTTACATGTACCTATTATGTAATCTGTCTGTCCACAATCTAGAAGATATTTCCCCATTAAAAAAATATCCTTCCTAAAGACAGAGTCAAATCTCTCTGTCTGTGGAATAAAATGACCATTGGTACAAATTGCAAATAAATGCAATGAACAGGAAAGGAAGATAATGTGTGATTCTAACAGGCATAAACAGTGGGAGACAAGCATGTGACTTTCAAGAACAGTTATAATGAGAAATTGCACATTTTCTTTGGTGTTGGTTTCTGAGACACTACGGTAACTTTACTGATTATTTTTATTTTTTTTTTTTTTTTGGTATCCAGAGCTCAGAAGATATAAAATAAAATGAGGGGAGAGAGATTTATGCATATGTCAGTGCATATATTATGACCAGAACAATCTGCTATTGCACATATGGAAGAAGGCATTCCTGTCCTGCTGTCACTTTGTTGATGTACCAGCTTTCTCCTACTGACATAAAAGCAATGCTTTGAATGCCTGCCTGCATTTACCACTGATGTATTTCAGTCTGGAATGTTTGTAACTGCAGCATTCCTCCAAAGTGCAAAGGTAATGTTAAGCATAGAAACTTTTTCCCTAGGAAGCAATAAAATCAACTACATGACTGTGTTCATCTCAGTGACTAATTTATCCATGCTGTGACAAATCTCAAGAGCAAAACTCAACACTGTCAGAATCGCAGATTTTTCCTGGTGATCAGTGTGTTCTTTTTTGCTGCACAGCTTTCCATGTGCAAACAATGCAGCACTATTGACCACAATGCAGTAATCCTTAGTAAACATACACATAAATATTCATCCAGCACAACATTACAAAAATAGTACTACTTGTAGGTTAAGCAAGGATTAAATCATGTTTTCTGGTGCTAGACAGCTAGTACAAAACTTGAATAATGAAACTGGGCAGATGCGATTGTCTGCATCACCTACACTGTAACTGTATACAATGGTTAGACAAATTTATTTTTACCATTTATAAGTGAATGTAATTCACCTTCCACTGACCCAGACTCCCCCAACTTTATTTTAAATTGAAGTTATTTAATATTTTTATTGTGGTTCTTATTTTGGATTCCTACTTAATTTGAAAGTAATGTTAATGTAATGTCTACATAAAATTTTGATGGTATGCTGATCTCTTCTATTCAGCAGTGCATTATTGACTGTAGAGTGTTATTTCCCTTTTTGTTGAACGTCACATTTCTGCTGGACAGTGCACCTTATTTGCTGTAGTTTTACTGGCACTAAATGTAGATGTTAATTTTTGGTGATCTTCATTTTTAACGTAATAATGAAGATGGCATGTGTTTTCTTCTGAGTCTACCAATGTTTGTTAGAAGGGATAGACTGCAATCTGCAGTGTGTGTGTGTGTGTGTGTGTGTGTGTGTGTGTGTGTGTGTGTGTGTGTGAAGTGCACATATATATTTTTGTAATTCTTGTAAAAAAAAAAAAAAACTTTTTTACTTTTGCTTTTTATTTAAGCAGTATTTACTGCTGATTTGTGTACAATACATGATTTTTATCAGGATGTCGGCAGTTCACTCAAGGATGTTAAAATCTTGTCAGTGACTACATAGGACATTCCAGAGGAACCAGTTGTATGCATTGCTGTTATGGTATTTTTTATTTACTTTTATTTTTACATCAGAAATCTAACATTTAAACTTTTTAAGCTGCACGTTCTTCTACATCTTCAAAAGTAATGAATTTGCAGACCAAAGAATTCAGTTTCTCAGCTGTTGCAATTTATTGTAAATTATGGTTGCTAGACACACAAGAGGGACAGAATTGTGTTGACTTGGGACCATACCTCTCAACTGTACAGATTTTCGCAGAATGTCCAGATTTTTGTCTTGCATTTTTGGTTTGTTTCTGATAAAATAATGGTTTTCTGACAAACTGTTGGCAAATTATTGAGGGTTGAAGTCTGAAAATGACCGACATTTGACTTTTAGATTTAATGCTCTTCAGAAAATTCATGTTAATGCCAAACCTGTTATTCTGTCAACTTTCTAAGTTTGTAAGAGCAATATTTAAAAGTATCCATTTTTTTGGGCCTTTGTCCCCCATTATTTGTGACTTTGTCTAGATGTTTTTGCTCAAAGAGATTGAGAGGTATGACTTAAGTAGTTTAGAAGTAGGTAATGTACTTCTTACAGGTATTGTTGGAACTTGTGTGTGTGTGGTGTGTGTTTTTCCTTCATCAAAATTTGTCCTTTTGTTTTATTACAGTGTTAGTTTTAGAATATATTTATCTACAAAAACCTAGTTTTACTTGCTGATATTGATGCAAAGGATTGAAATGTGTTTCTGGATTTTCACTGTCATGTTTCACTGCATGCTAATGTTGATGCTGCAAACTTTTCTTTCCACTTTATTCAGTTACTCTCTTGCTTACTGTGTTGATACTTCTCCCAGTAAAGAACTGAACATTTAGCAACTATTTAAATAGAATGTTTTCTACTCTCCATGATTTGCCAGTTCTATTATAAAATGAGATGCAATCAACAAGACCGGTTGTCCAAAATTACATAGCTCATTTATATAATCAAGCCAGGATTCATGTGTAAAATGATGATTTTATTTGTAGCAAGTTTTCAAAGTAACCAAAACGTTTGGTTGGCAGTAAATTACCATACTGCTTATCTGCAGTCAGGTTCCCATAGCAATTGGCACGTTTATCTTGGTTACAGCACAAAATACCATGGTCAGCAACACAGGCATTTAGATGGCATTCAGACAAAAATGTAACCGTTTCCCATACCTTGCAACAAGTTTTCATTAAGCAGGTTGGCTGTTGTAATAAAGTCCATATCTCTGGTATGTGTGGGCATGCAAGTCAGAAGGAGAACGCACAATGCCCGCCGACTCTCTTTGTATGTGCTGCTAGTGTTCTTACACAGATTCTCCTTCCATGTTTCCCATGTTCTTGTCTGCAATAAATTAAACCTAGGTAGTGAACTCGGTTAATGATGGGGGAGTGCTACTTCACAGGAAGTAGCTTCTGGTAGGAAATGGGTAAATTTAAGATAAGCAGCCTACAAGCAAAGGAAGTTGAAACTAACATAGTTAAATAATATTTGATATTTAACTCCCTAATAAACTGCATACACCAACAGATATAAAATCATGGGACATCAATATGTGTTTGTGTTGGCATCTGTATTGGTCTCCAGAGAAGTAGGTAGCTACCCTGGAGTTGGATTGTGAAATATTACTCTGCTTTTCAGGCGTCCCTCCTTAACTACCACTGACACACTTTTTTCCTGACTCTTTCAAGTTTGCTCTTTCACTAGATAACCGTTTTTGCTCATATTACTATATGTTCTTAATAACCTGTTATTGACTTGATGTTAGTTATCCCACCTTAAATTGCTATTCAGTCTATTTTATATTGGTATAATATCACTGAGTCACAACACTGTTTTTAGACCAAACAACTAAAATATTAAATACACTCTTCATACTTACAATCTAACTCAATTGTGTCCTGAAGGAGACAGTTTGAGCATTATTCTTTCAAAACAGTGTCTTAAACAGCTGATTTATAATATGACTACTGCAATGACTGTGTGTTAAACACAGTATGCATTACTAATGCGATGTGGGTTTAAAACAATGGAGTAAATAAATTGATGTCATCATATTTTAGTAATGTATTTGACTTGGTAGCTTACTGTTGTGTATTCCATGCTTCAAAAGAGAGTACTGAAGTGTCTGTTCATATCCTTCCTTCATTAGTCATAACCTTGATTTTGAAAGCCATTAGATTATGATGCGACTCATAAATGAAGTGAGATAAATGCAGTTTACAACCAAAATAGTTCAGATTTCTGCATTTGGATTTTATTTTCAGTGATGTCTGGTTGCATGCTTAATTGTATAGTGTGGTATGAATCTGAAATATAGTAGAATTTTGCATTCTAACTTCATTTACTAATCTCCTATCCATGTAAGCTTATTATTCCAAGTGCGTCTTTTCAGAGTGAGCCAAGAGTGCTGTCTGGTTAAGTGACTTGTCCAGAGTCCTATATTTTAAGTGGAAACTCAGGGAATTAAACCCATGATTACAGAATGAAGCCATTAGCAACTCATACCCTTAATCCTCTGTGCTGCACTCGCGAATCATTGTGGTCAGGACCCTGAGTGGCAAATATGTAGCTCACATTCACGAACATTGAAAGTCTCAAAGCTGAAATCTGGAGAGTGTTATGTTACAAAGGTCACAGTACTCAGAACTTGTATGCCAGCAGCTGTATTTATCCATACAGAGACATCACATTGCAACATTGTTGTCATATTTATAATAATGATGTCTGCAGTCTAAGAATGACCTGGCTTCATCATTCAGCACAGCACTGAAACATCTTTTTCCTGACTGTGTGCTGGAAAAGAGATCTGTTAGCATAAGTGGATTCCATGCATGGATCAGAATTAATCTTGGGTATTTAGGACATGTGTAAGCTTTACAAACTGGAGCATAGTAATGAATTGTGTCTGGCAGTTGCTAAGAAACGAGTGTGTTTTTGATGTCCATTGGCTTATGTTATCAGCATATTTTACATAGAAATCTTATTTAAAATGTGTACATTAATTCAGAAACCTTTGGATTAGTACAAGTTGTTTTAATGTTTAATCATGGGAAGAAACATCTGTTGTGCTTACATCACAACTGCCCCCTTGTCCATTTTAAATGGTCATGCACTTGGACCTGCTAACAGCACTTGGTCTTGTTTTTCTGTGGTTGAGCTATAGCATGTGTGTTATGTGCTCTATTTTCTATGAATTTTATTCAGGTATGCTGTATATTGTTCCCCTCTTCCTAATTAATCAAGCTGTAATGCATTCACCGTGTACATGAAAGGCTAATGTGGGGGCACACAATAATGATATAAAGCTCAACAACACAGAGAGAGACCGAGAATTAGACACTGTTTTAAAAAGCTATTACTTGAACATAATCCTTTACATTTAACTAATACTTTGAAGTCATTTTTGTGAGATAGGGTGTGTATGTTTCAAAGCAGTGTTGAAAAGCCTGTCTGTAGCCATTCCAACAAATGTAGGGCAAATGAAAGGTAGCTTCTGTGTTTTATTTCTAACGTATTATTACCGCTTTTTAGCTGTTGCAATGCAAGTCTACTTTTTAAAGCTTAGCATACTATTCTGAGTTGTGCAGTTTCATTTCTTTCATCAGTCTGTATTTACAGGATACAAAGTTATTTGACAATATTGTATATGGTTAAGTACACTGAAATGCTCCTAGAATCCTATGAATTATAAATGATACAATCCTCTTTTAGGTGTGAATTTTGGGTCTATATGATTGTCCCTGACCCCATGTGCAAAAATGGGGAAAAGAAGTTGTGAATAGATGGATGGATTGACACATTTATGGCAACAAGCATTTTTATACTAATGGGTGAGAAGTAATTCAGTATTGGCATACTCAGTTAAAAGTTGTCCCACATTATTTGTGCAGGATGACTCTTTTATTTGCCTACTGACTAACATTTAGATCAGTGGATACGTAGGAGAAGTTGCAGAAATCATCCATTTGCCTGCTGAATTTTAATTCTAGAAACATTTTTGAGGCCCTTGCTATGTTTATAAGCAAACCTTTGCAACGACTCTGGCATTTGTGAAATGTGAACCTGTCAATTGGCACAGACTTCCTTTTGAGCCGTAGAAGTGACATTGATGAAATCACATAGCACAGGTTGCCTTTATGGTAGCTAAATCACTGGATATCCTCTGGTATGCATTATGGCTAGCCTTGATGACTGACAGAAAGCAGTAGCAATGCGTACAAGGAGTAATGGTACACAAACAGATATGCCCATTTCCCATTTAATATGCAATAAATTCTTATGTTTTTATTCACCTAAAACTAAGTAATGTAGTGTTTGCTGTGTATGATGGTCCTCTCCAAACACCCATTCCACAAAATTTGGATTTAACATCCACCCACTGATTGATTTAAACGTTGGGTCTAGGTGCTTTGGTCACAATGACTGTTTGTGTATCCCAACCCATGCAAAAATAAAGAAAAAGGTGGTTGATAATTATCTAGGGTGGCTTTATCCTTTGCATATTAATATGCATTATAACCACAGCATATTGTTGGTATACATCTATTTTTTTCACTAAATGGATTAGTTAACTTTAATCACTGTGCCATTGTTTTTGCAGCAGATGCCAAACACATGAACAGAATGCAGAAGTAATGATGCCAGGTGCAGAAACAATGTAGTATACAGTCAACCTCAATCATTCATCAAACATTATTATCTACATGCTTTTTCCCACTTTTTTTTCTACATGGCCTTGGGGTGTTTAAATCAGCTGTTGCCACATTTCTCAATTCAGTGTGACTCTCTTGCTTTGGTCAACCATTCACATACAGTCTATCCATCTCTTGGCTGGATGTCCTGATATCCTCTGCCTTCCTTCTGTCTCTCCCAAATCTTCCACAGGTTGTCTTTTCCTTTCCTCCACATATGCCTATACCAATGTAATCTTTTCTCTTTGCCCTTTCTGCTATTGGAACTACTTTGGCTTCCAATCCGATATCATCATTGTCTTTGTGTATCCCACTGTGTCCATTCTACGGGTGTATAGTACATCGTTTAACTCACAGGAGTTCAAATGATGTAATATCAAACCAGGAAGTTCGAAACTCAAAAAGTATGAAAACACAGAAAAGCGACCCCTCCCGGGAAAAAAAATCGATGCTCCAGTACAAAAAAATGTGTACACTTTAAACTTAAACTAATGTGGAGGGCTGTGCCCCCTACACCCCCCCTACTTAAATATACCAACTCTGAGCGCACCACAGTGGAGGAAATAGCAAAGATGCACAGCCCACAGATTTTTCCCTGGGAAAAAAATCTGTGGTCTGTGGCCTTGCTATTTTCACATTTCAAACATATGGGTTCGATATTACAACGTTTGGACTCCTGTGAGTTCATTGGAATATAGACCCGCATTCTACCACCCATCCTATCTCTGTTCTTACTCATGTCATTGGGTCCTTGTACATGGTCTGCACTGATTCTACCAGTGTTTCCTAGTCTTCCAACCTTCACAGAACTCAAAATCGGCTGTCTTGTGACTTTGTCATGGGCTTTCTTAAAGTCCAGGAATACCCAGTTGCACACTCTCTCTTCCTCATCTCCAGTCTCTTACATATTATCCCTCACTACAGATTGTTTTTTTCTTTTTAATGCTCTGCAATATGAGATACAAATGGTATCATAATATTGCACACTTGTAATATTTAAGTTGACTATTCTGAATTTTGTAGGAACCTCATAATGTAATTTAAAAATAGTTAAACAATGAAGAAAAATAACGTAAAGGTTTTACATGCGAGTTACATAAAGGAGATTTGATCTCTATCATATCTACTTTAGTTATTTCCATTAAGTAAGAACTTGACAAATTTGTTGTAAACAACCTCGAGTTGTAGTGACTAGAATTTCAGTAATACATAAGCAGTGCCATTTATAATTGTTAGCGAGAAAATCTTTCATTTTATCCATAAATTTAAACTTGACTCATTCCTGAGGGGCTACTACTAGCTTGTTTCAGCTAGCTGTAGCCAAAGTAAGAAAATTAAATCTAATTTTTCAATGCAACACATTTTAATGAGGTTTGAGGTCTTATGTGTCTTTATTTGTCCTCTATTTGCTTTTTCCATTTCTAGGTAGAATACATTAAAGTTGGTACTGTTTAAAATTTGCTCTCATTTGATTCTTGACTAATATTCTTATTTGTGGCATTTCTTGAATTTTCTCTCGTTTTGGTTCTTGACTAATGTTCTTATTTATGGCATTTCTTGAATTTGCTCTCATTTGATTCTTGACTAATGTTCTTATTTGTGGCATTTCTTGAATTTTCTCTCGTTTTGGTTCTTGACTAATGTTCTTATTTATGGCATTTCTTGAATTTGCTCTCATTTGATTCTTGACTAATGTTCTTATTTATGGCATTTCTTGAATTTGCTCTCATTTGATTCTTGACTAATGTTCTTATTTGTGGCATTTCTTGAATTTGCTCTCATTTGATTCTTGACTAATGTTCTTATTTGTGGCATTTCTTGAATGATGTATTTGTCCATAAAAATATTGTTAAACATCTACAAACAAAAACTGGAAGTTTGTAGAGTGGTATGGATCTTTAACAAGAAGAGAGGAATGAACCCAAAATGTGTATGCATGGGTAAGGGGGGGGGGGCTAGTTCTCGTGCAGATGTATATCGAATTGTTTTAAAAGTTTTTATTGTGGGCTTTCATATAACATAGACAATGTATGACAGAGTTGTTAGAAAATCCTAGCATCACATTAGATGTTTTAACCTTTAGTTGAACACCCAAGGCTGCTTTATGTTGGGACCAATTTAAATTTTTGTGGGCAACATTACTAATGAAATTGCTTCCAAAACATATTTAAGACCTGGCATGTTGTACTAAAATTAAAACCTGTAGCTTTAACAGCAGAAAGGTTAATGGATATTGATAAAAGTTTGAATATTGTTACCCAACAAGATCAAAGGCTAGGTTAGCAACTAAAAGCTTTCCTGGTGACAGCAATGCTACAGTTTATTTATTGAAAGTAATTTTAACACAATCTTTATAGGTTTCAAGAGAGAGTTTTTTCAACACAAGAGGGTGGCAATAGGATCTTCTTTATCCCCTGCTTTTGTTAACTTTAGTCCTTGGTAAATGGGAGAGAAACTATGATCTTTTTGTGTGTGTTCAGTGCTCTGACTTGTAGAACTAACATTGTTTTTTTGGATGTCACTGTTGACCGCAAGTGTGGTAAAATCAAATATTTATAGGAAAGGGATATTTCTGAATTCCTGTTTAAATGCCAGCAGTGTATGCTGTGAATGGGTCAAGAAAAGTTATTATGAACCAAGTAGTCATGATAGCTAGGCTTGTATCACATGACAGATTCTCAAGAACAGTTAGCAGTGATAAAAAAAAATAGGCTGGTTATAGAGAAGAATGTTTATACCCAATTATAAATGAAGATGAGGAAAAACAAGGACACACAACTATGCACAGTTTTAAAGAGAAGGGTGAGAATAACAGAACATATTGGAAAAATATGAACCTGAAGCTGAATGAACACAAGCTATAGTTTTACATTATAGTTTGGAATGTCCTTTTATTAAATAAATTGGGTCTTAAAGGAAGATTTTTCAAGGCAATATAGATATTTTTCAGGTGGAAGTTATAGGCCCACAATTTTATTTATGAGAGAACATGAATCTTGGAATGAGGCTAGAATGAGATTTCAGTACAACAGGAGCAATGTAGGCTGTAAATGAGGGGCATACTCTCAGCGTAGGTACATCAACAAAGGGCTGCATGTTTTCTTAAAGCTTTATTCTGTTAAAGGTACCAATATTGAGCACATGTGTAATTCAACTGGTATGGCCTACTTGGCTATGTGACAGTTGATAATAAATTTGACAGATTTTGAGATTTCATAACCTGTCATGGCATGGAAGAAGCAAGTAATGAAGAATACATGTGCAGGGAATGTAATAATTTTAGGAAATTTTAAGTGGTTTGTACATGAACATGTAATTTTGAATAGGATGGGGGGAAGAGTTTGAAACACTTTTGGGCAGAAAAAGAAATAAAAATGCCAACTACATCCAGAGCAGTTATTTATCTAGATTTAAATGAGCATAGTAGCATTGATTCAGTATTGCAAGCGAGACTCGTTAGTTAAAATTAGTAACTTTACTTTGTCTCATACTGTTTTTGAACACAGTTGTAAGCAAGTATTTATTCAACAACTATGCATTTTGGTTGGCTCGAATATTGTGAGATTATGTTGGCAAGATTATTTAACATGATAAATTAGCA
The DNA here is from genome assembly GCF_019279795.1 of Protopterus annectens. Lineage (NCBI taxonomy): Eukaryota > Metazoa > Chordata > Ceratodontiformes > Protopteridae > Protopterus > Protopterus annectens. Next base: position 1,552,708,205 of record NC_056739.1, on the reverse strand, counting down.
TTTTTTTTTTAACAAGTCCCTGTCATTTGAGTGTGGTGAAATCATTTAATAAATGTGTTTTGCTTCTTGGACTGCTTTTGTTGGTATTTGGATTATGTTTTGACTCATAAAAGCGAAAATACCCTGGTGAGCTTTGTTTGCACAGGTAAAGGCATCTAAAGGTATAAGACACTTAGTGGCGTAAGCACTGCTGTTGATATTTTACCTGATATATCAGGTAATACAAGGCGTTAAACAGTAGGGATTTCAGTGATAACATGCGAAAATATGAGACACAAAGTAACTTTTTTTTTGTGGGGTTGACCTACACAGGAACAGATGGCAGCCTAATCCCACTATTCTTGAACTGAGGGATGAACAAAGTAAAATTGTCGCAGCTAAATTCATTCAGGCTGAAAATAAGCTGGATATTAAATATTCCAGCAGCATGGAATACAAAATGGATGCTGTAAATAAAAAAAAAAAAAATGTTACTGCTGAAAAAGAGATTGTGCATGTTTTTTTCAAATGAATATTCTACTAAAGGGATGAGAGAACGGATACTGAAAGATTAAGGAAAATAGAACCTATCAACTGTGATGGAGTAGCCTCACAACATAGCTAGTACTGACAGCAGATCTCATAACCAGGGACTTAAAGCACTTGTCCTAAAACATTTTATAGTGTGGAATAGTGCTGCTATCCAGTATCCACACACACCAAATGCCTTTGCAATTCATAAATATTGTACAAAATGGGGTAGTACCTTTTAACCAGTTGTACCCATTGTCTGCCCAGAGTATGCCATCCAGTCACCACACATACAAATTATCATTTAGCCTGTTCAGTGTGGTAACCTGTAGGACTCCAGCTGGTATTTTCTTAGCAATCTCTCAATTTTTGTGAACTTTTGTGGAAGAGGATTGGTTGAGGGATATATTGTAATTTGTGTTATGCTATAGGGTCATAGGAGGTTACTAAGCTATTGGCCCTGAGGCCCTTGTAAGCCTAGCCAAGAGTTTAGCCCATGTTAAGTCAAATCTGCATCCAATGCCCCTTTCCAGCAGAGACATGGGTGGAATCTCAGGGGTATATTTTCTGTTTCCCATCCAGTTAGCCAGGTTGCACTTAAAAAGAGGTACTCTGCTTGATGTGGAGAGGGAGTCTATTCCAGAAATGAGAGAGTCTCTGGGCCACAAATCTGTCCTCCAGCATGTCTTGTTTAAATCCCAGACCAGGTTGAGGCCGTGCGGGTTACTCCTAGTGGAGCTTGACTTGTGGATATGCAGCAGTCCCATCAAGGTGGGGTCTGTGATCGCCTTGTATGCCAGGCAGAGGTCACCTCCTTAGGAATTTGTATGAAACTGAGTAGAGGGATAGGACTTTTAGCCTATCTGTGTATGGCAGATTAAGGCCCTGTATCCTCCTGGTGAGGAACCTCTGTGGTGTCTCCAGCTGCTGCATGTGCTTTGCAAGGTACATGCCAAAAGGTGCATTGTACTGAATAATGGGCCTTATAAGGGAAGAATACAGGGATGTTATGACCTCCTTGTCCCTGGATGAGATACGCTGACTTATGAGGTGGGGCCATGTAGAAGGCTTTCCATACAATGGAAGCAACATAGTGGTTGAAAGTCAGGTTGCTGTCAACCTGGGTGCCCAAATCTCTCACGACTGAGTGCTTAGGAGATTGTCATTAATGTGATAATTTGTGGGGATGTCACTCTTCCCAAAGGGAATGATGATGCATTTTTAGTATTCAGCTTTAGGCTATGTTTCTGGCACCATTTGCCTGAGTGAGACCCTCTTGGAGGATGTCCACATCACTAGGGGAATTGAAGACTACACCCAGCTTGCAGTCATCTGCAAACCTGGTCATCCATAACCCACTGGTTTTGGCCTGCACCTCAGAAAAGTATATCCCAAATAACAGAGGCCCCAAGACCCAGCCCTGGGGTATGCTGCTTGTTATAGGTCTACCGCTTGAGGTGGCTTCCCCTATGTTTACTTTGTAGGTTCTATCAGTGAGCCAGTTTGCTACCCATTTGGTAACATAAATGGATTGATGCCTAGTTGAGAGAGTTTATCTATTATGCCCGAGTGGGGAATAGTGTCAAAGGCTTTGGCCAGGTCAAGGTAGGCAGTGTGCACAGTCTTCCCCTTGTCCATGGCTTTGGTGACTGTCTCAAAGAAGTCAACCAAATTTAGCAGATATGACTTAACCTTGACGAAGCCAAACTGTGTGGGATCAAGTATTTGGAGGTTGCCAGCTTCCTTGTTAATGAGATCCATGATCTGTTCCATGGCCTTGCAGATCAGGCTAGTTAGGCTGATGGGTCTATAATTTCCCAGATTGGAGGACGCTCCACCTTTATGTGAAGAGATGACAGTGGCTGTCCTCCACTCAGCTGGGATGAAGCCAGTACTCTGACTTTGGTTAAATAGGGTGCCTAATGGTGCTGCAAGTTCCTGCCTGAGTTCATGTAGGATTCAGCCTGGGATGTTATCTGGTCCCATGGAGGCTGTAATTTTTGCCTTTGAGAGAGCAGTGATGACCTGTTCCCTAGATATAAGGGGAAGGGGCAGGTACTGGGATGTCCTGATTTACTGATTGGGGGGGGGGGGGCAGAGGGGTAAAGTTTTTGCTGAATCTGTCAGCCAGAAAGTTTGCTATATCTATGGCATTTGTATATGTGGTGTCCTTGACCACTAGTTCTGAACAGATCTGGGTGCTTCCTTTTGAGGTTGCGGACATGCATGAAGAAGGCCTTATGATTGTTTCTAGTAGATGTGGCAATTTTGACTCTGTTTGCTTTAGAGGATTTCACCAGTGCTCTTATTTGCTTGTTCAGGCTAAGGAGACATTGCTTCCAACTGGACACCTGCTCCTTCTTGAACAGCAATGTTTTTCTTTTGTTATAGAGTTTCTTTATTGCAGATGTCCACCAGACAGGTTTACTCTTCTTACGGAGGATGACTTTTTCCTGTCGGGCATTCCTGATTCCATGCATCTATATAAATGCTTGTATAGTGCTTTGATGTAGTTTTAGATATTGGTGCCAGTTCCTACAGAGGGGGAGGGGACTTTTCAGCCTCCTGAGGGATGGTATAAACAGCATCAATCAGCTTTGGAGAAGTTTTTGTTTGATCCTAGCTAGAGGGGGGTTGGGGGAGATTGTGACTTTGAAAGTGACCGCGTTGTGGTCTGATCTTAGCAGGGAGGATGATACTATAGGGATGTTGCAGTAGTTACTCATGTTGGTTAATACAAAGTCAAAGATATTGTCACTCCTTGCGGTGCTTATGACTAGCTGTTCCAAGTCATTTGCATTGACAAAATCCGGGAATCTCTGGGCATTTGTGTTCTGACATGAGTAGTTCTTCCAGTCTGTTTGGGAAGTTAGTCACCCAAGATCAGGGTTAAGGGTTGAATCTTGATAGTCGAACAGGTCCAAATAGGTAGATTGGGCATCTTAAGTCAGATCTGGGAGCTGGTAGCTAGCTGTGATTTGAATAGGGGTCTTGTCAATGGTTAACTGCACCTGGAGTGTCTCCTGTGCGTCATACTGTTTGACCAGCCTGGAGGTGTGTATGTCTTTTTTAATGTATATTGAAACTCTACCTCCTTTGGCTTTACTGTCCACAGTTTGGGGTCTGAATATATGATAGGATAAGTAACCAGGTAAGGCTGGGGTGCTCTCCACAGCTTTGAACCAGGTTTCTGTGATTGCACAGATGTCAGCATTTTCCAGGGTTAGGAATGCTTGCAATGAGTGTAATTTCATGTTTAGAATCCTAGCATTTAACAGCATAACCTTTAATTTGTGTTTTGTTGAAATTTTTATGTTGGTAGTTTTAACCTCCTCACCTTTCCTAAAAAGGCACTATAGGGGAGGCAAGAGCCTTTGCCAGAAGCCTGAATCCCAGGTGAGACTGATGCAGGCCATCTCTGGCAAAGCATCATGGCCTGTCGATCATATCTTCCCAGGCTGTCCGGTACTGGATCCCCCTGGAATGACACTAGACACTAAGCCAATTGTTAGTCAGTCATTTTCTGTTTATATTGGGTTATCATTCTGGGTGATTGCAGAATGCTGCTTAAGGCTAGGGACATACCTGCCTGGGACACAGTCAACAAGCTCAAGCATGTCTCTCTCTTCATATAGTCCAGAGAGGTACATCTCCATTCATTCACGCCAACATGGACTATGACAGTCCTAACAGTACCCGTTGTTGAGAGACTAGAGTGCGTGTGTGATATGGTGGATTCTGGCACCTGACAGACAACTAACTGTGACTTTCTCCTTATCTAGCCTGGGTTGAGGCACATCTGTGTGTCTCACAATGGAGTCTCCTATGACTAATATATTGGGTTTATCGTGAATCCTTAGTGGTTGTGAGGCACCATGTGTGGACTGTGCATGGTATGTGGTATGGAGGGCTGTGGAGATGTGTGTTTTTTTGCCTCCGAGGTCTCCTTTGTTTGGGTATATTTATGTGGAGGACCTCCGCATATGTAGGTGTGTGTGTGTGTGTGTTGTGTGGGTGGTGGTTGAGGTGTAGTGATTGTGTTGACAACCTTTTTAGTGCCAGATATACTGGCTTGAGGGGGGGAGAGCTTGGACTCTAGGTTCCTAATGTAATTGCATCTCTCACAGATTGTGTTCCTAGGTGGTAGTAGTAGATGGTTGTCCATGTGCATGAGGCAGTTGCACTGTCTTAGGATGCCCATATCAACCAGACTGGCAGGAGAAACTGTAGGAAATTTACCGGGTAATGTCCGTCTGGGTATGAGGCCCATTTTCAGCAGAGGCCCTAGGAGAAAAGCTCCATACAAATAGTGTTAAACAATCAAATTGAACACGTAATAATAATGTACAAAGGTCAGTAAAGAAATTAGTTATATAACAATAATTTGCAAACAAAATGGCACAGTTGGTGATAAAAAACCAGCCACATGAGTTAAGTGAGAACAGTGTGATACAGTAACTGCAAGATAGAGAAATGTAGCCTACATAACAGTTAAAGGCAAAACAGGATATGTGTATACAATGCTAACTGAAATTAAGTGTAGAAACAAGATGGCCTTCAGCAGTTAATATTTGTAGCTGTGAGAATGAACTAGTTCAGGGTAATGTAAGGGAGTAGTAGGTGGCTTAACCAGGTGTATGGCAGGAGCAGAGCCAGTGTTTTTGCTAGATGTTCCTTAAGGAGGTTTTTAAACTTGTGAATGCTGGGGATTTTAGACATAGGTTGAAGAAGAGTGTTCCACAGTTTGGCAATTTTATGGGGGAAAAAAGGGTGGTGCTGTGTGTGTTGTGGGCTTGGGTAATCTTTAACAATAGTTTATTTGAGGATCTTAAAAGCTCTAGGATTGCTGTTGGGTTGGACTCGATTGAGTGCCAGGCAGTTGTTAAGTTTGTGAATTATATTGTGGGCTATGGACAGTTGATTAAATGTTAGAAGGTTTAGTCGTTCTAACCATTTAATTTGGGAGAGTACAGAGTAGTGGTGGATTCTGTAAGGGTGGCATGTGGAAAACTTGGCGATTTTGTTTGTAGCATGATTCCAGATTATTTGGGTCAGATTTACGAATGTTTGTAAATACTAGGGAGCCATAGAGGAGGGTGGAGAGTAAATGTGTGTGGGCCGTGGCTAGTCTGGCATTGTCTGTAAGGTAAGGTTTAATTCTATAAAGGGTGCCAAGTTTGGAATGGACTTTGTTGGTGAGGGAGATGTGGGTGTCAAACCATGGGTTATCCCCGATTGTGACACCTTTGGAACTAATTTTTGTTCCATTTGTGGAAAGGATAGAAAGTGGAGTCAGACATGTTTTGGGTTTATTGTAATTGGACAATTGACTTGGTTTTGTTGGGGTTAAGAAGGAGTTGATGGCTAGTGAGGTAGTTTTCTATGTCTTGGAAAGATTTTTGCATTTTTGTTTGCAAGGCCTGGGAGGTGGGGGCTGCACAGATTAATGTAGAGTCGTTTGGGTATTGGACTACGAGGGTAAGTTGGGTTGAAGAGCTGAAGTTGTTAAAAATTGAGAGAAGGGGGCCAAGTATGGATCCTTAGGGTACACAAACAGTGAAGGGTAAAAGGGGGGGTGTTCTGCCATTTGGTGGCTTGCTGACTGTTAGAGAGAACTATGCAGGACAGGGCTGTTGTGTTGAGGCCATGGGATGATGGTTTATTTGGTAGGATTTGGTGGGACTGTGTCAAAGGCTTTTGATATGTCAAGGAATATGAAGGAGACCATTTGGCATATGTTTATAAGAGCTTGAATGGTGTTTGTGAAAGATAGGGCAGTATTGGTACTATGTTTTGGCCTAAAGTTGTGTTGTGTGTGGGAGAGGAATTTGTGATTAAGGAGGTAGGCATGGAGTTGGAAGTGAATGCATTGTTCTAAGATTTTGGCTAGAGGGAAGAGCATGGGTATGTTACGGTAGTTAGTTAGACCCTTAGAGGGGCCACCTTTGTGTAGGGTAATGATGTGGGATATTTTCCATAGATAGGGTAGATGTTGTTCAGTGATTTGAATGGTTGATTAGGACTGATATGGGATAGATGATTGAGGGGGCAGAAATTTTTAAGGAATTCATTGGGTAATTTATCAGCTGCTAGACAGCAGAGTTTGAGTTTGGAAAGCAGGGATTTTTATGTAGTTTGTTTGGATAGGGGTGAAAGAGAAGGGAGTGGTGGAGTCAGAAGTGGGAAGGGATCCAGTGAGAGGTTGATTAGTTGGAATACCAAGAAGGGATCCAGTGAGAGGTTGATTAGTTGGAATACCAAGAAGAGATGTGATTGAGTTAATGGAAATGGGCATTAAATTGTGTAGCTATTGGGTCTGAAACCTTTGGAGTTAGTGAGTGGGGAATAGGGGTATAGCCTTGGGTGAGAAGATTGTTTAATGTTTTGCCAAAATAATTTTCTGGGGCTAAATTGGTGGGTTTGCTGATCTGAAAGGAAGTAGTTTTGCTTGTCCATTTTTATCGGTCTCTCAGCCTGGTTGCGTAGCTGCTCATATGTTGTGTGGTCCATTTTATTTTTGGTAGTGTGGTAAATGGACCATGCCCTTTGTCTTTGATTCAGCAGTGCTAGGGTATTTTTAGATGGCCAAGGTATGTGCCTACTTTTTTGCTCTTATTTTTCTTGTGGGTGCTAGATTGAGTATTTTAAGAAAGGTATTGTTGAAGTCAAGGGCTTCCTGATTAAGCGTGAGGTTTCTAAGATGTGACCAGTTACTTTGCTGAAGAAGATGGTTGAAAGTGTAGTGGGAAAAGATTTTTTTTCCTGATAAATTTAAATACTGTGTTATTTGTGTCTGAGTTCGTTTTGCTGTACAGGAAGGTAGGTGAGTGGTCACTGAGTGAGTCTGGAAGGTAGCCTGTTAAATAACCTAGACTGAGTTTTAGTCAGTATCCAATCTAGTGTGAACTGCATTTTAGAGTGTTTATGTAGTTGGGTCAGACAGGATATGATTTCTCAGAATCTGTGGGAGAAAGGCCAGGGAGAGCTAAGGGGTGGGCCTAAAGCTTAAGTGCTTAAACCAAAATTAAGAGCTTAGAATAACACTTACGAATTAACACTTAATGTAGGCTATAAACGAGCAGTAATAAATGCAACAGAAAAGATGCAGTTGAACACTTTAGAGAACAAGTAGCAAGAAAAAGCAAAGCAAGATGAAGTAACAGAGTAGTAGGAAGAAACGCAAATTAGAAAAATATAAGCAGCTGAGTAAAGTGTATTTTATATAAAGTAAGCAGGATGAGAAGAGAAACAGAAGATAATTCAAGGTGAACGGACTAAGGGGTTTGGCCTTCCCAGACTTGTCTCTTTATTAGTTAGAATGAGCTAAAGAGATGGGACTGGGAGGAGTGCCCCAGATCAAATTTACAGTAGGGGCGAGCAACTGCAAAAGCCACCAACTTTAGAACCAGAATAGGATGGGAGGGTGGGAGAAAACCAGTTTCAGCATAGATCAGAAATGCCAGCAAATATATAAATAATTCAGCCAAACACAAATTGACAGTGCAGAACTCTGAACAAGTGCCAAAAACTATACTTATCAGCTGTATATTTCCAGATTGTTTGAGAAACGCTCTGTCTATAGAAAAGATTATTGGCAGGATCTATTGATGGTAAGAGGTGGAAAGTTTGTAACCAGTTGGGTATAGTAACAATTAATTATAGCTAGTAAATTATGGTTTCCTGTGAGAAAAGCTGGGATATTAAGATCTTGTAATAAGAGTTAAACCCCACGGTGTGTATAAATCTTCAAATATTTGTTTCTTGATATCTTTGTGTTAGTCACCCAAGATTGACATTTTTAAATGATGAGCCTGTTTGTAGTTTCTGAAGTAATAGGTTTTGAAATGTCACTTTATTGGCAGTGGTAAGGAGGTAGGTTCTAGTGAAGTGTATGGTGTTGCCCTTTTTAATCGGTATAATTTGGTAATCTAGATGGGCTGTATGAAATTAGTACTTGCTGATGTCTAAGATGGGTGCTGAAGTCTTCTAGAGTAGCTGGCTTGGTTACCATTGTATTTTATAATTATGAAAAAAAGGATGGAAGTTCATTATGACCAGCTTTATCCAAGGCTCAGCAGTACTAATTCATATCAGTTTTTTTTCCAGCATTAATAAAACAGATTGAGATATAAATTGTGGGTCTGCTTATCACTATTGTGATTTATAAGTACTCATTATACAATTGCTGTGATTGGATCAGACATAATTTATGTTTTTTACAATTTTTTGTAATTGTGTCTTAACAGAACTATGGCACAAATTGAATTTTCATCGGATGTTAATTATAGATTTGCTATTTAAAGATGGTAGGATATGATTCTTTTATCATGATGTCCTACTTTTTCTTGAATATGAAAATGCTTAAATTTTATTCACAAAAAAATGATACAGGGTATTTTGTTATAACACGTCTTGATGACATGTGCTTGGTGTGGGTTGAAGAGGACAATTGAAATTAACCGAAAGGGTGTTTATGGGTTTTAACTTTGTTAAAGACTTTGATTTGAAGTATATACAGATTTAGGTGAGACATGCCTTTTTCATGTGGGTATGGTGAGATTGTAATCTTATTTTGTTGAAGAACTTTGCTACTGACTGGAGTTGTCACAATAGGACTTTGCTTAGGAGCAGGATATTTAGATGTGTGTGGTGTGACATTTGATCATGTCTTTGGGAAAGCCGAGTTTAATGCCAGAAAGTTATTTTGGAGTAAGATTTTACTGTATGTTAAGAACGTAAAAAGATGAGTGGATTGTTTTATTGCTTGTGAGGACAATTTTAGACAGTGGTGTTGGAGGTTTTTATTCTGCCAACTGTAGTAATAGTTGCTGTAAAATGTTACTAGATTATTTGGCTATTAATTTTTATTGGCTTGTGAATAAGGTCTGTGCATGTTTTCTTTGTTCAGAAACTTGGGCCATGATTCAAAAAGACGTGACCACTTAAACTGAGAGCAGGTATTTTGGAATCTGGCCCCTGTAGAAAACAGGTTTATAAATGAGCGTTGCGTCAAAGTGAGTCACTTACACTGAGAGCAACTTTTCTGGAATTTTGCCCTTACAACTTTCCATCAATTAGAAGCTATAATCGGGTACTTATTCTGCCAACAACTGGAGCTCTTATTTTGATCCAGAGCCCACTTTTTGGATTACAAGTACCCCAGGATTAAGCCTGTGTTGGTTTTATTGATCTGTGAAATGAAGCTATAGCAAGTGGGGCTATTGTGAAGGAAATTTTATTTAATGTGCTGAAGTTTATAGGTACTAGTGTTTTTAAAGAGGAGTGTTTTGTATATTGATTATAAGTTGTAACAGGTTGTACAGCAGTATGCTGCACTATATGTGGGGGGATTAAATTTTGATAGATATTGTTTACACAAGTAGTTGTCAAGGTAATGGGATGACTAATGGTGTTACTGATAAATTAGAGGTATGCAATAGGAGAGTATGTGTGGGCAGGGTGGTTTGGTGTTGAGGGCGGGGTTAGTGAGACACACCTTCTGTGTCAGCAGAAGTCATTCTGCACTGGTACAGCACAGAGACAATCCAGACAGCATGACAGCATAAAGTAAGAGTTACAGTGTAACAGAAAAAAAAATCGAGAAAGGGAAAAGCAAATACAGACTGATTTCCACAGCGACAGTGTTCATGCAATCTTGTACAACATTTCAACCAAAGTCTAAAGTAAGGTTGATGCATTGCAATGAACTATAAAAAGAGGATGATAAGGGGATAGGGAAGGATTGCTAACTAAACTAAAATTAACAAACCTACAGCCTGGATACACATTATGGAGAAATGGTATAAATCAGCAAAATAACTACGAGTCCTGTACTTGGCAGTACATTACAGTAAACTGGTCTAATATTAATATAATCATTACAGCTTTCCAAAAGGTGTGCAAAGCACGAGTTATACAATGCACTAGTTTGGCATAGGAATAAAAATAAAAATGCAGTGGGGTCCATGAACATGTATAGAGGATGGTCCATGAACATGTATAGAGGATTATAATCAGTCTACAATCACAACCAGGTTACTGTGTGTTTGGGACCTGGATTCCAAGAAATTCACCTTGAGAGCTTTGCTCTCAAGGTGAATTTTGGCATTTATGTTGAGAACACATAATAAAGGGCTATGATTGGAGGTCCTGTCCTAATTCTTTTTAGTGCATGGAGGTTTATCTGCTACTTGTACTTTGTTACAGAAGCAAAAACAAACACACAAGGTTGCACTCCTAAAGGTGGCGTAGCCGTTATGAATGATTAGATGGTACCAGCATTGTCGGACGTTTTTTGAATTCAGAAAGGGTACACAAGCATTTTGGTAATCATTATGAATCCAACCTATAGTGTTTGTTTTACTGGCTTTGAAAGCTAGTAGAACCTTTAATGAGCATGGCCACAGTAGCACAGCTCTCACCTTGTTTGCTTAAGAATTGTGGGAGGACAGAGGATGAAAATTAGATAGTACCCCTTTAATTCACTAAAGATATTAATAGAACAACAGGTTTTGCATCAATATGCCATTTCCTGAACACTAATTATGGTTGAAGTTCTAACTTGGGTGGTCTTGACTGACTGTAATGTTCAGTGATTTACCAGCAAATAAAAAAAAAAATAATTTGAGGAACGGAACAAAAATGTCACAGACTTTGAGAGTGACAGAAAGGATAGCAGACAGAAACACAACTGTTGTACTTTCTGCCCCAGTTCTTTGCTGGCCAGCATTGTCCTTTGTTTGGCTGTAGTGCAAAACCAGATTGCAACAGCACTTACTATGGTGTGTATAAGTTGTTACCCCCCCCCCCCAAGTGCTGTTATGACCAAGTCTTGTGCTATAGAAACACTTCATCTTTTCCCGATATTGCAGCATAATTACTTCACTCCATGGACTACAATAAACATAATTTATTGAGTTGTTGCTTCAAAATGTGAGAAAAGGCTTTCACTCTAAATAGTAAACTTATAGTTCATTACACTGCTTTGTTGCTTGCAGTGTTAAAACTGAAACGACTGTATGAGAAACATGGTGTCCCCATTGCTCTAAAAAATGAAACCATCTGTTTTAGTCTGCTGAAGATTTGGCATAAATGGTATGTAGTCACATTGTTCTGTGCATAGCAAAGGGTCTTGGCGTCTCACAAATGACAAGAGGAACAGAAAGATGCATGCCAAAGGCTGATGGCCAGCTATGACAGAGTTTCTTCTGTTCAGGAGACCATGCTGCTTCCACCATGGTGGCACTGATTACTAGTTTGAGTATATGTCACCGTTGAGATTCAGGCTCATCATCCCCCAGGTCACACAGTTCTTGCTGTCAGTCCTGGTGTTTGATGTTAAGAGGTTGGCTAGGTTTGCAGTAGGCTATATTTGCAGTATCACTATTACAGAATCTGTTATTGTTTTGTGTGAGAGTGAGCACACTCCTAGATGGTGTCCGAATACAGAGTACCATCTTGATGGTGTCCAAATACAGAGTACTGTCTAGAATGTGTAACTTTTTTCTGCACAACATGAACACATTGTTTGAAGCTATAAATGATTCCTGATCCACTGACCTGGTAATGGGGGTCATACTGGCCATCGGAAATGGGTCTATATTACGTTGCCGAAATGCAATTATAGCATACACCTAATGTAATGAGGGCAAGGAAATACATGCCCACAGCACAACATACTAACATCTACGTGGAATTAAACCTACCTAATTTGGGGACTTTGCTCCCTGCACCCCCCCTAACTATATATACCAAATCTGAGATTGCACTACAGTAGAGAAAAGGGCAAAGTTCTGTTGTTGGCTGTCTTTGCCCTTATTACATTCAGCTAATTCCTTTGCCGATTAGGTATCGATGTATAGGTGTTACCCAGAATTGCATTTTGGCGATGTAATATAGACCCATCAGAAATACGTGTGTTGTTCCTTAGTGTTAGGCCCTCTGGATGTAGTACTGGCTGTCAGGAATGTATGTGTTTCTTAATGTTCGGTCCTCAATGCAAACTCTTAATTAGCTCTCCTGTATGCTTGCAGAGGCTTTTTTTAAATGTGAACCTAAAGTGAAAGCAGGGCAAATACAGTTGATGATGTCTGCATCACACCTTTGCAAAATGCCAGGAAAAATCAGATTCAACCAAAGATGAACAGCAATGGCATCAGAACATTGTTTCTCACAGCTGCATGCTTGAATGTCCTCTCTAGTTTATGGTCTTTAGTGCAGTAGCCATCCATTTGAATGTTGGAAATCATGTCTTCCAAACACTGCTGCTACTTTTTTAGTCCTTTACAAATGGCAGTGGACCACTAGCCATTGTTGCATGGGCTTGCTCACACCACTGCAGCCATACCTTCTCTGCTGGTGCATCTTTGCCTTGCTACTTTTTTTTTGTTTTCTTAATGGTATTTTTATTAGTGTGCTAATCCCACAAATGATGTTATGTCAAAGTGTGTCAAACCAAGTGTATTTTGGAATGGATAGCCTCTCTGACTGAATGGCACACCGACTTATCCCAGGAATGTGATCAGTCATCTATAGCACTTTTTTTTTTTTTTTTTTTTTTAAGCATGCCACGTCTGTCTTGTGGTCCCCTTTGGACTACAAACGTACCTTGTTTTTTTTCTCTTTATTTAAAACCATCATGAATAAGAAATTAAACACAACTGGCATTCAGTTTAAATGCTTGCAATTTCAACTCGGGATTGCAGTACCTGCTGTTTATATCCCGTTTTGCTTTTAGCTGGGGAAATGCATGTCTGTTCCCTAAGTTAGGAAGATGCAACACTTATTGGTTCTGTTTTTTTTTATTTCATTTTACATGTGGGATGTGAGCTGCAGTGTTGGTAACCGTTCACATAGGTGTTGCATATCATGTGTTAACATGTATGCATCTTTATTTAAAAAGGACACTAATTATAAAAAGAAATCCTTAAGTACTGTAGTTGAAGAGAAGTAACATTGTAGCCTGTGGCAGTATGTTTTGGCTTTTGGAAATTGTAATTCTTAATTATAAAACAGAATGATTTATCAGGGGAATTGGTGGGGACTGTATTCGTCTTCATATTTTTTTGCCACGTTCTGTACGTCGCAGTATAATGTCTGTTTTATCTTTCTCTGGATTTGAAGATGCATCATGATGTCTACATCACAGAAAACTCATTTGTCATATAGTTGCTGTTTGCAAATATCCGAGGTGACATTTCCTTCAGCAAAAGGGCTCTCTCTCCCTTGTGCTTCAGTCATTATGTTATTAGTAGTGCTTCTCCTGGTGAAAAGTGTTGCTGTCTCCTCCACTTGCTGCCACGGTCATTGACTCATATTGTAATAACTTATAAGGTTGCTTATTTAATTGCTGGTTCTTATGGTAATGGATTTCAGGTTTTTGGGACAGGTTTTATACAACCTTCTAAACTAATGTGTGTGTCTTGCCAGATGGGGGTTGTCCATATTTTTCAAATTCCTATTCCAAGACTGTGGTTTAATTTTGCACTGCACTTAGTAACACATGATCTCACTTTCTGTGAACATTGTTAAAGCTACTGATACTTAAGTTATTGCTGTGTGTCTTCATTCAGAAAAGCTGTTTTCTTTCTTACTAGTCTTTTTTTTGCCATAACATTGTATTGCACTTGTATATTTTATCTGTGCCCAATTCTTGCATAAAAGTCATCAGAAGTCCTATATTTAACTTACTAGGATCACTTGTGTGATGTCAGGATTGGATTAATGATGCCTCATTGTGTAGTGGCCTTAATTAATATCCTCTGAAGGAATGTCACCTGTGGACTTTAATTTTTTTTTTATCTTGTCTCAGACACCTACCACCTGCAGAGTTTATTAATTTAGTCCACAGCCAGCATCGTTTGAGAAATGATTAATCTCCCAATGTAGAAAAGCCACCTCGGGACATGATAGTTGTCAGTCTTAATTACTTCTGAGACATGCTACCTGTGGACTGCCTTAATCTCCTGTCAGGGATACGCCACTTGTGGACAACATATGATGAGGTGGGCCTTCATTAATGTTCTCAGAGAGACATCCTACCTATGGACTACTTTTGTCTCTTCTGAGGGCATGTAGCTGTAGCCTAATCTCCCATTATGGACATGCTATCTGAGGACTTCATGTGATGTGGTAGCCTTCATCAATCTCCTTACAGGGACATGTTACCTGTGGGTAACATATGCTGTAGTCCTGAAGTATCTTTTTTAATGAACCTTTTGGCTTCATTGCACATTAATGATTATTACTTTCCTTTGAATTGTCCATTTTCTTGCATGAAATCATCTTTATAGAGAGACTATTGTGAACATGGCAAGGGATGGGCTGGTGTACAGAGATGCTTTCCTCCAAAGAAAGTCATCTAAAACTATTTTCATATCCAAGATTACCATGATTGCACTCTTAACGTATATTAGGCCTTGCAGTTTTCACATGTAAGAACATCATCATGCAAAGACCTTGTTCTGCCTTTTCATCTTCATGCAAGATAAGCCTACACTCAGTCTCCTCGCTGTTTTTTTTTTTTTTTGCAGAGCACAATGATGAGAGCTGGTAGTTCGTCAAAACAGGAATCCTTGATTTCATTTTTGTGTGCTGTGATGGTAGCTAGTATTTTTGCTTTCTTTAAGTGAGCTATAAGTGTGTGGGCTTTAACTGGGCCAAATCCAGAATATGTTGCTCTAACTCCCAACATACAATTAGCAGGCATGCATAAGCAGTACCCTACCTGAGGAAATATCTTTTTAAATAGAAGTGATATTCCTACATATTTGTAAACTACACATCAGCATGGTTCTGCTTTCATACAACCTAATTACTGGGGTTTGGTAGAGAACTTTTCAAAGTTATCTGGTACAAAGTTTCATTGAAAATATGGACCACTTTGAAATGAAAAAGCTCAAGTCTTCATTATGTGATGACCCATGGAGCATTTCCTTTCTTTTATTAGGAACAATAGTGAAATGTACATTTATTTTTTGTTTCAGCACTTATTTTTATATAAATGATATACTGAAACTTGATTTTTTTGCTGTATATACCAGCTAGCAAGGTTACTAAGTGAGTTGCTTAATGAACTCCATGGGCACTATCCAAGACACGACAGAAGCACATTTATGTTTTCACTTATAGAATGCAGCTTTATTGTCCACAGTAATCACTTAATGTATGGCATACAAATTCACACAATATACACATCTGAACTTTTGGCACTATGAAAAGAAACAATTGAAAGGGTTATTTTATTCCGTATATGTTTGTATTTTTATTTTTTATCTGTGGTAAAATTAAACTAGAAGCAATTTCCATTAACAGGTATTTATGTATGCATTTGTTTATTTGGCTACCTAAAGTGCTGTTGAGCTAGTAGCCCTTTTTAAGGTGAGATCTGGGGAAATAGAACTTCAATAAGTTGATATGTATGGACATTTCTTTCAAGGAGTCAATGCATGTGAATGAGTACTTGATGTAGTAGTAACCAATCGGCAGGCTTTTTCATTAGTCTTGATCTTTGACCTTCCTTTCTGGTATGTCTTTTTATGTTAAGGTAGCTTTCTGCTTTAAATAAGGTCTCTTAGAGTTATTAGTTGAAATAACTCTGAATGTGATTAATTTCTATGAGACTTTGACGATACAGAAGATCCATAAACCCCCTCACTTTTCTTTATTAAATGCAGAAAATGGCTCTTTTTTTTGAAAACAGTCCTTAAAGCTTGCTTAAATGACTTGTCCTTCTGTGAAAAACTTAGGCCAGAAGCTGGTTAGGGTACTTTCATATACAAAAAGTTCTGCAAGATATTTTTACAATACTTATTATCCCTCTAGAGTGAGTTTGAGAAAATAATGAATTCATCTAAACCTATTTTAGCTATTGCCTGTCCAGAGGAATACATCTGAAAGTATACAGGATTGTGGCATGGCAGGTGTTTCATTCTCCCTTTTGAGGGAAATTGACTAGGCTTAAAATGGCCCATAAGGGTAGCTAGCCTAGTACTTGGCTTTGAACCTATGAGAAATTGTGTGGCGTGTGCATGCATGTGTGTATAAAATAGTGGTTCAGTTGAAACCTAAAATACAGTCAACTCCACTGAGTAACAAGGCATGCAAACCTAGTATATTATCAATGACTTTTCAATGAGAAACGTGCATATAATGTGTCAGAAGAGCAGTGTGAACAGTACCTTGGAGACTGGTCCTTATTTTACTGTACTTTTTCACTTTGATAATGGCAGTGCATGTTTAAATAATTACATTTGCTCCCAAATTGTGTGCATTGGTTTCCTATTTTTGATAACTTGATTACTCCAGTTCTATGCAGAATTACCTTACTTGAATGGCTGCACTACCAGATTGTACTTGTGCAATTAAATACTTATGCTTGGGGGAGCTAAATGCAACTTCTACTCTGCCCTGCCTTGCAACCTTGAGAAGAGGCATGTTAATTTATTTCATGACAAGTCTCCATGCTGAATGGGTGCATTGGTCCCTAGCTACAAAAAAAAAAAAATCTTGCCCCATGACAATTGTATGTCTGCACTGTTTTTTTTTTTTAACTTCTGCAATGGATCACAGTCCAATAGTTTCATATGGACTCAGTATAACTGCTTCTCAGAATGCATTTTGCTAATGTCCAGTATTTTTTATATACATTTGTTTTCTTGTATATTGAACTATATACAATAGTGTGTTTAGTGCAAGAAATTCAGCAAAAAACTACTGTTGATAATTTGTGTATTCAGGATGTCTGTCTCACCCTTGTAGGGATTGGCTGTTAGTTTTAACCCCTAGTCATTGTCAAGGTGGAGTCGGTATACCCTCTGGATGTCTGTTTTTTAGATGCTCCGGTTTCTTTCTATCTCCTAAAGACCATTTCACTTAACCCGTTCACAAATAAACATATAAAAGGGATTGTTTTTGTTGGTTTAACTGTCTGTTTTGTCAGTCACTGTTTTTACACTATATTCAGCCTAGCAGAACAGTTTTTTGCCATCATGTAATATCTAATAATCTATGAGTGGAGACGGGGGATTTATTTTGAAGAAATTAAGAAGATACTCGTTTCAGCCTACAGATTATCCAACATGAGTGGGTTAATGAGAACACAATTTCTAACTAACTCTATTGCTTACTTCTGCTCTGGGATACCGTAATGATACAGTTTTGACTTGAGTAAGTATGCAAACATTCAGGCTTGCCATAATATTTTAATAAGTGAAATCCTTATTAAGGAAGTAATGTTAACGGCAAAATATAATTAAACAATGATAGTGTAAGATAAATCGCATTGTGTTGAAGATGTGAATCAGTTTCAAAGATTTGCATAATGATTAGTTACATTCAGTTAAGTATCGGAGGCTGTCCTTTTCCAAGTCTGCATTTCTACTATTTTCTTTTGAAGATAAACAAGGATGTAACCAGACAATATACATAATGTGAACAGCAATATTCACTTTTTGGGAATATTTATCTGGTGCAATGAGATGCGTTAAAAGTAAAACAAAAAATCTGGCTTATCATACTGTTATTTTTAATAAATTGTAAATATATTTGTTTTTCAGTCTCATCATTTTTGCAAAAGCCTGTTATTTCAGGAGGGAGAATTAAACTGAAGAGGTATGCTGCATACTTTCTGGGGTGGCGGTGGTGGCAACATTTAGAGGAGGGGTGTAAAAAGTCTTGCCATGCCCTTGGAAATGAATCATGACACATTTATCAGGGAATATGCTCAAGCTGAAGGCATGTCGTGCTGCTAGTACATTGTATTTGGAACACTTGGAGGCCCGTGTAGGTGATCAATTAAATATCCTATACTATTTTTTTATTTTCTTATTTTATTTCTAAACTAAGTAAACCCACTAGCCACATGTCTCTTTACTGGTACTATGGTAGGACTGTCTTAAATGGCTTGCTCATAGCCATGAAGAAGGCACATTGCGACTAAAGGAATTTCCTTAGCTTAAAATGTAATAGTAATAAATTTAAACAAGGAAATAATTATAATGGTTATGAGAAGAACACACAGTAAACTGAACATTATTCATAACCGGTATGGTTCAATATTTCAAGCCTTTAAGGTAAAACAAAAAACGGCACTTTGGAAGTAAAAACAGGACTTTTTTGCGTCTTTATTTTCGGATAAAGTTTAATGCTTTAAAATCAGTCTAGGTGCTTCTTATAAAACTTTTAATATGTTTCTAGCAAATGTCTGACACAAGGCCTGCCATTGTCATGTAATCCTGTTTTAAAGCTTTCTCGTCCCCTTCTCAGATTCTGTTTCAAATCTCCTTTATACGAGTCCTGTTGGATATAAGGAAATTATGTTGTCTTCCTAGTCCATTGAGGTATAGTGACAGCAGTATAAGTCACAGACCTCTTACACACCTTCTGCAGCAAGAGTGCTTGCATTTTATTCCTGAATGACCATCATATAAATTTCTGTCTGTTTAAGTAGTAACATTCCAGACTTTTATAAGGATCATCATTTTGTAATCCTATGCTATGAGCACTAATAGATCCTCCCCCACATGCTTCCTAGCACTACAACCCAAGAAGTTATTTAAAAAAAAAATACACTTATTCTGCTACTCGCCAGTGTTTGTAGTAGTAGGAAGATGATTTTTTTCTTGAATGCTGTAGAAATATACTTGTGTTCTTAATGTTTTCATTTTACAAGCACTGTGTGCAGAAATGTATCTGTAGAATGTGTCTTCAGACTTTTATAAACTGAGACACTTCTGTCTTTGTACATTAAATTGTTCCAATTCTGTTGCATTGCTACCTCTAGATTTGTTATGTTGCAGCCTACTAACACTTCATCAAAACCATAATCCTTGAGCATGCCAAATAAATAGTCCTACATGCAAGATTAGCTGTTTCTACAAACTGTTGCAGAAAATATTGTAAGCAGATCACAATATGTGGCTGGCTAATAAGGGTTCCACCTTTTTAGATGTCCAAAGTAGGACATCCTTACTGAAACTTGAAATTATGCATTACAAACCATGCAGTCATCAGATGGAAAAAAAAATATTTCCATCTTATTACCAAAATAAAGACTGACGTCCAATGGTGGATGATTATACTATTTTATATTAAGATGACTTAAATGTAGTGCCAAAGCTTTCTGTGATATTTAGAGAAAAGTCAGAATTTTTTTTTCTTGAAACACATGAAGACATTTGACATTTCCATGACCTCCCCCCATGCATGATATAACTGTCCAAATCAGTACTGCCCTGCAGAAAGAGAGATGGGTGATAACCATGTCAACCAAGCTTACTAATACTGTTTCCTTTCCTCTCTCCAGTGAAGGTAGTGGAAAACAATTTCACAACACTTTTTAGCAGCTAATGATCTGCTGACATCAATAGGACTACTTGCCCATGCAAAATATTTCCTTGTTTTCTCTAACAAATTATGTGAAGAGTTGAGCATAAAAAATGGTGCCTTTCCCTTTAATTCCAAGGCAAGGAAATTAAAGTTTTATGAAATGCAAGCATGTTTCTAGTACCTAATCAATAATGTTACCATATTACAGGGAGAAATACAGCCTAAGGATTGAGACAAACTGTAGGAAGAGATGGACTTTTCCTTTAACAGAATCACAGATTCATTGCCAATAGTAGATATGTTGGACTGGCCAAAGCCTTTTTTCAAGAGACGCCTTAGTGAAAACCTTAATATTAATTAATACAGGGCTTTTTTTCACTGTGAAGGACTTGAGCATTATTTATTTGGCCAAGTGCAAAGTATGCCGTCTTTTATATAGGAAAGATGGATAGGAGACTTGGGGACAGGTTGTATGAGCACATATATGTCATTAAATTTTAAAAAGTTGAAAATGCCCTTGCCAAACATGTAATTAACCACCCGGACCATATTTTTGATTTTAGGGTTATTGAACACGTTAGTGGGTCAATAAGAGGTGGCCCCATTTCATTATGGTTGGAAAGGTGTGAGCTCCTGTGGCAACTCAGGTGTGATGCCTTTAGGTTTCCAGGCATCAATGATGTATGCTCGATAGCTTGTATATTAAAATTAAGGAACTTAATTAGATAGAGACTTTGATATATATTTTTAATGCAGTACAGTGCATGTATTTTCAACATGTACATTATTTTACGGATTTGTTTATACACATATGTATGTATAAATGTATGTAATAGTATATTTAATTGTGGTTTATACATCTCTAGAGCTGGATTTTATATGTCACATCAACATTTTTTATCCATGTAGGTATTTTTATTAGAGTTTTTTATTGCCAAGGCTCTAAGCTTATTAGTTCATAATTTAATTGATCAATTACCTACTTTTTTATTGATTAATCATGTGACTCTTGTAGGGTGGAGTTGCTCTTTGGGTGAAGGTATTTAAGTGATTTTTGTCTTTTGTAATGACTTTTGTCTGAAGAAGTACAGGTATTGTCCTGTACGAAAGCACTAACATTACTATATTTCATTAAACTTCTTATTTGGATTTCCTTTTGAGTGCTCTGTCCATTGCCGTTTTTGTTTTTTTACTGGTTTGTCTATTATTTTTTTATTTTTTGTTAGTGAAAACCTCCTTATAGTACATGCTATACGTTTTATAGCATACGTGATGTATTATAGCAACATTCTTCTCTAGTCAATATTATCACTGTTTGTAGAAAGTATAACTGGGTCTAAAAATGGTTGTATTTAATAAATGGAGTTTATGAAGAAATTGCTAGATATGCATTGTAAGGGTGTGTAGTTGTTACTTTTATGGGTTAGGGGAAAGTACTATAACACTGCCTGTGAGTCTAGAAGGTGGCTGGACTGCAGGGGCAGTATGGATAAAATGTAGGACAGTTATTGTATAGCATAGTTGTATATAGTAGAGGTTAGGTCCTTGGGCTTAATTGAATTGTTTCCAGAACATTCTATGAAGTTAATTATCTGCTCTTAACCTTTATATTCTGTGCTAAGTGACCACACTATACATGATGAGTTACACCACTAGTAGTGACCCAAGTTCACAAATGCAGTATACTTCATGCATCATGCAATATGAGATATTTTACATATTACACAAACAAGAACTCCATATACTGCACCATTTTTATAGTTTGTACAACTGCTTCCCTTTCTTTTATGTGGGATGACAGAACTTCTACTAGGTTATGTAGATTCTTTTTATGTGGGGATAAGGAAATGTATCCTTTTCCCCACTGTAGTGTGATGTCGGAGTTGGTATATTTAAGTAGCGGGGGAGGAGATGTCTGTGAATCTGCTTTATAAAATACAAAGTAAACAAAACATTGTTTTGCAGGGGGCAAGCCCCCCTGCATCCCCCAACCCCTACTAATTATATATATATATATATATATATATATATATATATATATATATATATATATATATATATATAAATATACCAACTCCGAGATTGCACTACAGTGGGGAAAAGGATATATTTCCTTATCTCCACTGTAACATGCTTTGGTGAATCGGCTTTCACTAAAGTGGGGCCGTACTTCTCTTGTTTGAAATACTGTAAATCGAACAAAAAAGTAGACCATATAGAAATATATAGTGTGTGTGTGTGTGTGTGTGTGTGTGTGTGTGTGTGTGTGTGTGTGTATAATGTGTATATATAGGATATATATAATTTATTATTTAAACTAATTTAATTCTAGTTATAATAGATTTGTAATTGGATACCTTTTGCTGTTAATAATGTTATTGACTACTGATTTGTATGTTTTACTTGTATGCTTTGTATTTAGTTATTTTTCTTTTAATAATGCTACATTTTATGATTTTCATGATCAGCGATGGAGAGCTGTGCATTTTTGTGCATGAAGTTTCTTTTTGTCTTTCAGTATGAATGGAAGAGTTTTGTTAATGCAGGCAGAGTGATGATAAATGTTTTGTACAAGTAGCAGGGTGGAAAGTAGTGAAATGTATACACTTCATGTCAGGTACATGTGTACTTCAGATCAGATGTATATTTTTATCACCAGCTTTATCAGCATCCATTGCTAGGATAGAGTTTTATGTTTAATATAATTAAAAAAATGTTCTGGCCTTCTGCTTCTCTCTGCACACCTAAATATGTCTATATTTACTTTGTTGAAGTGTTATATTTTCAGAATGAAAGCTAGAATAGTGGTAACTACATAATGGTGCTATAACAGCGTTGTAGTTATGTTTACATATTTTAGTTATACTATTTTAAAAACAGAATTTGCATTGCATAGCTGATTAGTGTTCGTCCCATTGTTGTACTTTTCCGCTTTGTGTTCTCACTTAAGTTACTTTTTTGTCATACATAAAACTAGACAATGCAGGTGCTACAGAAACCATATAGCAAATTAAAAATCTAACAGGGAGTGCAGGCACTGGCATTGGAGAACACTGAAAACATGAGTATCACGTGTGTCCTGAATCATTGAGGTTTACACACCATGGTCACTTGTAAATATCAAGAGGGGAAACCTTGGATGACCCTTTTGAGTGCTTGTTCTCCAACGGAGTTGTATTAAAATGATGTGCTGCATGTTCTGGATGTATCTGTTGTATTAAAATGATGTGCTGCATGTTCTGGATGTATCCGTTGTATTAAAATGATGTGCTGCATGTTCTGGATGTATCCGTTGTATTAAAATGATGTGCTGCATGTTCTGGATGTATCTGTTGTATTAAAAGATGTATTTCTGCTGTAGCATTTCAACACAAGTAAATGAGTACAGAGATGTCTGTACAGTGAACTATGTAGCATATATTGATTCATGATGACACTTTTTCCATTTGTGCTTCAAGCCAAAAGCACCTTTTTATCCTCACTGTTTGTAGTCATGTACTATCTTTTGTAATGGTTTGATTCAGGCCTTAACTATTTATCATTTAAAGTTATTTGCTAGCTAATTTGTATCTTCATGTGGGTCAGGATTCTATGCATTTGGTATATCTATGTTTGTAGAACCTTTTTTCTGGTACATATTTATTCATCCTTTCTATCAACAGTCCAATCAAACAATAGAACATTATGTTTGCTTATGGTTAGCCCTATTCAAATGGATACTTTTAAAAATGTCACTGCTGATAAATAGATGTATATGCTTTTTCAAAAAACTGCCAGGAGTTGCTGTTGATATGGTTACTTTGATAAGCACTGTGAGTGAGCATTCTGTGACATAAGTGAGGTTTGGGCAGCCTTACAACAGATATAATGCTATGAAATGATCACAGGGATTCTTCATAAAATATTGTTTTCCTTAGAGAAGGACTGTACTGTACATGAGGATGAAAGCACTTTGTGAATCATAAAAAATTTACAGAATTGGTTCATACCTTTTATGCAGGCTTACTGTATTGTGCACACTGAATATGCCATGCAAGTGCTGTGTAAATTACCCCCGTCAGGATTCACATATATATTATCTTATCCCACTTTGACCAGTGTGCTATCTTATAGAACTGTAGCTGCAGATAATCAGATGATGTGCTGCTTGTTAGCATAGTGCTTCCCCCCTTCCTGTTGATATGTTGCTTGGGGATAGAGGACTGAGCAACATGCTAATGTAATAAATTATTTTGCGTGGTAGCAAAAAAAAAAAAACCCTGTTGGCTGTGGTGTGGGCAAACCTGCTGCAACAACCACATATCCAGCACCCACTTGGCAGTGCTACCAAGCTTTTGCTAATGGGAGCTTACATAACATCAGGTGCTCTCTCTACAATATTATGGTACTGACTTTAGGTACATCACCAAACCTCATGATGCAACGTTGCTCAATCATTCATATAGTTGGGGCAGAAATAGAGAAGTGAAGAGAAATCAACAAGCTGCTGTATTATAAATAACAATTCAATACCCATGAGGTTATGAAGTGCCAGTTTCTTAAGGGAAAGTGAGCTTGCAGAAGAATTTCCTGGAGTCTACAGAGATTGTCAACTTGAGAGAAGTGTAGATATGAAAAGAGTAGAGGGCATGCTAACAATGAGAGTGGGGCTCATTAAAAAGAACGGGCAAATTTAAGAATGGACCTTTAAAGATCATGGCTGAGTAGATGAGTAGATAGTAGATGAGTAGATGATACAGGTGGTTGTATGTGCTGTAGCAGTCTCTTCCCAAAGCTGACTGATGGGACATACATTCGTACTATGAGTTAACTGAAAGCTCTTATTTGAATTTGTATGCTATTTTTAAAGATATGTGAGAAGTGGGACACAGTTATGGCATACTAGAGTGGTTTTGTCCCAAAATATGATCAAGGGTTTAAAAATGAGCTAATCTTATTGCTGCTAGTATGAATGATACAACTCCATAATCACACATCTGGACAGTAGAGGGCGACCTGATAGGTGCCCATATGAGATCATTTCTGTTATAGGGTTGGCAGACACATGAAGTCAGCCTTAGAGTATTATGGCTAGTGTCTCCCATAAATGAATTACATGGGCATTAAATTAATGCACTTTATCATTGGGAAAACCATTGAGCAGGTTTATGGACTTAAGTAATGTTGTTTGATCACAAAGAAACAAGTGTAACAGGAAATTGGAAGGAATATTTTGGTTTTGCAATGATTCATGCAGTTACATTTCATCAGGTTGTAGTCTCATTTAAAATAGTCAGCTGTGACCTTTCCCAGATGAATAATAATCATGGATCATTTTTTGCAGGGCGCAAAATGCCCATACATCACTCGTGGGGGACTATTTACTTTTATATCTCCCCAAGTGACAACAGAACAGAATAAAAAATGCCTAATTTCTATGAACATTAAGAATTGGTGAGTTGCAACTCATGCAGGTGTAACAAGCAAGTGGTGACCTTTGTCCCCAAGCACTAGGATTTTGTCAGGAAAGCCAGACTATTCACATACACATCCATCAATAACTTTCTATGCAGACTGCAACAATGGTGGTGGTGTTGTGTCTTTCAGCTTTTCCCAGTTAGGGGTCGCCACAGCGGAACTCTGGTCCGCTAACGATTGGCAGTAGATTTTTACATGCAGAGTTGCCGGCCCTGATGCACAACCTTCAACGAAGGTATGCCCATTCACGCATGTCTCCACACAGAAGATGCTCTAGCTGAGAATCGAACAGGACAACGTCTTACTGTGAGGCGACAATGCTACCGCAGCACCACCACCGCTGGTGCAGAATGCAACAATATTTATATAAATATATATATATATATATATATATATATATATATATATATATATATATAAAAAATGTTTATGAAGCAGGTATATCATTAAATAATTTTTGGAAGACATGTTTATTGACAAATGTATATATGGACTATAAATTGAGAAGATGAACTCGGGATACTGACATGATATCCGAGTGTAATCCAACAAGTAAATGGCAAGAGGAAAATACTTGGAGAATATCATTTAATTTTCACTGTATGTCAAATAGTTCTTATAACCCATAAAGGTGGTAATAATAATAATAGTAATGGTAGTAATAATGAGTTTATATGACTTCAGTGAGTTTTTAGAAACATGAAATTCATATAATCGAGACCATGTGATCATTTCTGAAAACTTGAAAGAAAACAAATCTACATTTTTGCAGGTAAGCAAGCCCCCCACACCCCTGCAAATTATGTATAGCAGCTCTCCGATCTTGCTACAGTGCAGAATGGGGGAATTCCACAATTCTCACTGTACCACAATATACACACAACTGCTTCAAAGGGGAATTTACCTTTTTCTCCAGTGCAAAGTGATCTCAGAGTTGGTATCTATAATTTCTAGGGGGTGTCAGGGGTGCAAGGGCCTTACCCATTGCAAAACCATAATTTTGTTTTTTTTAGTTCAAGTTTTCAGGAACTCTGTCATATGGTCTCAGACATATGAATTTAGAGATTCTGAAAACTATAGCAAATTCCATGTTTTTTTTCAGACTGCTCTCCTCTGGAATGGTATAACCTCTCTTTGAACATGTCTGTGTTCTGATTTCTTAATTCATATTGTATTAATAGATTAACAGTTTTTTATTTGCTGTATCTCAAAGTATTAATGCAATATGAATTGTAATTTCTTCATTATTATACACATTGTATTAACTGTTCCTTTACTTGCTGTGCTTTCTTAATATAATACATATCTCACTCCCTTAAATTAAACATCAAGAATGAATGGGTACCTAATTCATTGCATTCTCATATGGAGTTGTTAAAAATTCTGACTAGATATTTCCAATTATTTTATTATAAATGTATATATAATTTTTTTGGAGTTATGCATTTGATATGCATGTCTACCATACCTCTCAACTTGGTGCAAGAAATCTGAACAATGACAAAAATATTGGCGGGGGTCAAAGGACCAAAATCAGGAACAATTTTAAATATTGCTCTTGTAAACTTGGAAAGTAACTAAAATAATAGGTTTTGATTTGGCAGACATTTTCTAAAAGATATGAGGTCCTTACCCCTCAACCTCTTAGCAAAACAAATCTGGATAAAACCAGAAGAAAAAAAAAATAAAGGGGTGGACAAAAGTCCAAAAATAGGGGCATAATTTAAACATTGCTCCTGTAAACTTGGAAAGTTGTTAGAATAGCAGGTTTTGCATTAGCAAACATTTTCTGAAGGATATGAAATCTGAAACTCTGATGTCTGTCCTTGTTTAGTGACTTTGGTCCACAATGATTTGCCACAAAAAATACAAATTTTATGAAGAGTAGATCAAAAATACGAAGCAAAACATCTGGACAGTTGAGTATTAATGATGTCTAAAAATCAAATATCTACCTTTATTTCAATCCTCAGTTTGCTACAAAACTGAAAATTCTATGAGGAACAGACCAAAAATATGGAACTAAAATCTTGACGTTCTGTGAAAATCTCAGTAGTTGAGAGGTGTGATGGCCACTCACTTTTTAGACTTCTATATTCACTTCTATTCTAGATTCTTGTCCAAAATATTATAGTTGTGTGTTTTTGATTCAAAGATGTCTGTACTGGTCAATGTTTTGCATCCATGCAATTCCTAAAATTAGTCTCTTGTCATGATATTGCCCTAGTTAAATTTAAATAAATGGACGATATATAGTTTCTTAGTTTTTGATAATAGGACCCGCCTTAAATTATGCAGTGATTCTTTCTGTTCCATTGGTACATGTTCTTTCTCTGTAACCTGTTCTTTAAGAAATATAAAAAAAAATGTCCCAAATGAAGCTATGGCAGGAGAAGAGCATTAGGTAGGATATAAACAAACTTTAGAGCACACCAGTAAAATGCATTTGGCAGAAAGATCCTATATCCAGCAGTTGGAGTTTTCAGGACTGTAGTAATGGTGGACTAATTTCTTGCCTTAGTCTATATTAAGTATATTCTAAGAATGAAAGAACTTGGCAAGTTGTTGGTTAAAAAATGGTGAAAAGATAAAGACCCAGAAACTGCCAGAAACTTCTTACTGTAAGACATGGTGAATCCTAGCATAGGCAATCTCAAAACAGAATCTAAGGTTTTGGACAGAGGAGATTATACAAAATATCTGAACAAATGTAGTTCAAGTGCTAAAAGTGGAGCTGTGTAGAGGGAAGAAAACATGGGGCACCTAGTTGGATACAAGATGTGGAGTGTTTCAGGTTAGCTGTCGGCATATTATGTAAACTAAACTGGGAGAGATATTAGTAGCACTGTCACAGATAGTTATGCAGAAAGTGAGAGTTGCAAATAATTTTATGTTCATATTGCTAAACTCGTCAAAAGGTTTTCATGGACCATAAGCTGACTGGTGGGGAGGCTAAGTTACAGTACTCTATAAGAGAGGCCAACTAATATTCATGGAATATATTAAAATTGAAAAAAGGCACAAAGGTAATTTTGGATTAAGGATAAAGGGGATAAGCTTCCCAAACAGAGATGAAGCTTGCTTTTTACCAGGAGTTAGTTTAGGAATGAAAGAAAGTGACAGGCTACATAGATTTCAAACTAGTATGAAAGAACTAGTGTCTCAGTAGACCCACATAAGGGCACACACTGATAAGAGTGAGTACACCTAGAAAATAGGGATGCCTTTAGAATGTTGTGACAGAGCAGGGCTGAAATGATGCTTGGAAGAAGGATAATCTGGAAAAAGTGTTTACAAGGACATATATATCGTAGAATCAAGCAGTTTGGGTTGTCTTCTAGATAGAAGGTTGGAAACAAAGTGAAGAGGAGTAAAAACTGTATAAAGAAGCATATTAGGTGACTGACCAGTAAATCTGGATACAAAAGATGGATGCCTCTAGGAGGGAGGATGGTGAAGGCCAGATATTAGTGAAGAGATCAGTCAGAAAGGGTGCTTAAAGATCTAGTTAAGTAGGATCGTAAGGAGAGGAGAAACAGGACAAGAATAAGTTGAGAGAAACATTGTGGGGTAGTCTAAAGGCTGCTCATGTCATGACTAGTGTGTGGGCAAGCTTATGGAGTGGCAAGACCTCAGGAGGGAAGAACAATACTTGGGGAAAATAAACTAAAGTGTATGTCTGACAGGAGAACAAAAACTACCTTAAGAATGAAGAAGAGTAGATTGTTATGAAAGTTGTGATGGTAAAAATTAATTAAGATAAACATGCTTATTGAATGAATTCTGATAGATTCAAGGAGAGTATATGGGTAAATAGCTGGCAAATAAGTAAGGTAAGCTAGTAGGAATTCTAGAAATATGAACAAGGAAAGGGCAGAATCACCCCTAATGATATAGATGTGTATATGAGAGAGTTTTAGATGCGTTTTCCTCAACAAGTTATGCAAGGACTACTAAAAGACTTAAATGAATTGACTGGAATTCTGCAAACCACTGCAGCATCTCTATAACTTGACACTAAGTACAGGCTGTATTCCTTGCTCTTTTATCCCTGGAAGTGCATTACAGTTGTAAAAAGTCCGAAAATTTGTAACTTTTTGTCTGTACTTTATTACAAACCAATAGCCATAGTCTGCCCTCTAGCAAAAATACTAGACTAAACTACACTACCAATAGTTAACGGACTGCATTGGAAAATATGTCCACCATTCTAATCAACACTGCTTTCACAACCAGTATAATACTCAACAGCCCTATTTATGGTAATGAACTAAATTATGAAGCCCTGTACAAATGAAACCTAACAGGGACAATCCTTGTAGACCTAAAATGAGTCTTTGAATTAGCTGATCATTCTTTCTGCTGAATCCACAAACTTTCTAACTTGGTGATATTGCCCTTAACAGTTCTCTGCTTACTTGCATAACAGAACTTTTGCTGCTCACAACACTTTAGAAAATTGGAACCTTCTCTTCTCTGCCCATTAATCTGTTAGAAACCACTTCTAACAGCCTAATGTTAAAATGACCAGTGTATACTGAGAGATGGAGAATATGATTGTCACTATACAAGTTTATGTTTAGGTACAAAAAGGAGAGAAGGTATTTCCAACCTCCAAATATTTTAAAAATTTTCAAAAGTTGAAAATTATATCTATATACTGACTGAGAACTTAATTCTCAGATTACATATGTTAGAGGCCAATAAATTGGGAATCGAGAGATTAAGAATCAGTTTTCATAAATTTATTTTTTTTTATTTTTGTAGCTTTATCATTTTCATACAATCTCTCATCCAGTAAATTAGTAATCATTTATTGAAAAGCAGTAAACTGATAATTCCAGGTACTTTGAGTAAGTTTTCAGTTTAAATAGTCCAATTTTATTTGTTCTTCACTGAACCTAAATAATGTGCAAGATGAAAAAATGTATTAGTAAATTGAAATCTCTAAAGCTTTTGGATATTATGAATGATAAATGCACATGAAAATGTTTCTAATTAGAGTACTTATTTCAGCAAAGAGAGTGGTTACAAGTCGATATTAATTTATGCAGTCTACTAAATGGAATAGTATATTTGCTTGTCTGAAATGATGACTGTTCTAGATTTTATGTGATGGGGATCTGTTTAATATTTGCAAAAAAATGTGGGCAAGATATTTGCTAAATTAGAAATATCACAGACTATTAGGACAGCAGTCATTCAGGAAATGGTTGAGCTCTCCAGATTTGTGTAGATTTAGTGATATATTACAGGAGGATAACTCCCATGTGGTGGCAAATGAACAGAATGAACATGAACATGGACGTGTAATGTGTTACAATTAAACATTAGAATTGCATGTATCTTTTACTGTAAAAGATTTTGTGATATTGGCAGAAAATTAAACCTAATCATGTTTTCCAAGAACAAGACGGTCTATAGAAGAAAAAAATGAAGATGTATGTGGAAAAAAAAAAAAAGACAATGGTGCTTTTATTTTATGTTTGGACAGACTATTAGGGTGGAGCATTATAGTCCAGAGACTTATTAGATTACAGATCATGAGACTAAGGAAAGAAAAGCTCCAGCACGTGTCATTATTCAGTGAAATCTTACCTTTGCTAAATGTTGCATGCTTCTGAAATATTCTTGTAAACAGCATGTGCACAGACCATGGCAATACTCAATGACAGAAGCAGTTTACTGGCCTATGATGCAAAATGCATCGTATATATAAAATATGGGTTCCCCTCAAAAGATCCGAAATCCATAACATCAAAACCATAACATCTAAAATGTGCATCACAGCATTGAACACTACAAATCACATGAAAATAACATCCCCTCTACATATAATGACACCAAACTAACAAACGTACTTTTTTGCCTACGTTTCTTCAGGGGGGCAGAGATCTCCACACCCCCTTTGTAAATTAAATATACCAACTCCAAGATCACACCACAGTGGGAAAAAAGTTAATTTCCCAAGCCCACTGTACATATTATTCGTTTTAGATGTTATGAAATTCGATGTTATGAGTTTCAGATGTTTAGAAGGGGAAAATATGTATGTATGTGTGCATATATATGTATATGTATATATATATATATATATATATATATATATATATATATATATATATCAAAACCAAAAAAGCCCAACTGCAGAGGAGACAAATCCCAAACGTAAAACTGCAACAACTTCCAAATTCAAACGCTGCTTGCAGAGAAATAATCCCTGCTGATAGCAAATAGCGTGCAAAGAGTCAAATATTCCAAATAACAACTAAGCGAAATGGAATACACTTCCCAAACAATTCAGTTCACTTCAACTCAGTCCATTGCAGTCTATTTGCTATCAGCAGGGATTATTTCTCTGCAAGGAGCGTTTGAATTTGGAAGTTGTTGCAGTTTCACGTTTGGGATTTGTCTCCTCTGCAGTTGGGCTTTTTTGGTTTTGATGCATCATCTTTTTGCTGGGTCACTTGTGTGTGTGTGTGTGTGTGTGTGTGTGTGTGTGTGTGTGTGTGTGTGTATATATATATATATATATATATATATATATATATATGTATATATATATATATATATATATATATATATATGTGTGTATGTGTATATATATATATATATATATATATATATATATATATATATATATATATATATATATATATATATATATATATATATATATATAATATGAGTCTACTTTGAAACCTCTAAAATACATAACATCTAACACTGCAGATCACAAGAAAATAACATCCCCTCCACATATAACACCACCAAACTACCAATTACACTTT
Source organism: Protopterus annectens (assembly GCF_019279795.1). Classification (NCBI taxonomy): domain Eukaryota; kingdom Metazoa; phylum Chordata; order Ceratodontiformes; family Protopteridae; genus Protopterus; species Protopterus annectens. The sequence continues at coordinate 1,552,676,121 of NC_056739.1, read as the reverse complement.
TTACGTTGTTTCTGCGGGGGGGGGGGGGGGGCAGGCACATAGTTAAAAAGTGTGTTTAGTAGTTTGGTGTCATATGTGGAGGGGATGTTATTTTCATGTGATTTGTACTGTTACATGTTATGGGCTTTAGATGTTTTGAAGGGGACAGCTATCAAAACATCCAAATGGTGATGTTTTTTTTAATCATGCACCTGTTCTCTGTCTGCTCAACCCCATCATGTAACTTACAATGGTCCTGAGTTATGCCATACACATTTTTGTTCTACAGTCCAGTGGCATTCCTGTCACCATCAGGATGTATCCTGTTAATGTTCTTTATCAGTTGCACATTAGTCTGGTGTTGAGCATTTCCTCCGCACAACATTTTGATCTTCAATCCGGTTCTCAACTGGAATGTCTTCTGTGCCCTTACTGAGTCCAGTGTGGATTTTTTTTTAACAGATGCTTCAGTTTTCTCCTACATCCCAAATCTATATCACTGGTAAATTATGATCCGGTAAACTGCTTCAGGGTATGCATGCTGCATAACAGGCTGGCATCCTGTCCAACATTATTTTCTCTGTGTTCTACCCCTAAGTACCAGTTTAAGATCCAGCTCCCCGTGACCTTCTACTGGGTTAAACATTTCTAAATACAACAGTTATTTGTTATTTAATGTCTAATGTCATTAGTCATCTTTACCTGTAATGTACATGGAATATACATTCAGGGAGATTTCTTAAGGTATCTATGTAACGATGCTGCAGGAACTTCTGCTTCTTGTCTGTGCAATGCCCTTTTAATGTGATTCTCATGATTTGTACAAGTGCACCATAATCCACAGAAAGCATTGGATACAATCTCATCTTTCATTCTGCTGCATAAGGCACTATGTTGATCCCCCACCCCAATTATTTTCTTTCCCATTTATCTAATATTTCTGATTCTTTTCCTGTTTAGAACAAATACCCAACATATTTGATGCTGTTTTGGTTCCATTTCAGTTGTCTCTCCATCTTGGTTGATTTATTATATGGAGTTCCAAAGCTGAATGGTTCTACACAGAAGTAGAAACTGCTTTAATGCTTTGTCACCTTGTGCAGGCAGGATGTTTTAAGTCATATGAAGATATGGCATCTTGTTCTTGCTACTACAATGTTGTTTTATTTTCCCTGGATATAAAAGAAAGCGGCAAATTCTAACCACTGCATGTTATTATGCCACACTGTATTTGTGAATAAAAAAAATGCATAGGTAAAGGTAGGAGGTAGAGAAGTCTGAAAAATAGGGGGGGGGGCTGAAGTTGCACCTCCGTGTTAGCTGTGTATCTAAGAATACTAATGCTATAGAATGGGATATCTAGCCATGTATAGTAGCCAGCATGCAAACCATTGCTTCAGCAAGGAAGTCATGAACTTTAACAGCAAATATATGAATGGAAACTGCTGTGGATAGCAACTCTCCATGGTACTTGACTGTCACCATTGAGAGTAATGACTAAGATGCCATGTGCTCACCCATTAGGCAAGGAATGGATTGATTTAACAACCAAAGGGGAGTTTAGATGCTCAGATGTGATTGGTGGGGGAGGTAATTAGCCTGACACTCGGACAGAAGGTCAAGGAGATTCAATCTGAATTCTGAGTGTGGTTAGTCTTTCATCTTGGATCGGAATTCTGAAATTACTGGAGCAGACTGGCAGAATGGTAGATGATAAACACAGTGATTATCACTGTTGATAGAATGACTGAGCACATTATATTCCATTTCAACAGAGTGCTTTTGGTTTTGGTATTGTAAGCACTGGAACATTTTTCTGCGGACAGCAATAATGATGTAGACCACATTATTAGTACTGTTCAAAAACTTATTTGTATGAAAGTAACATTTTGATCAACCAATCTGGCTACTTCTGAATGTATGTCTGAAGATATATTTCCAAGACGTAGGGCAAATGTGACAGGAATTTCAAGTGTACTGATTGCTCTTGGGTGGACAAGTTCCACAGATGGGAGTGGCCATTGTTAGGAAACAGAAGGTGCCTATGAAAATGAGGCACTGATTTTGCAGCAAAATGGAAAAAAATAGTTGATGGATCTGCAAAGAAAAATGGTGCTGAGATAAAAGCACAAATGGAATGTGTTTTTGTTGGATAAAAAGTCCTATATGGCATGTTGCCAAGTAAATGGAGTGCTGTGTGTTAAATGCTGTGGGGATATCCTTTGTTGATATTTGCCTAAGCTAAACCTTCTCAGCAAAATCATAATCTTCACAACAAATCCTGCAGAGCTAAAGATATTGTGACGTTAGAAAAGCAGCTCTAACCGGGGAGGCTAAAAACTGCAGAGATTACTTTCTAGTTCTTAAAAGTAATTCCATAGTCTCAAGTATCTATGTGTGTTTGTGTGTGCATGCTTCCTATTGTGAATTTGCTAATTTTCTCATCCATCTTTTACTGCATACCGATTACTTTTTGTTTTATTTTCCTGTATCTTATATGTGCATATAGTGACAGGGTACATGGCCTGCCTTGTCTTTGGTGAAGATCTACTCATTCTAAACAGCATTTGACTAAGACTTGATAGGGATCAGACCCCTTTAGGAGTTTCTACAGAAAGGTTTAACTTCAGATATATTTAATGATCTGTGTGAGTGAAGGTTCTAGCTTTCTGAACTAGTTATAAGGAAGTTGCATACAGTTGGGTTGGAGCAAACTATTTATTTATATAAAGTAAAAAAAAAAAAAAAAGTGTTTTCTAGAAAACTTTTTGAAACTTTAAAAAAAGGCTGATACTTGGAATATCAGAAATCACTTATAAATATTCTAAGAGAATGCCTGCAGATGAGATTGCTTTTCAAACCAACAAATAAACTCTGCAGAGAAAAAAAAGTGTTTATTCTGACTTGTTTAAAGTCTGCAAACTACACTTAGTTGTTACAGAGCGACCAGAATGAAGGTATATGAAAACTTGCATCATGCACTGATTTAATAAAGCAAGCTGCTGCATCTGCCTTTATTTAAAGTTAAATTAAGCTTCTTAAATTTGTTAACCCTGAGATTAGAAAAACTGCAAGGTTTAGGTTGCTAAACAACTCTACAGGACAACCATTCTGTGTACAGAATATTCTAGCAAAATGTTGTTGCTGTGTAAAGAACATAGTATATTTACTGAAAGCAATCTGTTTTGCTCTGAGATTTTTGGCTGAACTAAAACTTTTTTCCTGTGTTTTATCTGTGCTGTTTTGTTTGAAGTCAATGAAATACTGATATTTTATTAGAAGCACAGTCTCCAATCTGGAATGTGCTCCCCCCACAGCATACATAGGAAGAGAGGTTGTTGTAAGCCCATGAAGTTAGTCCAAGGGGAAAAAAAGTCACACAATTTGAAATTTATTTTACTCCTGTTACTTGCAGATAATTCCTTTAGGGTTTTAATCCTTTCCTCTATGCAACCACACACCTTAAAGAACCTCCGTAGTAAGGTTTCCGTAAAGCCATAGGATGTTTGATGACAGCCACTCATCCTAGTGGAGTGTAGACTAGTTATAGAAGGGGAGTTCCTCAAAACTTTTTAGTCCTGATTTATAGTAATATCCAGTAGAACTCTAAAGCAATGTTTTCTTCTTGACAAATGGCATGGGAATTCTTCAAATTCCAAGCTCTAACATGCAAAGTCCTTTTAGTATTAGCTTTTATTTTGGGGGTGGGGGGTGGGGATGATGCAATTGATGTAAGTGTGATGGTTGCCTGTAGTAATACCTTTCAGGACAAAAAATCTTGAGATTCTCAAGCTCTTTTAATATTGGTATTGATCTATTAATTGTTCCCCCTTTGTTTGCCATTGAAGGTAGAAAAGGTAATGTATTCCTTGCACTTGTCACATATATGCACAATGTGAACTTGGCTTATAAACATTCTTAATCTTGGTGGTTATAGAGATGAGGTAGAAATTCAGTTGTTATAGTTGCATGAAATCTTCTTGGGGATCACTTTAATCCTAAGATTCTGGTTTACCAAGCTTCTTTTCCCTTTTTGTGTAGCCAATTGTCTGTCCCATTCTTCCTTGTGAGAATAAACACACCTTTCATGCCTACAGAGGTGATGTCATGCCTACAGAGGTGATGTCACAGGGAGGGTCCGGCACTTGCATATATCCTTATGTCATTTCTTCTGACCACATGACTGTTTGTTTTTATAGGTTAAATTGCCATGCTGTCAAACTACTCTGACCTTGAGGAAGCTTGTTTTCCTATACCTCCATGTTCATATTTTCTACTTCCCCTATACATGTATATTGTGTGTGTGTGTGTATACGCACATGTATCTGTATCTATAGACACACACACGTGTATATGTGTGTGAGTGGGGGGGGGGTCCCCCTTATTAATTTTTGCCAAAAAAAAAAAAGATTGTCTTCTATTATTAACCAGAAGGTTCTGAGCAGGATTCTTATTGCCTTAGATTATTTGTTTTGTTACTAATATCTCTCTCCCCAGTTCTGTCTTTCAAATACATACTTTCAGAATGGAACTAGATCATATACTACCTTACAAGTCACACTAATATCAATTGTAAACTTAAAAATGCCACTAGAGAGCAGAAAAGTACACAGCTTATAATCCCTGTATCTTACCTGTATACTAAACTTCTCTAGAGTTGTTGTATGAACCTATTTTCAGCTATCCAAGTTTAACTTTTTACATAGCTAACCCCCTGAAAGGAAATTGCAGACTTTAACCTCAAAGTCAGTTAGGCAGTAAGACAGAAGAGCTAGAAACTTACCTTAACTAAAGATTGCTGTTTTATTGCTGCTTCTTATTTCCTTCTCCCATAATAAGTAGACAAAAAGGACTACACCAGTATTTCACAGGAATTAGTGTCTCTAAGAAATGCCTCATACCTACTAAAGTTTTGTAAATTACAGTCTCACTGTAAAACTGATTACCTCTCAGCACCTCTTGGTGCTACCCGCTCCGTTCTCCCTACAGGCTCACTCCGCTCTCCTACCCTACCCGCAAGTCCCACCCACCCCAAATAGTCCTAGCCTTATACTTCCTAAACCACACCCTCTCTCCTTTCCAACCTATCCCGGACTCAAATTAATTTACCTAAGCCACACCCTTCCTTTTAAAGTTTTCCAGTACTCTGTCTCTTACAACCCCTACCTATACTACTTTCATTCTGTCTCTCCACCCTTAGTATTTTTCTTCTTTACTACCCTACCTTAACTCTTCACTACCTAAACAACTTCTTTACCCACACAAGCTCTTCATCACTGCTACCCTACCTTATCATTATACAACTTCTTTAGCCTTCCTATTTCTCTTTCATTACCACCCTACTATATCTATATACTACTTAAAGAAAACTCCTCTACTTGTAGCATTACTCTTCTCGACTACCCTATCTTAACTTCTTATCTGATACTATTACATCCTAGCCCTACCTGGCAGAACCAGTTTACATTTACTAAGTAATATGTCTACAATAACTAAAACTATCTTATCCTTGGTAATACTCTCAGCCAGTCTTATACCTATCCTCACCACTACCCATCTCCTCACCTCTTTTGAAAAGGTGAATTGCTACTACCTCAACTACTCTCCTAAACAAACATCTATATATAACAATGCCCTTACCCATCCCCAAATAAATATCACTTCCACTTCTAGCTACTTGCTACCTAAATATCATCGACTAACACCCATGAAATTAAACCAGCCCACAATAAAAAAATTTAAATATCTACCTAGCCTTAATTCTAACCCTCTTTCTGTACTAAAATCACCCACCTTAAAAGATGGTGACATCCACCCTAACCCAGGCCCTTCTAATCTCTCTGCTTCACCTATTCTTAGTACCTCTCCCAACACCCTTATTACCCAGACCAGTCTCTCTAACTTCTTACTAATAGGTCATCTCAATATCCGCAGTATTAACAACAAAGTTGCCCATCTCCATGCCCTTCTAGATATTCACTCCTTTGATATCCTCGGTCTTACAGAAACTTGGTTAGAACCCACAACTAAGGATAATGAAATAATCCCCCCAGGATATAGTATACTGAGACACGACGGAGTAAAATGCAAAGGAGGAAGAGTAGCCTTATTGTTCAGAAATGAACTTACATGTCTCCTCTATACCTTATAACCCACCTGAAAATAGTAAAGTTAAACTCTTAATCATTGGATTTCAACTCCATCCCACCAAAGCATTTTATATAATCTGTATCTACCTACCCCCAGATAATAACATTACTACAATAGAGGATACCCTATGTTGGATATCTACTACTTTCCAACAAGAAACTATTATTCTAGGAGATGTCAGTACTGACTGGAATAGTATCAATATAGATTATCCTTCTTCTCATATTAATCTGCATGGCTTTAACCAAACTATCTCCACCACCACTAGAATTAACAAACCAAATAATAAAGAAACTATACTAGTTTGGATACTAATCAATAAACAAGAACTTACTTATAAAGTAGGGACCTTGCCTGATGATGTAAGTGATCACATGCTTGCTTAGATCATTAGACAAAAGAATGACATTACCAATGCCCCCAACTATAGGACTTCTCGAACCAAGAAAAACTTTCAGCCTGTATTATTTCAAATGGAACTTAGTGCCTGTGACTGGAACCCTCTAAAAACTCTCCCTCTTGAAGAAGCTGCTATATATTTCAATAACAAATTCTTAACAATCCTCGACAGGCATGCACCTAAACGATCTATTAGAACAAAATCCAAACTTGCCCCCTGGCTCTCAAAAGATACCAGACAAAAAATATTACTTGGAAGTAAATCCTGGGCTAAGTGGAGAGCAACCAGAAATACCCCAGATCAACAAACCTATAGACAGTTGAGAAATGCTACAAAAAAGCTATTCTCTCTGACAAAAAAGCTACTATTGCAAGCTGCAGCAAATTCACCACAATAATCTACAAAAAATCTGGGCAAGCGTTAATAACCTCCTTCACCCAGGCCACTCTAGCACTCCTTCCCCTCTAGGGTCAGAAAACAATACCTCCCATCAAACTGCCAATGCCTTTAACACTTTCTTCACAAACACCATACAAACTCTAGCCAATCAACTAGCTACAGACAACTCTGATCTACCTAACTCCTCACCTCATACTCTGTCAACATTCCAACTACAACTTATCCCTACCTCTTACATCCAAAAACTTGTCCACAAACGTAAGCCTTGCACCCCCTGTGCTGATAACTTACCATCTGAATACCTAGAGCAAGCAGCTAAAGTAGTCGCCTATCCTATATCTGTCCTGATAAATCATACCATAACTGAAGGAACCATTCCAGGTCTCTGGAAAATCTCCCACATTATTCCCTTACACAAAGGAGGTAACTCCTAATGACTATTCTAACTACAGGCCTATAGCTCTCCTTTCTCCATTAGCCAAGATTATGGTAAAATGTAGTCACCATCATCTAATGAACCACTTACTTCAACATAACATTCTAGAAAACTGTCAGAATGGCTTCAGGCCTTTTCATAGTACCACCTCAGCTCTCTTATCCTTCACCAACACCATTGATAATAACCGTAATAATAGCACCCTCTCATCAGCACTCTTCATCGACCTGTCTAAAGCCTTTGATATGGTTAACCATCTCTTACTCATAAACACTGTCATCCCTCTCTCTTGACACTAAAGCAATTCTCTGGTTCAAGTTTTACCTTAGTAATAGACAGCAAGCATTTCTTTGGGAGAATCAACTATCATCGCACCTTCCTATCTCCCTGGGAGTCCCTCAAGGCTCCATTCTTGGTCCTCTTCTTTTCTCATTAGTCATCAAAGACCTTCAAATAGCTATTCCTCAAACCACCTGTATACAATATGCTGACGATTCTACTATCATATGCTCTGCCAACTCTATATCTGAACTTCAATCTTTAACCCAGACAGCTTTCAACACAGTAGAGGCATGGTTCTCGAAACGGTGCCTTCTTTTGAACACCAAAAAGACCAAGCTACTACTGTGTACAACAAACAGTAAGTCCTCCCACATATATTTCTCCATTCAATCCAGTAATGGCACCCTTGTATCCCCCGACTCTTCCACCAAACTATTAGGAATTACAATTGATAATAACCTCACCTTTGACAATCACATTAATAACACTATTAAAACTGTTAATAAAAAACTGGCCTCCCTATATAGGATAAAACCTTTCTTAACTCCAACAGCCAGAATGACTATTGCCCACTCCCATCTAATTTCAACTCTTCTGTATGCAGCACCCATATACACTAATCTAAAAAAAATAATCTTACCAAACTAGCCAACTCCTATAATAGTATTGCTAGATTTGCCATTGAAAACCCATATAAAACTCGCCACTGTCTTAACCGTCACCAGCTAGACTGGCTGGAACTAAAAAACCTTCTGATACTTTCCCAACTTACCATCGTTCACAAGATTTTTTACCAACCTAACAATACTCCAGTACTAAACAACCTTATAGCACCCTATAGGAATCTTGATTCCTTACATTCCTCCAATAAACTTCTAGCCAGTACCAACAAGTCTAACAACTTAGCTGGTGACTCACTGTTCTCAAATACCATTGGAAAACAATGGAACCTCTTGCCATCTGACCTTTCCTCACTTCCATCCCTTCCTCTCTTTAAACAAAGTCTTAAGAAACTCCTTAAAACTCACTGGCTATGCCCTTGCTGTTACCCAGACTGATCCTCCAGATTTCTCTTTGTCATCTATTGACTTCCTACTTTCCTCCACTCTTTCCTGTCTACTCCTCTGAATTAGTAGCACCTATAAGTTATCTCTACTACTTAGGCACCAATTAGATATCTTTTCTACTTGATTATGAATGTATCCTGAAGGTAGTATTCCTGCCATTTTCTTTATACCTCTTCCTTTTTCTACTGTTACTGTCTAACCCTTTGGAAATAGTAACTGTCTGGAGTAAACTAGAATAGCCAAAGATTTAAATGTATTCTAATGTTGTGGGGCTGCCCTAGATATTTATACTGTAAAATGATCTGTAGGTGTATGATGTATTTATTGTAGTGTGTCGCATAGTCTTCCCAGAATTTTAAACTGTAATACCTTTCTTGTTTATTATAAACATTTTTTGTGTGGTGGTGGTTGTTTATATGTGGAGCTTTTCTCCCCGGGCCTCCACTGATAAAGGAAATATATCCAGCTGGACCAGCCCGGTCAACAAATGTAAAATATAAAAATAAAATAAATAAAAATAAAAGAAACTGAATAAAATGATAGTTCCTAAAGCTCTTCTAAATAATTCAGTTTTCCATCGCTCTGATTTTTTTTTTCTACTAAGGAATCATTGTACCTTTTCATAGTCTTTCTGGTGGTTTGTTCTGAAACTACAAATACAATAATATGTTCAACAATAGGTTGGATTAGTGAGCTATAAAACCTGTACATTGATCTGCATGGATTGACTAGATATGCTTTTAAGCATTAGATGGGCTAAAGGAAATGGTTTATAACTTTGGTAGATATGCACTGGTCAGGGTTTCAACTTATCTTTATGATTATCCTTAGTGATAAAATCAAAGCATCGCTAAAGATCTTTTTATTTTGCTGATGTGTGATCCTTTTAATGAGTCTGATGATGCTACTTTTTAAAAGGGGATGTTAATGCTATTGCATTAGGTATCTGGTTTTGTAGACTGTCTTGGAGAGCTGCACATCTTTTACTGAAGTAAGTGTATTAGTCATGATGCTGTCATCGGCATATTTCATAACTCCTAGTTCATTTCCCACTTATGTCTGAATGTCCAAAAAGAATTGACCCCAGTACAAAGCAATGAGAGACCCCCACTGGTAACTTTTGTGATAGACATCTAACTCCTATCCTGGTTTATTTTTGTTCTGTTTAGCCAGCTTTTTAATATTGAACTATATACAGATTTACATATAATTTAATTATACCCTTTTTGACACCTTAGCATGGTCAGGATAAGCAGCATGTTTTGGCCCTTCGAGTGCTGCTGTTGTCTGTTCATGGCAGTGTAATTTCGCCAGGTTATGCTAATCTGCAATCGGGCCCTTTTCATCAGAATTTAAATAAGCTTGTATACCTGTAGTAGACATCCCGCACTCACTATTACCATATTAAGTACTTTTTTTAATTTAAAAAAAGATAAAGTGGGAGGGGAACATGACCGGAGTGGGGGCTTTAGAAAATCTAAATAGAAGATGAAAGGCAGCCCCAGATTAGTATAAGAAATGTAAATAATCTTCTATTTCTTTAGAGGACTAACCTTTGAAAGATCTTCCAGAAATTGAAATTATCTAGCCATGCTCTAAAATGTCAGCATTGCATGCTCTAAAATGTCAGCATTGCCCTAACCAATCTCAGTATTCCATATTGGTAAAAGTAATCGGCACCTTCATTGCTACCTTTGTCGGAACCACCAAGGATACTAGTACAAGTGTACTTTGTTGCAGATGTGGGGTGCATTACACAGGACACACTTTGCACTTCTATTCTGCTTAAGTGGGCTTCACCCACTGTAGGGTGAATTACACTGGACAAGCCTTGCACTTCTATTCTGTTTAAGTGGGCTTCACCCACTGTAGGGTGCATTACACTGGACAAGTCTTGCACTTCTATTCTACCTAAGTGGGCTTCACCCACTGTAGGGTGCATTACACTGGACAAGCCTTGCACTTCTAGTCTGCCTAAGTGGGCTTCACCCACTGTAGGGTGCATTACACTGGACAAGCCTTGCTTAAGTGGACTTTTTCTACTCTATTCACATTCTCTTCTCCTTTATCTGAGCCAGTATCTGCTTGTGTCATCTTTGACATGGAACATGTTAATGCAATCAGGAAACTGAGCACCACACCAAGGATCTATGCTGTTTTTTTCGGCTCCCTGTTATCCATGTATGTTTGAAATTCAGTGATACAAACTTTCACTAGTGCTGACAAAATTCTAGTGTTTTAAAAAAAAAGAAATAGTCCTTCTCAGTCATCTTTTTGCAATGAGTAGTGCATTCTATTTCTTTATCAGACTTTCTTGTCAGGATATTAATAGCTTGCAAGACTAATAGCGTTAAGACTGGACTATATATTCTAAAGTATGCTTATTACCCTGTAGATGCCACTTGAAGGTCAGCTATGCCAAGAGTAGTGCTGAATGTAATGAAGATGTTGGTGTAAAACTCCTTAAGTGCTGGTTGTCTATGATATGCTTTTCACCAGACTTCTGGATGATATTATATTAGATCAAGAAAAAACTATAACCAAACTGCTCTACCACCTATCTTTCTATCCCACTATTTCAATGGAATGTTTATTCTAATAAGCTGTTTTGAAGAAAACATACCTTCTCAACAGTCTTGTGAATAAAGACAGTACACAGAAGGATGAATGAATTGTGCCTCGGATTTGGAAAGAAGTTGTGGAAATGGTAGAGATCCCCAAATGTACTCTTAACCTTATTTCCTGTTCCCAATTCCCTTAAAAGTAGTTTTCATTTTCATCTTTTTCTCATGGCAGCAAATAACCACATAACTGTATATTTTATTTTCTGATTAAAGGTCATGGTTTTGTCCTATATTTTAATCAGAAATGAAAACTGCAACTTATTTCACAAACATCCTTGTCTCAGCCTCTGGTAGATCACAGAATTGATGGCAAAAGCAATAATGTGGTCAAGCATTTTAGTCCAGATTATTCTTGGTTCACAAGATGTCTGTATTCCAGTTTATCATAATATAGTGGCAATATCATTTTAATGTCTTCCTTAATGGTGTTTTTCATGTAAGAAACCAAGGAGACCATTTTCCACCCAGGGCACTGCATTTCATGTTTGAAAAGTTAACATTACCTCTTTTTGAACTTTTTTGAATCATGAGGCACAAAATAGATGAAATTACTATTTTGGAAAACCTTTAGTGGCTATAAACAAATTCAAAATAATGCCGAAGGCACCAGTAGTGGAAGGCACACTCTCTAATATTAAAGTGCTTGTCCCGATTTTACATGGACTTTTATCAGAATGAAACAAATACTTGCATTATTTTTATACTCTAACCAAGTAACAATTTCCCTCCATTAATAATCACTTACTTGAAGATGTATACACACACACTAAACCCTACACTATCAAAACATTTAATTAAAACAAAAATGAACAAGTTTACAAGGTAAAATCAGTCACAATCTCATAGACTGCAGCTTTAACACTGTTTACAAAATATCATTTAAACCATGGAACAAAGCTGCCGCAAGTAATAGTTGCCACCATAATTCCCTCTTCTCTGAAATGGTTTGCCAGTCACCCCTTTTGTCTGATGGAGATGATTTCCAATACAAAAAAAATTAAACATTCTTTAGTTTGTAGTAACCCTAATAATTCTAAGAGCACTTTTAGTATCATCCCCTACTTGTACAATAAAAAAAGTTCATATATTCTATGTTTTAGAAGTCTTGTCTTCCCCACATAAAAAGCCTGGCATGTTTGAAACAGATGAGGATGATGATGAGCTCTGCCATATTGAAATTATATCTACCCATACAGTATATGTCTTTAAAGTAATTAATATTTATTTTACTACCACCAATAATATATGGGCGATAAGGGAAATCTCCACCATGTTTCCATGTAACCATTTTCATTTTTATTATCACAAATGTTTCCTTCAAGAATATTTTTGACATTTTTGTTTTACCCCTTTTAAAAATAAAATTAATATCCGTACCCAGTTTTGTCAGTAATGGTTTGTGCAACTGAAACATTGCAATTCCTTACCATAATTTCCTTAATTTTATTACTTCTAAAATCAATGGGTAAAACCATCGTGCTATCAAATATAGTATTTGGATATCAATTACTTCATGCCTCAATTTTCCCACATTTAAAAAAGGCTTAAAATCAGTAGTTCTCTTAATGATCACTTCACTTCTCTCTCTACTGCTTCACGTAATCTAGCCAGGTACCCCCCTTTCCTTTTTAATAAAGCTAATTCCTTCACAAACTTTATCTTCTGAAATCATTTGTGACAGTCTCACCATCTGTCTTTTAAGCAATCCATATTTTTGTCTAAAGGGGTGGGGACTACTATATAAAAGATAAATCAAAAGGGTGCATTTCCAGTAAATAGATTCAAATCTCAACTTTATATCTTTAAACAATTCAATGTCTAAATAATTAATAGTCAAATATTCAAAAGGAAAAAAAAAACAAGTTGCTGTATTAATAAACATCAAAAATTGGTTGAGACCCACCAAAGAACCTTCCTGGATTAAAAAGATGTCCAAAAACCTCCTGGACATGTTCCAAGTTCCCTCCTCCTGTATTGGAGGTATTATAACTCTGTGCTATTTGCTTGGAACATTTGGGGGGAGGGATTAAAAAAATCATTAATTTCATCAGAATAGAATTTAATATTATCCAAAAAATTGGATTAAAAATTGCCCCCCCCCCATAACATAACATTATTGTCATTAACTGCCACTGATACCACACCTATAGCTACTCCCTTGATCTGTTTAAAAATCTCTCCTTCAAAGAAAAATATTGTGGAGTCCTGCAAAGTAAACACAATTATTGTGGGGAACAAGTTCCATCATTAAAGAAATATTTCTAACTTCCCCATTAGTCAATCCTTTGAAGGAGACCAATGCTTGTGTAAACCACTCTAAAACAAATGTCATAATCTGTAGATCTGTTACATCAGTAGTAACTAGTATAGTATTTAACTTTAAAGTTAACATTAAAAAAAGCAAATCTAAAAAGTTTCAAGAGTCTTTAAAAACATGCCCTTTGTCATTAAAGAAACACTTCCATTTAAAGTCAGTAAACTCAGCAATAGGCTCTATTTTAGACTCAGCTGAAGCAGTCACAGTTCTAATTGGTGCATGATGTACACATTTGTGCACTTTATGGATGCCAAAAAAAATGGTTTATGAACACTTGTCTTATTATTTAGTTAAATCGCCTGTCACCAGTAGATCATGCAAAATAAAATCCATGGCTTTAAAAGTAAGATCTACTTCCTGGTGTGAAACTGTTTACAAGTATCAGTATCTCATAATAACTGAATAATCTTTTGATTATACATCATTGTGTCCCTAAGTCCCACCCCAATTGTCCAGCTACATGACCCTGATAGCCCTGTCCTTCCTCAACTGATTGATTCAATAGACATGCTTCCTGCTTAAATTGTAATATTTATTTCTACATTCAAAGCCATATTACTAAATTCAGCTTTACATAATTCAAATTGATTTAAAATAGGGTTCACTGGGGGCAACTTTAAATCCCCTATGAGCTCCCCAAAAAAAATCAGTTGTATATTGATTTTCCCAATAAACATTAAGTTTTTAATCAGTAAATCCACCACAGAAATGCTCCTGCCTGGTAGAAATGTAAATCCATTTGTTGAATAAACTAGCATACTCTAAATTAACTGTTAAAATACTATAATTGTACATTTTAAATCTCTTGAAGGAAAAAAAAAACATTATTCAAAACATTTAATAAGTTCACACCCTCAATCTATTTCTCCTGGACATGTTCCAAGTTCCCTCCTCCTGTATTGGAGGTATTATAACTCTGTGCTAGTTGCTTGGAACATTTGGGGGGAGGGATTAAAAAAATCATTAATATCTTAAACAAAATCATTCATACCAGGAGCACCAACATTATTAGTGTCATCAATAAATCAGAAAATACCTCAGTAGCTGAATGCAGGGAAAGCACTGCACATATAGATCTTGACCCAGGTATTACTTCATTAGTAGATTATCACCAGTATTGAAAATTAGGGTAGCAACATTATAATAACCTTTTGCCACATGGAATTGTCATTGCAATGTTGATGCATTATTTTTTTTAAATATTTGTTATAAATTGTGTGTTGCAATATTATTGTAGGTGTAAATAAGGTTTATTTAATATTAAGCTTATATGACTAATTTTTCTTTCGTATTTATTCTCTACTGTTTTAGTATTGTGTGTTAGCATGGGAAAGGATATGATGTCAATATGATGTAAAATGAGGGACAAATGGTTTGGAAAGATTTTTAATTGAGTGTGTATAAATGATTTTGTAATTGACAATGGCATTCTGATTTAAGTCCATTTTGAACAAGGTCACTAGGTATGCTAATAAGGTGATATTCTGATTGACATCTGCAGGAGTAGTGCTTTCCCTGCATTCTGCTACTGAGGTGTTTTCTGTTTTATTGGTTTGTGATTGTCTGCCTCAATTCTGTGTATACTTTGGATTATTAGTATGATCAACCCCATTAGTGTTCAAAGCAGGTATATTCTCGCCATTAAAATAGAAGTCTTTTTTAATCAAATCTATTGTTCGAGATGTTGGCATTCCCCATCTCATTGTCTTTCAAGTCTCAAATTACTTTTCATTCATAATTGTTATTACAGTAATTTTTAACTTTAACACCATTAAATTTGAAATATTTACTTTCAAATAAGAAGTAATTGGTGATAAATATCTCCAAGTACTTGATCTCATTCAATAGGATACCCATGGTTCAAGAATTGTCCTTCAATATTAAGGAAATCCATTCCAAGCCGGATTGATTAAACAACTCCACCAAGTCACAGTAAAACATGAGCAACTCTGTTTAGGAATTTAAAAAATGTAATCCCTTAGGAACTTTCTTGTTTTTAGTACATTCCAGCAAAAATGTTACCAAACTGTAATGTTTTGAATTTCCTCAACTTCTTTTCAAATTTCTCAAAGCATTCGCCAAGGGAGGATTATATATCATTAACACCACTTCCTGTACTGTTAAAAGGAATAGTTGGTCTAACCAATCATAAAAACAATACCTCCCTCACTATTGGAGGAGTTCATTGGTTCAACAGAATGCTCATAACTACCAGCAGCCACTTCTTCATTCCCTTCCATTATATGAACCTCAGCTTTTGGAACATGGCATGGCTGTCTCACTGGTATGTACTGCTAGTTGATAAGATTACAGCTCAGTTGACTTAAGCTAATTGCTGTAAAAACATTTAGTGGCATCTTAAGGTAAAGAACTTCAGTGCTACATGTCTTCATGTAGAAGTGACCCTATATGGTGTTCCATGATGACATGGTATTACTAAAAACAATTTCTTCCTTCAATCCAAAAATAATCTTGGCCATATCACAGTTAATTCATTTTCCAGTTGTTTCTATTTTATTTTAATCCAGAAATCCCAAGATTATGCAAATAATTTATACATGCCAGATGTACACAGAACTCAAGAACAAAGAAGGGCATATCAATCCTGGAAAATGGATAGACTTTGTCTTCAAAAAAGTGAAAGATAAGATACCTCCCAATAAACAATGTTAGAACTGACTTATTTTTTATTTATTTATTTGTTTTGACATCTTTTTACCTGAAAAGTCTGACTGGGTCAGAAGGTGCCCATTTTCAGCGGAAGCCTGGAGAGCAAAGCTCCACAATTGCAGTCTTTCAAAAAATGAAGTACAGATATTTTAATTCACAAAGTATCATATTGCACTGCAAACCTAAGAGTGAAAGAGTGTTGTAATGTGAAAAAACATAAAACATTTTTTGTTTTTTTAAGTGTGCTCTGCTAGGACACCTAACGAGCTGGGGAAAATATGTGAGGAAAACTTCAGTCGTTTTTGTTACATGGATTAATGTTATTTACTTAATACCATTCTAATAAGATATTTAAAGAGATTACATGATTGGAGACAGTGGGGGTAACTGAGTGATGTCTTAGGATGAAAGGTGGTGTTCATATTATGGTTATAGAAGGATGGAGAGAAGGAGATTAAAAAATACTGTGGGGGTGGGGTGTCTTCAGGAAGCTTAGGTGAGTAGGGAGGAAAAAGGTAGAGGAAAGGTCTGAAGGGATGAAGTGGATAACATTGGGTAGTGGGGAAAAGCAAAATGAAGTAGTGGAGTATGAAGTTTGAGAGGATTATGAAGTGTGATTTAGGTTGAAGTGGCTGAGAGACGTATAGTGAGGAAGTCCAGCCAGGACTGGCATGGAGCAGGTCCAAGATTTTGTAAAGTATTCTTTTAGGGGGCATTTAAAGTTGGATGGGTTTGGCTATAAATATAGTAAACCAGTGCACCTTGTAGGGAGCTTTTCACTAGAGCAGCAGCACCTTACTTTAGAAATGATATTGGAAGCTGCGACCTGTAATATTCTCTGCACCTTTACCAAACACTACAGTTGGAAATGTATACTACAGATGGGATAGGTTTTAAAACAGCTGTCCTGCTGGACATCTTGTAACCTTCCAATCTCCTCACATAACTGACCAGTGCTGCCTTGGGTTCTAGTCAAACGTTACAATTTACGGATACAGTAATGCATGTAAGGTGGCAGCAAATTTAAGTTTTAAGGTGTTCCAATAGACCTTTGGATATAGGTCACTGTAACAGATGAGCTACTCTTTCTTCTCTCCAGCCAAAATGTACATAGTTATTTTGTATCTTTACTGAGTACTATTTCAGTCTTATTTGCTATTATTTCATTAGGCACTAGATCTGTATATAACAATTATTTTATTAATTTAATATTTGTTTACCGGGAGTGTCTGGCTGGGCTGGAGCACGTTTTCACAGAAGCCTGGGGAGAAAAGCTCCACACAAAATAATACAAAGATATAAAGTAATACAAATAATGTGAGCAGAGACATTTCTGATATGGAAGTGGGTAGAGTTACAACTAATGTATTACAAAAATTTAAACAAATGTATCAAAGATATATACTAGTATGTACAATTGCATGAAATGTATTGAGAAGGTAGAAAGGATGTGATAAGTGAGGGTGAGAGGTTAGCAAGCCAAGGAAGCAAAACAGTACAGGCTACTAAGGTTGTCCTAGATTTGAACTGGACCTTAGGAACATATTTACATAGTATAATTCTTTACCTTCCTTAGCCAAGAAGAAAATAAGTCAGTAGTTTAAAGAGGGGTGGAGGATGGAGAAGAGCAGCTAGGATTTTCACGGCAGGGGGTCAACCTGGGGCTTGGCAAGAACAGAGCCAGTTTATTTTGAAGAAGGTTCCTAAAAGCTTTCTAAAGTGAGAAGGGCTAGCAGTGGATAGTATGGTGTTGGGGATAGTGTTCCAAAGTTTAGATATGGCATTTGAGAAAGTTGATAGTCCATGCTTATTATTTGGTTTGGATATCTTAGCAAGTTTTTATCAGTTGATCATAATTGTCTGATTGTAGAGCATGGGGAAAGAATGTTTGTTAGAGCAGGACAGTTGCTTGGGTAGTAAAGGATGGAATTACAGATAGTAAGCTGACTTTGGCTAGAACTTCCAAATGTTATTAGTAATTCAAGTTTAAGAAGTGACGTGCAGTGGTCCCTATATGTTGCCTGACAGGTAAATTTGGCAATTCTGTGGTAGCATGTGTTTTGAGTTTTTGAAGGTCTGTTTTTTAAGGTTAGTCAGTAGTGGGGATGCATAAAGTAGAGAAGGTAGTAAATAGGATCTAGCCACAGTAATTTTGGTGAGCTGTGTAAGGTTGTGCTTGATCCAGTAAAGAGAACCTAGTTTGGTATTTACTTTCTTAATGGTTTGTGCTATATGCAGGGAGAAACTAAGGGAGTTATCTATAATTACACCCAGTAGTTTGGTATTCTCAACTGGGAATATAATGGTATTGTTAGAAGAAAAATAGAGAAGGAGCTTGTGATATTGACTTTGGCATTATGTGAAAAATCATTAGTTTAGTCTTGCTAGTGTTTAATATGAGGTGGTTAGAGGCTAGGAATTGTTCGATCTCTGTAAAGGCTTGCTGGGTTTGAGTTTGGAGGTCAAGAATAGTAGGAGCAGAACAGAGAAGCATGGAGTCATCGGCGTACTGGATTGTTTTAGCTGATGAAGTAGCTAGATGGAGGTTGTTTGTGAACATTGTAAAGAGAATGGGTCCAAGAATGGAGCCTTGAGGCACACCGATGTTTACTGGTGCTAGGGATGATGATCCTTCGCACCACTTGACTGCTTGTTGCAGATTAGACAAGTAGCTTTTAAACCAGCTGAGGGATTGAAGGGAGAAGTTGAGGTTAGCTAGTTAGTAGTTTTTGGTGGGAGCCAGTGTCAAAGGCCTTTGACGTGTCTAGAAAATGGATGAGACATAGTTTGCTATTGAGAGCATGGTGAATGTAGTCTGAGAAATCTATAAGGGCTGTCCTTGTACTGTTTTTTGGTCTGAATCCATGTTGGGTTGTGGCCAAGTGGTTGTTTTTAAGGAGGTGGTGAGCATTTGAGTGAATACATCTTTCAAGGAGTTTAGCTAGGGGGGAGAGTAAAGCAATGGGTCTATAATTGGATAAAAGACTAGAAGGGCCACATTTGTAGAGAGGAATAATGTGGGATATTTTCCAGATCTTTGGGATGTAGTGTTGTAATAGACCTGTTTATAAGTATGGCAACTGGGTAGGCTATTGAATTAGCTGCAAGCTTTAGGAATTTAGGTGGTAGTTGATCTACTGCAGGAGAGGATGTTTTTAATTTACAGAGGAGTGATTTAATGTAAGAAGTTGTTACTGGTTTCATATGAAATAGATTTTGTTTATTTAAAGGAGGGGCGGGATTTGTGAGTACAGCAGGAGGAGAGGTGGCAAGGAGTGATGTGATGGCATTGATAAAGTAATTGTTGAATTGGGTTGCTATGGTTTCTTTAGGGTTAGTGGTGAAGGAGGGGGAGTAGTGGGTTTGCTTGGGTTAGTGATGAAGGAGGGGGAGTAGTGGGTTTGCTTAGGTGTAGTAAAGTATTGATAGTGGACCAAAACTTTTTGGGATTATTCTGATGTTTATACTGGGCAGTGGTAAAGCAATTCTTTTTGTCAAGTCTGATATGTTTTTTTTTCACATGGTTTCTTAGGTACTTGTATGCCTCAAGGGCCGTTGAACTTTTGTTGGTTTTGTAGTTGTACCAGGCAGTATCTCTTTGGGACTTAAGTAATTTGTTAGAGGCAGAGATCCAGGAGTTAGGGAAGGGTTTGTTTCTGATTTTTCTGAGGGGAGCAAGAGTATTGAATACATTTTAGAAAGTGATTAAAGAATTCAATTGCCTCATCCAGAGGTAGTTGTTTTAGTGGTGACCAATCTATTTGTTGAAGGCTAGTGTTAAAAGTTAGTGGGGAGAAATTTTTGGTGTTCCTTAGGATTTTATGGATAGTTGTTTTCTGTGGGTGAGTTTGCTTTCTTAAGAGGAATGTAGGAAGGTGGTCACTGATGGTGTCATGTAGACAGCCATAGTGGGGACAGTGATTAGGGGCATTAGTGAGTATCCAGTCTAAAATGCTAGGTTTCTTTGATCTTTTAGCTCTTCTTATTGGTGAGTTGATTGAGTAAAATTATATAGCTTGATTAGGTCTGGGTGTGAAGAGGAGCAGGATAGGCAGTCAAGGTTGAGATAACCAATTATTAATGCCTCATTGGGAAATGTAGACTGGGCCCAGCTTAATAAGGTCTCAGCTGTGGAGGTATTGCCTGGTGGGATAAAAATGCACATGACTGCATTGGGGATAATGCATGTGCTTCATGTATCCTACCTTTTCTTTTTGAGCTTGGGCTCACAAGATTTTTAGCATTATATACTCTCTTAATTGTAAATTATTTTAACAAATTTTCCTAAGGGTGGTGAAAGTAAGGCTTTAGTTACTAGACTTTAAATGTCATACTCTGCAAACTAAGCAGCATGCATTATTTAAAAAAATGAAAATTAGTTCAAGTTCAAGTTTCAGGCTCCTCAACAAAACAGGGGTTGACAATGAATTAAGTAGATTGTTAGTAACATTGTTTCCCAACTACTTTTTGCATGACTTTTGCCAGTTTCTTGTCTGCTAGTACAATAGGGTCAACTTTCCATTGCTTTAAAGTAGAATCTGTAATTTTCTAAAAACAACAACAAAAAAGAATTATACCACCATGGTCAAAGTACATGGAATTATTTTAATGTGCTGTATGTCGGGAGAAGTATTCTGGACATTAGGCAATAATCCAATTAATTTTTAAGACACAGCTTAGGTGTATGTGAAACCTATCTTGTGTGGATCCAGGATTCTTCAGCAGTTACTTAAACTCGTTGGAGCAACATTTATTGTTACTAATAATCTGAGCTCTGTGGTATCCTTCTGAGTTATGAGCATTTTTGTCAATATCAAGTAGAAATTGGATTCTCCGCCTATTATAGAAGTATCATTCCTATTAAAGTCAGAGTCTGCAAAAAAATCAACACAAATGTTAGACTGGCATGATGTGAGCCTTCCCTAAACTGTGCTGATTAGTACTGGACATTGAACTATTTTAGTTTTTATAATTCTCTACCTGCTGCCCTCATCTGATATGGTTTCCTGTTATTGGGGGAAAAAAAATCCTACCCCTCCCCCATTTTGAGGAAGATGAATCATTTCCAAAGATTTTCTTAGTCATTTGTCAATACGCCTCTCCAAGTTTGGTTTACTGTTGTAATGTTTCCTTTTGTTATTTCACGATTTACAATTATTTTCCTATTTCTTCTGTTATATTTAATTGTATGATGCTCTACCTCCTAATTCTCTGTGGAAAGCCCTCTGACCTTTGCCATGTAAGGCGTTCCACTAAAACTGTCAGTTCAGTGCATGAAAGCAGTTCTGAGGACTGGGTTGTTTTTTTTTTTTTCTAGTGAAAGTACCGATGTCCAAGTTATTGGTTTAACTTGTGTTGCAATTCTAAATCCTTACAAGTATTGCCCTTATTTGATGACAGCAATGTTGATGTTTCTGAGGTTCCATATTGCAGTGAAATCCTGCTTGGCCAATAATGTTGCATCTTAACCTGTACTATTATGTCTACTTGTTCACTTACTGTTCCATACATACTCTCATCAGCTTTACTTTGTTTTGAAAGTTCACTTTACACTAACAACTTTGGTAATTTTACAGGCGTAAACACTTATAATTTGATCTACCTTTTTTTCATTGCATTGTATTGCTGATATGTTGTGCTGGCTATTCATATGTATCTTAGTTTTAGTTTTGTTTTCTCAGTATTGCATGTTCAAACACTCATTATTTTTTTCTCATTGTATGCTTGAACGATTCATCACATTATGTATGCATGTATCTATGTCTGTATATACGCCACTTTCTCTCTCTATTTCCTTCCCGGGCGTTTGCTGAAAAGGCCCCCCCCCCCACCAAGAAGGACTTCCCCATCGACAAAAGCAATTCATAAATAAAGTAAAATTAAAAAAAATTGGAAAATCACAAATGTTATGGGTTCTTCTAGGATATAATGATTTTTTTTACTACTGATTACTAAATTAAATATAGAAATGTATGAAGTATGCTGTAGTATTAAGTTTGTGTGTGTAAAAACTCATGGATATTCTACAATATTCTGGACAGCTGAGAGAGATTCACAGCTCAGCTAACATATCTTGGCCTAGATGTCTGAAAACAATCCATAAGTGACAGTTTTCATAGAAGTACAACCTACTTTTATACCATTTTTTTTAAATAAAAATGCACTGCAACAAGCACAAGGCTGCCAGCAGTACAGCATACAGATGCAATAAAGTTTGTGCAATGATGAAATAGGTTGCAATTCATTTAAAAAGTAGTCTTATATAAAATAGCAAAATACCCCATGTGATATTAGTTAGATAATAAAACTGAATGTGAATGCACTTGCATCGTTTTTATCCTGTCACAGCTGAAGATCCGGAAAAATAAGAGCAAGTCTGTGAAAAAAAGTCGGTCCTATATCAACATTTCCAGCTGCAGTCTAGCACTGGTAACATAACCTGCCATCATGTTGGAGGACATAGTTTCAGAATGCCATCAGAAGCTTTGTCCTGATAGCTTCAGCTAGGAAATAAATAATTCCACCTAAAAAAGCACACAAGTAACAGCTGCCACTATGGGAAGTGATACTGATAATTGCCACTCATGCAGAGCAATTTAAAATGTAATGTGTTTCCTACTAATTTGTTGTGTCTTGAATTAAGCCAACTTCAGGATAAAAATATTCTAACCTTTTGCATTAAAAATGGGTGATCATTTCAACTGCTTATGAATAAAGCAGTGATGAGCAGTGTGCAATGCTCAAAGCAAGGTGCCAAAAGTACACCAAATAAGTAACGATACCAGACAAATGAGCCTGAGCAACAAAACCAAACAAGTCAGCATAAAATAAAGTACTTGCTCAGGATCAAACCAGGCACTATATGCAGATGAAACGTATTGACCAGGGCCAAATAAATGTTGGAAGTTCAAGTCTATTCAGACCAATCCATTCATGGGATAACCACTGTGGTGCAGGCAATACGATGCATACAGAAGCACAAACAGGAACGCAAGCAAAACTTCAGAAATGAAGTAAATAATCCAAGATGATGTTAAAATTGCCTCCAAGTTGATATCAAATACTAAATGTCTCTTCAGACCAAATAAAATGCAGTCTTCAAAAAAGCATAATATCATTCAATAGATCAGAAGTAGCAAACCCTTTATTAATATATGCTCGGTAAGCACTTTCACCAAGCGGCTTTTTCAAACCATGAGAAACACAGCAATGATAAAAGACACCTTTTATATAAATTAAACATAATTGATTAATAAAGGTGTTCAATAACCAATTAACTACATAAAGTAACATACTATATAATTGAATACATTAATAACATCATAAAAAAGTACATAAAAAAACTATGAAACTACCAAAACTAAAATGCAGACTTGGATAAAATTGCTATAAAAATTTGATAAAAATGCTCCCTTATTCTGTCCTTTAATCTTCTGTGCAATTTGTGCATCAGGGCTGAATCCTATGCAAAATAATTATGAAATAATGTTAAGTAATTTGTATAAGAGATTGGTAGATAGGGCATGCCCTATTTTTTCTGAAGAAGGGAATGCACTTTATAGGGATGTTAGGACAGATACACACCTATAAGCAAAGTCGAACAACAGAAAATATTATTATATTATGCACAAGACGTTCAGCAAACCAAGGAGATTTTTTATAAACATTGGGATATTTTGACAGTGAATCCAGTTATTAAGGGCATAGTTGGTGACCAACCACAATTTCTCTTTAAAAATAAAAATAATTTATACAGACTTATATGTTTCCCTGGTCAGGAAAGTTATTCTAGAAATGCCACCTATACAGGTACACAACCATGTAATAAGTGCAATTTTTGCTCTTGTATTTCTGTCACTAATATGTTTGTACATCCTGTTACATCTAGAGTTTTTACATTCAACATTAATGCAAACTGTGATACGGAACACGTAGTTTATATTGCTAAGTGTACTTTCTGTACCACTTTTTATGTCTGTAAAACTGACAGAAGATTAAAGGACAGAATAAGGGAGCATTTTTATCAAATTCGTATTAAATCTAACATTAATGCACTCTCTAAACATGTATTAGAGAATGATGAAACGCATAACTTTAGATTTTTGGTCGTACATGTTAATATACCTAGTATTAGAGGTGGTGACCTTAAAAATCACACTGAACAAGTAGAAACTGGTTGGATCATCAGGCTACAAGCACACATTTACCCTGGTCTTAATGACAGGATCCCATTGAAACCAGCACTTAAGAATAGGAGAATTAATTTCAGATTAATTCATTATTTTACTTTATTATTTTTTTAGCAATTTTATCCAAGTCTGCATTTTAGTTTTGGTAGTTTCATACTTTTTACGTACTTTTTTATGATGTTATTAATGTATTCAATTATATAGTCCTTTATGTAGTTAATTGGTTATTGAACACCTTTATTAATCAATTGTTTAATTTATATGAAAGGTGTCTTTTATCATTGCTGTGTTTCTCATGGTTTGAAAAAGCCGCTTGGCGAAAGCGCTTACTGAACATATGTTAATAAAGGATTTGCTACTTCTGATCTATTGAATGATATTATGCTTTTTTGAAGACTGCATTTTATTTGGTCTGAAGAGACATTTAGTACTGGATATTAACTTGGAGGCCATTTTAACATCTTCTTGGATTATTTACTTCATTTTTGAAGTATTGTTTGCGTTCCTGTTTGCGCTTCTGTATGCATCGTATTGCCTTCACCACAGTGGTTATCCCA
The DNA here is from genome assembly GCF_019279795.1 of Protopterus annectens. Lineage (NCBI taxonomy): Eukaryota > Metazoa > Chordata > Ceratodontiformes > Protopteridae > Protopterus > Protopterus annectens. The sequence continues at coordinate 1,552,651,051 of NC_056739.1, read as the reverse complement.
TGAATGGATTGGTCTGAATAGACTTGAACTTCCAACATTTATTTGGCCCTGGTCAATATGTTTCATCTGGATATAGTGCCTGGTTTGATCCTGAGCAAGTACTTTATTTTATTTTAAGGTGCCAGAAATGTTTACTGAAGTGAATGGTATCTTGGCATTCAGCTCAGGAAGAAATATAAGCCTACAGTGCTGAGTTTAGTCTGAGTCATACCACCTGCAAAGAGAAAAGATGGAGAAACCACTTAGAAAATTCTTGTCCGAACAACTTGGCAAATGAATAGCACCCAAGTTGGAATGGGGACTTTGAACTTGCTTGGTGGTGTGAGTGTAGGTATGTGTGGTACAGACAAAAAGACCTGTTGACCTACTTCTGTTTCCCCCTCTTTGACTTGCAAACTGTGCAAGTAGCAGTGGCTGTCTGTGGGGTCATTCTAGGAGTTGGATGTGACTTTTAAGAGACAAGCAAGTTCAGCTTTCCCAGTTCACCAATAACACTAGTTGCAAGGATACGAACACTGACATAGTAGTATGGACCAAGGTTCAAGTCCTTCCAGGTGGGGCCTCTGATGTTCATCGTGTTTCACTGTTGCAGTCATGAATGTAGGGTTCTCCCCTGCCGGCAGGCAGTCCTCGGTTGGCCAGAATTCCAAAGTCTGGGTCCGGCGTCGGCTACTCAGCCATGCTCCCTGACGTCAGAGCGCCAGAAGTACAAAGCTGGCAGCCGACGCCATGTTCTCCATTCTTTCTTGCCATGCGCTGATAGCAGTTCGCAAGTGCCGGTCGGCTGACTCCTAACAATTTTTTCTAAACGACTTCAGTCCGAAGACTTTCTTCTCCTACTCAAAGCTAAGTACCCCATTGGGGAAACTTTTTTCTTGCTCCAGTCAGATGTCAGAAAAAGTTAATAATTGTATTTCATGTGGGAAGCAAATACCTCATAAGGATTTTCATTCTTACTGTATTCCTTGCTTAGGCCCTGACCACGATGTAGCTAGTTGTCGATTTTGTGCTAGATTTAATCAACGTACGATTAAACGAAGGTACGATTTTGCATTTCATTACTTCGGTAGGCGTTTTAATTACAAAATGTCATCGGACATGCTTCCGGCTACCGGAGTTCACAAACAACGCAAGGATAAAGACAGGCCTCCGAGGTCCAAATCAGATGATATTGTACAAGCAGAGCCAGCTTCAGGTTCGGCCGTCATCAGTGAGGCGCTTTTGCAGCCCCTGTCGTCGGCCATTTTGGAACCGATGGCCGAAACGGACTCCCACGAGGAGCCAACTAGGCCTTTGAATATTTCAGTTGCAGGACCTTCGGACAATGCTCCTTCGGATGGGTCCGGAGCCGCTGTGCAGGTACCAGCTTCCGAAGGGGTTTTCAGGCCTACTTAGCTTCTGATAAAGACAAAGCCAAAGACAAAGGCAAAGACTCCTTCCAAATCGAAGACTACAGCCCAGGCCTCTTCTGATCCGGGACCCAAGTCTCAGAAACAGTTACTTAAGATGGCGGAGGACTTACTTACTATGATTAGGGGTTCACATCCCCCTCCAGATAAAAGGCCAAGGCAGGAATTGTATTATGACTCCTCTGATCAGGCTTCTGTTTCTTCAGTTTCTTCTTCTGACCAGGATTATTCTTTCCCTCCTTATGAGGATTCTGATGCTGAGGAATCCATTCCTTCAGCTTCTCCCCCTGAGGATTTTTCTTTTGGGGAAACTTTACATGAAATGAGGGAACATTTTCGCTGGGAAGGACAGGAGTACTCAGAATCTAAGAAAAGACTTGGGGATTTTCTTCTTCCCCAACATAGACCCCTGGCTATCCCTCCTATTTTGGATATTGTGGATGATGCTTTCTCGGAGGCTAACTTAACTCCTGACTCTCTTCCTCCAGCTCCTGTTAAGCCAGACAGATATTATAGGGTTCCTGATTCCCACCAGTTTTTATACAAGAATCCTACTGCTGATCCTGAAACCATTTCTCAGGGTCCTAAGGGGGTTAAGGCTGCTTCTGCTAAAAACCCCATTCCCACTGAGAGGGATTCCAGATCTTTAGAAAGATGGGGCAAAAAACTGTACACTTCTGCAACTTTATCTATTAGGGCTTTAAACTGTCAATTTCATATGCTGAAATACCAGCAATTTCTTCTGTCTGTTTTGAAACAAAAGCTAACTTCCATTTCCACTTATGCAGATGATAAGGAATTACATGACTTAATGCATGCCACTGAACAAGTTGGGAAGCATGGTTTACACTGTGGTTTTGATGCCTTGGAGGCTTCTTGTAGGGCTGCTGCCTCTTGCACAGTCCTTAGAAGGCATCCTTGGTTAAAGGAACAAAACTTGCCAGATCAAGTAAAAGCCAAGTTATTGGATGCTCCTGTTCAGCATAATGTTTTGTTTGGATCTAAGGCTGAAGAGGTGATAAAGAAGATGGAGCACAAGGCAAAATCCATGCAAACGGTTAAGGATTTCTTACAAGTACAGCCACCCAGATTTAGTAGGAATTGGCCTACTAAAAACTGGTCCTTTCCCAATTCAGACAGGCCTCAGAGGGGTAGATACAGATGCTCCCGAGGAAGGCCCCAAACGCAAGCCTCTTATAGACCAGGACAGTGGACTGCTTCCACCCCTAGGGGAGGAGAGGACAGGTCGCAAGCTCATAGAAAACAGGCTCAATGACTCCCTCTGTTGGGCTGCAGGAACTTCTTGCCTGGAAGCCCCTCTCGGAGGAAAACTTTCTCTTTTTCACCTAAATTAGACTCGTATAACCCAAGACAAGTGGGTTCTGGATGTGGTTTCAAGAGGTTACAAATTCCATTTTCATACCCTACCAAGACCAAGTGGATGGCCAGATCTACCAAAACATCAATGGTTAGAGGCCTTAAACCAGGTGGAAGCCCTCTTGGCTATGAAAACCATAGAACTGGTTCCACTTTCAGAAATTGGACAAGGTTTTTACTCAAGGCTCTTTCTAGTCCCTAGAAAGCAAAATTCATGGAGACCCATTCTGGATCTGTCAGTCTTGAACACTTTTCTAGAGATACCAAAATTCAAGATGCTTACTCTACAGCAGCTACTTCCAGTGCTGGCCAAAAATGCATGGATGGTAACTTTGGATTTAAAGGAGGCTTATTTACACATTCCCATCAGGCAGGACTGCAGAAAATACCTCAGGTTCAAGGCCGGATCAAGGCACTTTCAATTCTCTGTGCTGCCCTTTGGATTGTCTACTGCGCCCAGGGTCTTCACCAAATGTCTGGCTCCAGTAGTACCTTATTGCAGACTCAAGGGGATTCAAATTTACCCTCATCTGGATGACTGTCTTATTCAGGCAGACAGCAAGGATGTCTTATTCCAGCATCTAGAATGTGTTCAGAAACTTCTCAAGTTCCTGGGATTCACTGTAAACATAAAAAAGTCAAATTTGACACCCGCGCAACAGATGACTTTTCTGGGTGCTCTTCTAAACACAACAACCCAGATGGCATTTCTGACATAAGAAAAACAATTACAGCTGGCTTCAACTTTCAAAACCTTGGCATCATTAACTCGGCTATCTGCAAGGAAATTCCTGCAGGCTTTGGGTTACATGGCCTCCTGCATCCTTCTCGTACCATATGCAAGACTACATATGAGGAAAATACAGTGGTACCTAAAAAGTGTATGGTCTCAGCATTGCCACAGTTTAGACATACAGATCACTGTCCTGCCTTGTCTTCAAAAGGAATTCCTTTGGTGGTCCAAGGCATGTACTCAAAACAAAGGGAAAGCCTTCAGTCTACCTCCAGCCAGTCAGATACTAACCATGGATGCCTCGGATTATGCATGGGGAGCCCATTTGCAGGGCAACTGTCTGCAGGGCCTTTGGACAAAGGATCAGAAGCACCTGCATATCAATTTAAAGGAAATGTTAGCCATTCAGAATGCTCTATTGGCCTTCAGGAATCTTCTACAACCAGGACAACTACTGATACGGACAGACAACACCACAGTTATGTGGTACATAAACAAGCAAGGGGGATCACATTCCTATCCCCTTTGCAGACTAGCCATGAATCTATGGAACACAGCTCTAGCTTACAAACTGGACCTTCAAGCTCAGTTTCTACCAGGGAAGCAAAATATCCTGGCAGACAGTCTGAGCAAAAACCTGTCAGACCCACACGAATGGATGCGGGACACCGAAAAATTCAAGATAATTACAGCAGTCTGGGGATGTCCTCACATAGACCTCTTTGCATCCCACCTCAATCATCAACTACAGATTTTTTGCACAAGGACATTCCATGAACTATCTTGGAAAGTGGATGCACTATCATTCAGTTGGAGAAACCTCTCAGGGTATGCCTTCCCGCCTCTACCTCTTCTCCCACGGGTGTTATTAAAGATCAAACAGGACAAGCCCAAGATGATAATTTTACTGGCCCCAAATTGGCCTCGACAGTTTTGGTACCCAACACTGAAAAACCTTTCTCTGGAGCCCCCTTGGGTTTTACCTCAGACTCCGAACCTTCTGTCCCAACACCAGGGTCAGGTTCTGCACTCCCATGTCAAAACTCTCAGCCTGGCTGCCTGGTTAATCCAGGGTCTATGATTCATTCTCTCTTACCCAAGCAGGTTATGGATGTCATTTTAGAAGCCAGACTTCCTAGCACTAGAAAATCCTATGCAGGAAAATGGAAAAGATTTTGCACCTGAATGCAGGCTCAGGATTCGGATCCTCTTATTCCTAACATTCCTCTGATTTTACTTTACCTGACAGACCTCTTACATAAGGGTTTCTCTTTTTCTTCCATAAAGATACATGCCTCTGCTATTTCTGCTCATTATAATACAGACCCTCCGATCTTTTCCCACCAGCTCATGAGACAGTTTCTCAGAGGAGCTAAGAACTTAAGGCCCCCTAGATCTCCACCCATTCCTGCCTGGGATCTCAACTATGTTTTGGAAAACCTCACCTTACCTCCCTTTGAGCCTGCTGCCACATCTGACATCAAGTTTTTATATTGGAAGACAGCCATCCTGTTAGCTCTGACCTCTGCCAGGAGAGTTTCGGAGTTGCAAGCTCTCATGGCTGTGGAACCTTATATTATTTTTCACCAAGACAGGGTGTCTTTAAGGACTAATCCTACTTTCATGCCTAAGGTGGTTTCCAAAGTGGCTTTGAATCAAGCTATTCACCTGCCAACTTTTTTCCCCACTCCTCAAAATAAGGGGCAAAGGATCTTGCATTCCTTGGATGTGCACAGACAACTATGTTTTTACCTGGACAGAACCAAGGACATCAGGAAATCAGAGCAATTGTTTGTTTCTTATGCTTCAAGTTTCCAAGGTAAAGCCATTTCAAAACAGACCATTTCTAAATGGATTGCTCATGGAATCAGATTTTGTTATTCACACCATGGAAAGCAAATCCCAGGGAGTACAAGGACTCCCTCTACCAGAGCTGCTGCCACTTCAGCTGCTTTCCTCAGGGGAGTTCCTACCAAAGACATTTTGGAAGCTGCAACTTGGAGTTCAGTGCACACTTTCTCTAAGCACTACAATCTACCTCTCTACTCTAAGTCTAGGGCAGGCTTTGCTTCTGCTGTCTTGCAGGGCCTTTTAGCCGCCCCCTCTACTTTATGACCACCTCCCTTTTATTCTGCTTTGGGATTCAACCATACAGTCATGACTGCAACAGTGAAACACGATGAACATAGTACAGTTGTGTACTTACCATAAATGTAGATGTTCGAGTGTCTTCACTGTTGCAGTCTGGGTTACCCTCCCTCCTGTCCCCTCTTATTTTTTCTTTTGTGTGGTTCCCTTCTTCACCCTTCTTCTGAAGTGTATTTGCAAAGGGTATGGGATTTTACTCATTTTGGAACACCTGACATCTGGGGCAAGAAAAAATGGAGAACATGGCGTCGGCTGCCAGCTTTGTACTCCTGGCGCTCTGACGTCAGGGAGCATGGCTGAGCAGCTGACGCCGGACCCAGACTTTGGGATTCTGGCCAACCCGAGGACTGCCTGCCGGCAGGGGAGAACCCTACAGTCATGACTGCAACAGTGAAGACACTTGAACATCTACATTTATGGTAAGTGTACACAACTGTACTTTTTTTCTGCATGACCAGATTTCCTGTGCCACCCTTCTGAAATGCACAAAAGAAAACTGATTAACCATTTTCTTTGAGGAAGCAGTAGAAGCTCCGTCATCCTTGGGATTTTCTTTGTAGTTTGAATTGTGTGTCCATCACCTGGAGATCATAGAAAAGCTATGAAGCTCTTTTTTTTTTTTTTTTTTTTTTTTTAACTGCTAGCTTTTATTTCTTGACACTGTGAAAAATCTGTCTGCTCACTTCTTTCCATGTAATGTGCTCTGGGATTTCAGGTAAAAGTGAAGGCCCTCTGTATAAATGGGTTAGCCAGCAGGTTTACAGATGAGACAACAGTGGACTTTCCCGGTGTAGTCAACACTTCGTTATCCTAGTGTATGCATGCCACCCTGCTGCGCAAATCACGCTTGTATAATGCTTTACTGACAACTGTTAAACTTTGTGCTTGTCTGGCAGTAACATTATCTTGTAAAAATGCCTCAGCTGAATCAAGAAACTCAAAAGATATTTTGGTACTCTCTGAACTTATTTGTAATACAACATGGCACTTGCAAACAATTTTATCTTTGCTATATTTTATCATTATGTTGTTTGTATAGCTAACTGTGCATTTCTGTGCCATTACCTCTTGCAAGCAGCCCTGATACAAGTCAGTACATTTTTTGACTACCTGTGTGCTCCAGAATAGACAATATTCTGCATGGAAGATTTGCTCAGAAGTTTGGCTTTGTCAAGGGGAGATCTGCCTGCTGAACCTGGTTGACTTCTTCGAGGCAGTCACCAAGGCTGTGGATGAGGGTAAGGCAGTGCATACAGCCTACCTCGATGTGGCCAATGCCTTTGATACCATTCCCCACTCTGGTATCTTTGATAAACTTGCCAAACTAGGCATCAGTCCTTACATCACTAGGTAGGTTGCAAATTGCCCCACAGACAGGACCCAGAGAGTTGAAAGTTGTGGATTCCAAGTCAGACTATCAATCGGTCATGAGTGGAGTCCCACAGGGCTTGGTCTTGGGCCCTCTCCTGTTTGGCATCTACTTCTCAGAAGTCCAGGCCAACACAGAATGACTCTGGCTGACCAGGTTTGTGGATGACTGCAAGATAGGAGTCATTATCAACTCCCCATGTGATGCAGACGTCCTACCAAAGGGCCTCTCTAAGACCAGTGACTGGTGTTGGAACCATGGCCTGAAGCTTAATGCCAAAAAATGCATTATTATCCCATTTAGAAAAAAAACTCTGTTCCCATGAATTACCACGTTGATGGGAGCCCAGTGGACACTAAAGGGGCAATAAGAGATCTGAGCACCAAGGTAAACAGCCACCTCACCTTTGACAACCACTTTGCCACTGTGGTCAGAAAGTCCTTCTATGTGGCACATCTTATAACCAAAGGTTATAAAGGTTTCCACTGAGAAAGGAATCATCATCCCTCATTGGTACAATAATCGACTATATAATGCCCCGTTTGGCATGTGCCTGACCAGACACCTACAACAGCTGGAGAGGCCACAAAAGTACCTCACAAAAAGAATCCTAGGCCTTAATCACATGTCCTAGATGGATAGACTCAAGAAACTTCAGCTGTACTCCATCTCTTATCTACTTTAGAGGTACTCTCTGTTTGACTTACAAAGATATGTCTGACCCAGCCCTACTTGAAATGCTACACCTAAAGAAATCCCAGTCCACCGGTGCCACACTCCAGAGATCATAACCTCATTACCACAATTAACAGAACATGCTGGAGGGACGGGTTCATCTTCCAAAGACTGCCCATACTCTGGAATAAGCTTCCCATTCATGTCAAGCAGAGCACCTCACTAGTCCTCTTGACGAGTGGATGGGTAACAAAATTCACTCCAGGGATCATTCCAGTTGCACTACTGGATATGGGCACTGTGAACTAACATCGGGTGGCACAGTACCAGGGCAATTTTTTTGGGGCTAGGCTTGTAAAGGCTCCAGGACCATTTACCTAGTATGCACCTATGACTCACCTATGAACCTAAGAGTATCTGTCACAGTAGAACCACCTTGCTTTTGTGGAGGCATAATGGGGAAAAAATTAACTCTCTTGACCACAACTGGAGATAGCAAATTCAGTACCTTGGGAAGAAGTGTTTGGTGAAACTGGAGATGTTCACTTCCACAGTTGCTTATATTAATCGTGTTGATCTCTAGTTATTCCTTATCTGTTTTTAAGATCATCCAATTTTTGACAGAGAATTTTTATAGTGGAACTGGTTTCCTGAAGCTGGGCATCTTTACTTTTGGCATCTGCTTCAATGTTCAGATCTCTACAGGTTTTAAGAATTAAATCTTATTTTTGAGCACCTAGCAATTTTATTTCTGTAATGGCTGTAAGACTTTGATTATTAAGAATATTTGCTTGTCCAACTTGGTGACAGAGGCCTCCATTTAAGTATAGCCAATTCTGGCCATGTTGTGCTTTGTATTGGAGTGTCCTATTGTAGAATCCATGGATACTTAGCCATTTGCTCCTTCAATATCTTGTTGTTCTCCTGCACTAATAAAATGGTATGTGCTTGATCATAAATATCTTTATATCTTCATATATAATCAACATGGCCATGAATCTTGACAATTTATCATTTACTTTTTTGTAAATAAAGCAAAACAGTCTCCCCCAAAATTTCCTTTTGCAACTGAAAAAAGTGTTGGTCTAGCCATTTCCATATAGGCCATCATCTTTTCAATTGAAACAACAATGAAGCCCATTGTAAATTACCAATGTACTTAAAAACTAAATCTGAAAAGTGCTTATTCAATTACATAACTGCCCTGTGTGTCTTCACCATTCAGCTAAATAAACTTCATAGGCAGCAAAATTACTTTTTAATATTGGATTATTAATATAAAGTCAGGATGACCACAGAAGATAGCCATCGGTGACAGCACAATAAATCTCCTCCTTGGTCCTGAATAGTTTTTAACATTAACATTTTTACATAAGCTCTCAGAATTTGTTCTTAGTGCTACAGCAGGTGCATAGAGAAACATTGTAACTTACTGCAGATGACAATGTATCTATCAAGTACATTGGATCCTGTGGCTATACAAGATAAAATAATATATTTTACATGTTAAGTATATGTACTATTTTATGTATAGCCAATTGACCAAAAAAAAAAAAACTTTGCTCAAAAGTGGTTTTGTTTGTTTTATTTTTTTAATGACAATTCTTTAAATTTGATAAATCAGGGTGGTTTACCCTAGTCATATGTTGGTAAGATGCCTAGGATAACAAATTCTCAAGACCATTTTTAGATGGTAAAACGTTTGGTTGGCTTATCCTGATCCATACCACTTCATTCAAGTAAAAACTCACAAAACTAGTTATATTGTCTTGTTTTTTTCCCCCTGACATAATGGTCTGTTTTGATAATTGTCCTGCATTGATTTACATGTAAGTTGGCTAATACTCCACTTTCAGTGCTTGGAAAGTTCAGTTTCTTTGGTACTTATTTTTTACTCTGTGATTGAAGGAGTTTAAAAATAAGGTGGCTTTACATTTGTAAATTACCACCTTTTGTGTATAATTCTTACCTCCTAATCATCACAACATTGGCCATGGTACCTCATCAGTATATATTTAAGCTATACATTAGATTTTAAACTCTGGACTTGACTTTGTCCCTTTGATCAGTTTTCATCAACACTGGTAATTAAAAATCTATGCCAGAAGAATGCAGTAGGCAGTTTGAATTGGATTTCATTTAGTTTACTTCATATGGTGGATATTACAGCTTTAACAAAATGAGATACCATCACCACCTGGGGAGGCTAAAGACAGACTCAAGAAAAAAGAAAACATTCAGTAGCAAACTACTTTATCAATTCCTGTAAATAATAAATAGCTGTGCAGTGTGATTCACAGCTTGAATAGGACTTCTGCCACTCACATTTCCTAATATCTGAATTTAGACATTCTATGCAAAGTCACAGTATTGGACAGAAATAATTATTTATAGCACTGATGTTTGCAAAAATACAGATACTATGAATTATGATGACCCCCGTCCAGTATATAGGAAGGAAAATTAAACATTTATCAAAGTCTTTTCACTGGCTTCATGCTTTCTAACAAAAACCCAAAAGGTTTTCCATTTTTAAAGCCCATGACAAAATGGAATTTACATATACTGTTTTTTTTTCCTTTTTTTTTATTTAAATATGCAAAAATGAAACTGTAAAAAAAAAGTCTGACTCAAATATGTAATTAGCTTTATTTAAAACTTTGGCTGAGCAATAAATGAACAGAGTATGAAATCAAGTAAGCGAGCTTCGGACTAGCAAAGGTTCCCATGTGTTCTCTTCCATTATATCAGTGCCACTATTCATTTGGTGAGCAATGTCCACATCATTTAACACAAGCTTCCCACTTGGTGCTTATAACTAACTGAACTCCTGGCTTTTTGGAAAACATTTTTGTACATCTTCCCACTCCTCAACCTGAAGTACCCTCTCATTTTTATACCTTTATCTCCATGCATTATTTTGGCTTGCATTTGTAATATTTCCTTGTGTATACAAACATACCTTGTACTAATCGTTCATTTTATATTGCACACCAAAGTCTGTTAAGTATACGTCTTCTATGTATGTGATATAGTTGTAGTATCTGAGCTCCCTGCCTTCAGACAGCTCACAAATCAAATTATTTTCTGTATGAAATGTAAGCCTTACATCTGACTACACAATGCACTTAGAGAAAGTATCTTCTTGCTGATCTGCACCTCATGCTGATGGCTATTTTTCTCTATTTTATTTTAACGTGAATGCTAGCAGGCTGCCATCCTGAAACAATAAATCTGTCCATGCAGGGCTGCTCCTTATTACCAGAGGCTTGATGAATAGAGACCTCAAATGGGAGGCAGAACATTCATTAATATGAACACTGCTACTGCAGTACGTTTTCTGCAGTAAAACTAGCAGATATAGGCAGTTTTGAACTGCATAAACAATGTCTGGATTTCTTTGAAGACGCATACAAATGGCATACTGTTAGGGCAGTTGGAAAATGCTTAAGATAATGTTATGACTCATTTGAAATAAGATAATTTTTAGTTTAGAATTATTGGACTTTGCTAATAAAGACAAGGGCTTTTACTAGCACTGCTGGATGCATTATTCTAGACAATAGTCTAATATCCTGGGAATAGCTTAATGAAATAGCAGCAGTAACAATTTACAGAAGAATTTAAGTCATGCAAATCTGGTACTGAGACTTCGAAATTGTAATACAAAATCTTTCATTTCAGTGGAGTGAGCACTTTTGCAATGTAGAAATGCTTGTTAAATGATGAAATCCTGTGTGAAATTGTCACATAAAGCTCTTTAGTATAGCATTTTTGACCTAAGGTCACAAGTGGCAGTTGTAATGCCTGTATTTGATAAGCTTGGCTCCGGTTTCTTTTTGCTTTAATCATTTTGTTTCCCATTAAAGGTTCACTGTGCATGACATTTGACATCTGATTTTCAAGAGAAGCAGTTTCATTAAGAGAGAAAAAAAATATCGAAAAACAGATTTCAGAGGACCCTACATAGACATTTTCATGAAATAAGTGAATGTAAGTGTACCGCTATGTTAGTTTGAGCTTATTAATCTATTTTATTTTGCTATATGCTTATTATACATTTAATCTGAGTTTCAGAATTTGCGGATGTCTATCTACGTATAGATTTTAAAATGAGTTTCTTTTTCAAACCATTATGTATCTCTCCATTTTGTAAGGTGTTCATCTTCTCCATGACTGAACATTTCCTTTGAATTGTTTTCAGTTTTAACTTGGTTTTGTACCCTTCATTTATTTTTTTCTATCCAGCAAACATTAGCATTATATTGCAGTACTCTCTCTTCTTCCATATGAGGTGGTTTTCTGCATAATATGTTTAACCTTCATACTTTTCTCCAGTGAAATTAATGATCAGATCACTTAAGTTGTCGTCATGGGATTTATGTTGCCTTTATTTACCATTTGTGGTGCCTTTTTTTGAACCATCCCCCCTGAGTCAACAGCCATACATATATCTAAAGCTTCCACAAGTGGACTCTTACTATTGTGTCGTTTGTGTACTAACCTGCCTTCCATGTTGTGTTTCTTCTACTTCTTTCAGTATAATTTTCATTTTGCCTGCTTTACTACTGCCTTGCTGTAAATGGCATTATCTATCATTAGAGGCATGCTGTATTCTGACCCCAAAATCAGAGACAATATTTCGGGTACCTGTGCATGGTATGTATAATTTACTCACTTCCACTGCAGAATGCATTACTAGATGATTTAATGCATTTTTATTGTCTCAGGAGAGCAGAAAAAGTGATGATGATGATGATGGCAACAAAGCCTATATGATGAAAAAGAATTCCCAGACTATACTATATCACCTTACAAAACCAATAAACCTTGCTTAGAAACATATGAATTATAAAGGGGAAGTGATCCTGGTGGTCACATGGTGTGTAAAAAGTAATTATTTAAAGTTGTGCTTCATAAAATTTTTTGGCACTCATATGAGAACATTTTAAATTAATGATTTTGAATGACACGGTGCAGGTGATGAGACATTTAATGCATATATGATAACTGCTATAACAGTGCTCCATTCACAAATTAATACTTGTTTATTAATTTACTTAAAAGTATGTTTGTGAGAAGGAGTGGAAATGCAAAAAGTATATAGCTACTTCACCATTCTCACTCTCTTGGAAGCACTGCTCAGTGTACACCTCTTTCTCAGTCAGCCACTGTCTCAATAATGCTTAAAACATGCACACATACATATATAAATACTTCCCTCAAAGCCCTGTGACTCCTGGTCTTTGGCCGCCAAATAGAAACTAGTAGTGTATTGTGTCCATTAAATCAACACAACAGTAATCCCCTGGGATCTCATGAGACACATTACGTCCCACAGACTGATATAAATGAGTACCTTATGCGTCTCTGCTGTTGTTGGCACTGCTGTTCAATAACTAAACTGACATGCCTGGGTAAGTTCGAAGCACAGTGACATCATTACTCTGTCACTGTACGCGAGTTGACTCTCTCCATGTCTTTGTAAGTTAATCTCGATGTGATTAGTTGCATTAACATACTGATGACCAATGATTACACACATGGCATATTGAAACTAAGGTAGTAAAATACAGGATTTTTATGATCCATTTGTTTGATACTGCAGTTTGGAAATTTTAATGCAGATTAAAGTTTATCATAGCTGCATTCTGTTTTGATTGCTTCAGTTTAGAATAATGTAACTTTCTTGCAAGCAAATGATACTAACAGTCTAACTGCATTATGTGAACCAATAAAAGAGGTGGGAAAGCAACACGGTTAATCCTTATTTGTGCATTTTTATAGTTGGTATTAATTTGAATTTTAGGGACATTCCTCCGGTACTCCATTTCATCAGATAGTTTCACTTCTTATAATTCACACAAAACATTTGGCAATTTTTTCAGACATTTTCAAGGGACATCACATAACTTTTAGCTATGTGCTTAAAGGATTACTAAAGATGTCTCATCATCCATGGAGTGCTGTCCTTGTCTGTGCATTATAGCAATCTTGTACATTTTATTTTACTTTTAGTAATTTCATTACCCTGAAACTGTAGATGATGGCTGTGATGACGGTGATTGCACCAACAGCCATGGGGGAAAATGCTATAAAATATAGTTTTGTTGTTTTCAAGTCAGGATGTTAATGTTTTTCTTTTATCATGATGTATAGCTGAGGATATCTTGGGTGGGTGGTAATGGTTCTGTCATGGAAAAAAAAAATCCACGTGCGGTCAGAAAGTTGCCAAAAGTTGACATAACATGGTAATAAGGGCAGTCCATTTAGGTCAGTGTGTTTATTTATGCTTTTGTTTTCCATTAGTTTTCCAGACTTGAATTTCAGTCATTTCAAAACGAGTTCCATTCATTTAGCTGTGTGGTGTAAACCTGCTTGAATCTAGAATGACTTGTAGATTCACATATTTCCAGTTATCATATAATAGAACAACCATTGTATTTCTTTCTGCAAAAGATAGGAAAGATGATGGTACTATTGTAAGGGACAGAGCAAGGTTTACATGGTTTATGATTTCTGTCTGTGCTCTGGATATGTAAGAACTTCTTGGGGGGGGGGGGGGTAGGAAGTTCAGATTTGTTGCTCAGTATCTCTGTGTTTAATTCCATCATGACTCAACAGAAGCTTTTCTGGAAATTGCCAAAGTTTTACATATCTCGAAGCAACAAAATAAATGCTTACACCTGTTAAGACCAATGCGTTTTCTTAAGGTTCTCTCTATCACTCTGGGCATATCTTCATAGGGAATGTTGATGCACACAAGTCTCTTTGCATTTTATCAAGCCCTCTGTTGCTTCAAATGCCTAGGAGCTTTTCTTTGTCACCTTCAGTTTGTTAAATAACAGTGTATGCCCTTTTTAAGTTTGGTTATTTACTACAAGCGCCTAAAATCCCAGTCACTGGAAGGCTGCTGTTTCATAGCCAGGAACTCAAGCATCTTGTAATTCATATGAACTGCTGCTCAATTTAGGAGTCTGATAATGAGTCTGTGCAAGATGCAGCAGCTATGTGGACCGAGCGCTGAGCTGCTGCGCTGTGTCTGAACTTGGCTTTTGAGTTTGAGCAAAGTAAGTGCAGCAGCCATGCTGAGGGAGTGGAGAGGTGGCATTGGAGCTTGGGGTTTTAGGCAGTGATCAGGAGGAGTTTAGGGAGCAAGATGGGAGCTTTACGGTTAAGGAGCAGAGATTTAGGTTGAGGGACTAGAAGGGATGTTCGGTAATAGGAAAGGGGAGCATGGTTTTAGGCTAAGCGAGTAAGAGTGGAATTTAAGCTTAGGGAGTAAGAACTTGAGTTTAGGTTTAGGGAGTAGGAAGGGAGTTTTAGGAATAGGGATTGAGGATTCTGGTTAGGGGCCATTTGGGAGTTTGACAGAGTTCGTGCTCTGGTAGGGCCATACAGTAAAAGCCAAAGCCAGCAACCGGCAAAAAACAGCAAAAGGAGATTAGCTGATAAATTTACTAAAGTACTATTATAGATAATCCACAACTTTTATTTAAGCCACTCTTGCCTCAAGCCTATTACACAGCTAAAACATCAAACATATAACATATGCCATAAAACATTAATTATACATGTTGAATCATTAATTACATTAGGAAATTATCGAATTAATCATTATAAATTAGATAATGGAAATAATTATTGCATAATATATATAAATTGCATTTGATACATTAAACAAAAAATTAAATATGAATAAAGATAAATTGATAATTAAAAATAAAGACTAAAATGATTAGAAAAAACATCTACTAAGAATGAAAAAGAAAAAATCTTATGGAAAAATCTAATGAAAAGTGTTTATAAAAATATGCATAAAAGTATAATCATCAAAAAGTATTTGCATAAAAAATATAGCAGTTGTTTCTATATAGGTTTAGATCGAATTTAGATTAGCATGATTATTCTATTAATAAATTTATGCTATTAGAGAAGCATAGCAATAAATGCTTTGGCTTTGAATTCATGCATCAACCATATTCCCACAGCATTAGATTCATTTCCGCCATATTTTATTTGAATTTAGGGGAGGAATACTTCCTTCAGACTTGGAGCTTTCAGAGTGCCGCTAGCAGAGTGCACTTGGCGCTTTTCAGAGTGCCATTAATAATGAGCTGTATTTTATTAGAGATTGCTGAGAGCTGAAAGATACTTTGATTAGTTCTTTTTTCTTATTCTTTTAATATTTCTTTTTTACATTGGGTGTACTTTTTGGATTTTTTTAGATTTTTATTCTTATCTTGGTAGTGTTCCAGGTTTGTGTACCAGCCCTGTGAGGTTCAAGGTGGAGTTTTAGGGTTTTATTGTACTTTCATACTTTTTATGCATATACTTTTATGCATATTTTTATGCATTATTTCATAAATGGGGGCTATAGATACTTTTTTTCTTATTTTTCTAGATTTTTAGTTTTCTTCATTTGATTTTACAATTATAATTTATTTTATTTTTATTTTATTAGTTGTATTTAATAGGTTATTTTTTTTTTTTTTTTTTTTATAAAAATGCAAGCAATTACTATTTTTATATTTTTTTAACAAGATTTATTTTTATAATAGAGTGTTGATGAATTAGTATAATATTAATAATTCAAACATATACTCTTTTACCTTCCTTTATATTAAGAACAGTGCTTAATTGAACTCGCAACTTGAGCTTAAGCTACAAAGAGCTTGTGTGGTGATTGAAAGCTGGATTAAAGTAAAAATAAAAAAAAGTATCTCCTGCACTTTTTTGCTGTTTTTCCAAGGTTGCCGTGGCTTTGTGGTTTTATATTTGTCTTCTATTCAGTTTGGTTTAGGGTCATACAGTTTACTAGGACTGAGTTGTGGAAGGACTTATTCAGTAGGGTCTGGCTAGTGAGAGTTAGGACACTTGCCATATTTAATTATTTTACTTATTGATTGATTTGATTGACAGTTGATTACCTGGAAAGTGTGATTTGGGCAGAAGCCCATTTTCAGCAGAGGCCCAGGAAGAAAAGCTCCAAAGTATTACAAAACATTTTAAGATCAAAAAATTTTGCACACTTTAAAAAAAAATATTACAAAAAACAAATATAATTTAAAATTAGATGTAATATAAAAACTTTGGTGTAGAATAGATGAAAAGTTAATATTTAAAAACATTTTAGCCAGTTTTTAGAGACATTAAAGGTAATTTAGTAAAACACAAACAGGAATTGCAATGTGAAGTGAGTGGAAAAACGGGCTTTTGGTATGTTTAGAGAGAAAGCCAGTGGAGAGAAATTGATAGAAGTAACGGAGTAAGTGAAGAAGGCAAAGTAAGTAGGTATAAGGTATGAATATGTACTTGTTCATATATTGTTTATTCTGGTGTTGAGCAAGAACAGAACCAGATTTTGGCTAGGAAGTCTTTCAGAATGGTTTTGAAGTGTGAGGGAGGATGTTGACTCATGGATGCAGATGAGGAGTTCTTGGCCTTGGTAACCTGGTAGAAGTACAGACAGTGCCCAGCACGTTTGATACGTTTGTGAGGAGACACGAATTTTCAGTCATTGGATCATAATGACCAAATGAGAACCTAGATGTATAGAACTATATTTATTGCAGGACAAGCAGTTGGATGCTGGATAATTCTGTAGGTGGTAAGAAGTTGTATATATGTTAGTTGATGGGGTAGTTCTAACTAGTTCAGTTTTTTTAGTGCTATAGAGTGGTGGATTCTGATAGGGGTATTTGCTGCAAATTTAACAACTTTGTTATAACCTTATTCCAATTTTTTTAATTGTTGTAATGCCTGCAGGTTAGTAAGGATGGGAGCACCAAAAAGAAGTATGGAGATGAGATGAGTAGTGACAAGTGCAGCTTTAGTTTCATTGGTGTGAGAGTTTGTCTCTGTAAAGTATCCCTAGTTTGATTTTTTTTTTTTTTTTTTTCTTATGCAATTTTATATATGCTGGTCAAAGTTAAGATGATCATTCACTATCATCCCTAATAATTTGCTATGAGAAGTGATATCAGTAGTAGTATTGTGTTATCAAGAGAGAGGCGGACTTCAGATTTTATTTTTTTCATGTGAGAGGGATTTGGGGAAAAATTTTTTTTTTTTGTGGTTGAGCATGAGTTACAAAGTCATGTTTCAGTGGCTGTCAAAGCCTCGAGTGAGTTTTTTTGAAGGTGTCATGTCAGATATGCAAAGGAGTGTGCAGCCATCAGCATACTTTTATTAGGAAGGCCTGTTGTGTGGACATGGAGGGTGTTGGTAATAATGCCTTGATGAAGGGACAAGGGATGGAGCTTTGAGATTCACAAGTGGTGAATGGAAGGTATGGAGACAGGGTGGAGTGTCATTTTACTGACACATACCTGTTGGCCATGTAGCTTTTGAATAATAAAAGGATAGGTTGAGAGAGACCTAATGAGGACATTTTGAAGTAGAAGTTTGCTGTGACAAAAATTGTTGAAGGCTTCAGACAAGTCTAGAAATAAGAAACTAATTTGCTGTTATGTCTAGCTTTGATGGTATCTATATTGGATAGAGGTGCAGTGTTAGTACTGTGGGGAAGGATGGAAGCCATGTTGTGTTGGGGATAGGAGATGTTCTTTGTGTTTCACTGTTGCAGTCCTGACTATTGGGGATTCACTCCCCTGAAAGCACTCTGTCAGCTTGACTATCAGAGAAAAGTCTTTCTGGCTCCCATGCTGGCAGACTCCTAGACTGACGCCAGTACACTTGGGTATAAAAGTAGCTAGCCTGCATCATTACACCAGTCTTTTCTTGCCATGGAAGACCTGAAGCACCAATCAAGTTCATTGGTCGGTTCATACCAGAGAGGTGTTGTCGAACAGACAAGTACCCCTTTGGGGAACTTTTTCTTTCCTTGCATGTATGATAGCCAGTAATTGTCTCTGTGGTAAGCAGATTGCACAGAGACTTTCACTCCTTGTGTTACTTGCATAGGCCCTGATCATGACATTGCTAACAAACTTTTCTGTGCATTTTATTACTAGGACTATCAAATGTAGGGCTGAATTGCTTGCAAAGTTTCTTAGCCAACAATCCATTCAAACTTCATTTATGGCATAATTTGGTCATACCAAATTTGATCAGCCTAAATGCAAGAAAGGTGAGAAAAGTGTAAGCCTTTGGATGACAGTCGGTCTCAGCCTGACTCACCATCCAAACTTGTAATCATTGAATAAGGTGAGGCACCAGTGAAGAACCAATGTTTCAGGCCTTTGTCGAGACCCTTATAGAGTCTGGCATGCCATCTCTCCCTTTAAGTTCTGTGCTAGCCTTCAACAGTTTGTCAGTTGGGTCCAAGACCACTCAGCAGGCCTTGGCATCTGAAGAGCATGCACAACCCAGAGACACTGCTACAAGGCCTCGGCCCACTACAGCTCTGGTGCATTTTCAACATCCATTAGAGACAGGAAAGAGGGTGCTGGACACTCCTAGGGCTAAGACCTTAACCACTTCTAGGAGGCCTTCTGTACCTAGGCCTGCAGTTAAGCCTTCTGGCTCAGCTCCACTGGGTTCTCAGCAGGATCTTAGACTGACAGAAGACCACCTTTCTTTAGTCAAGTCTAGTCAAATTGTTGCCTCGGGCAAAAGGAAAAGGGATGAACCCACAGAAATGTATCAGGATCCCTCCCTGTCTATGGAGGACTTGAACACAAAAGATTCTGTATCTTAAGAGAGCCCTTCATGCACTTCTTGTGAGGACTCTGACTCTGAGGAGATCCTCCCTTCTGCCTCTTCACCAGAGGATTTCACATTTGGGGAGAACCCCCATGCCATGAGGTGGCATTTCTAGTGGGAGACTCAGGATTACCCATAGGCTAAGAAGAGGGTTAGGGAGTTTCTGGACTTAACAGAACATAAGCCTTTAGCTCTCCCTCCAGTTCTGGAAGTGGTGGATGATGTCTTCTAGGAATCTTCACTTACTGTTTTTGAATACATTTTTCAGGTATTTTGGAGAGGGGATTAATATTGCTATAGGTCTAAAGCTAGTAATGACTTGGGTGATCTTGAAGGAGGCATCACAAATATGCTGGAGAAACATGAACTCGTGTGGCAATTAAAGCTGAACTCTTAGGAAGCCTGGACTAAACTACTATTGTTCACTTAAGTGTAATTGAACTTAGAAAATTGCCACATTGTTTACATGATTTATTTTATTCTTCCAGTTGGTTTTAAATACGATATTAAGTCAGTTTAATTTACGTGCATATTTTGTTACCATCATACATTTTTTCTTTCTTTTTCTTATTTTCACTTTATTCAAAATGATGTGCAATAGCAATACTTACTAATTATACAATAACATTTTTGTAGAGAGTTTTTAGGGTTCTCGTACATAGACCTAAAGAGGTCTAGAAGGATAAAAGTTTTTTTTTAACAATAGGTTATGGAAATAGAATATGATTTTTCCAACTGATTTGTTGCATGCAAAGTGTATATATTTTTTTAGATTGCCAAATGGTGCAAGGTTTATATATGTCCAGTCATGTAGTATATTATCTTGGATAAAATCACAGACTTAATAATTTGGTTAAATAAGAGGTACCACATAATTTATTAATTTTATTTAAGTACATAATGGTTACATCATTATGACCACTACTAAGTAGGGCAGGACCAGCTCGAATGTCACACTGATGGAGGAAGGGATGTGAATTTAACACATATACCAATAACTTTTTTTTTTTTTATTTTTACAGCACAATAAACCACTCCTTTGCCTGATTGTGTGTGTGTGTGTATTATATATATATATGTGTGTGTATATATATATATATATATATATATATATATATATATATATATATATATATGTGTGTGTGTGTGTGTGTATGTATATATATATATATATATATATATATATATATATATATATATATATCTATATATATATATATATCTATATATATATATTTATATAGGGTCTACTTTAGAACAATGAAAAATCAAAATATTGAGCACTCACATGAGCAAAAAATCAGGAATTCGATATTTAGTTTTTTGGAAAGCAGTATAGTGAAGATAGGAATATTTGCCTTTTCCTCACTGTAGAGTGATCTAAAAGTAAGAATATTAATTTAGCGAGGGGTGTGAGGGGCACAGCCCCCCACAATAGCAATTTTGAGTTCTTGAACATAT